>NC_051158.1:54886284-55249980 GCF_013339745.2 Dermacentor silvarum | reverse complement strand
CTTTACGTCTTCCATGTGGTGTTGGGGGTGCATGTGTGAGGCAATGGGGGCACGTATAGTTGCTCGCGCATGGTTCTTGGCATTTCCACTTTGATGCCGTGCTGCGTGTGGTATGTAATGCCGAGCTTTTCGAGCACGTGCCTGCCCGGGCGTGTCTTGGATAAGCGCTTGAGTTGGGACACTTGTTGCGCCTCCACGTTGATCTGGAGGTTTCTTTTTTTGTAAATTTTGTGATCCTCAACGTTTTTCTTTTCTTTTTACAAGAAATGTTGACAGCTTATTAAAATGTATGCTTTCTGCAGTCACTACACTACACAAGTGCGACAAATTTCAGCAAAACTGCGGCGGTGATTACTGAAAAAAAAAAGGATTGCTCCGATGCCTTGTTATTAGGCTTGAGCTCCCGAGCTACAGCTTCCTCTTAACGAAATTGTGCTTGCTAATGAATTAAGAGTTTAACCAGATGGTGACCTGAATGATACAGCGACATATTCGTTATTTATGGCGAAGCTGTAAGAGCTACTCCATGTACACAAGAACGTTACGATATTGTTTTTTTGATGAATTGTTACCCTGCACGTGCACAAATCTGTTAAGTACGTTGCAGAGGTTTAGTCCTATTTAATGCGGCACCTAAAAAGAAAGCACGGTAAGCATTCGTTGTATTTCTTAAAGAGGAAGCGTTAGCTCGAAGGCCGCTATGTAATTACATTGGAAAGGAAGAATTGCTTTTACGGCACTGACTGCCCCAATAGTGATGAGGTTTGTTGCATTTAAAAAAAACAAGCAATGTACAGGGTGATCATTTTTAAGATTTGTGCAACTTATAAAAATAGCTTGTTGCAGATTACGTAATTCTAGTCCGTGACCTCGATTTTTCAGAAAGGCGGACATCACTTGCACGAGAAATGAAAACACATGTTCAACTAATCAACACAAATTGAGTAATTTTGTTCTGAAATATTTACTTTACGACAGAAATTGCAAATTACGAATTGTACCCGGTGAATTTGCAAGGCGTATCCACTTGTAATGAATTTCCAGAACGGCTCCTGTTTGCAGATATGCGCCATCAAACTTGCCGTAAGAATACACTTTTGTCCTACTTACTATTTTACAAAACGCTATTTCATGCACTGAAGCACAAAAGTAACGGCAACACCTATGTATTTCGCTCCACACTTGGGGAAATGATATATCGAAACTGGTGTTATCCTGCAAATTCATTTCAAGCGGATACGTCTCGAAAGCTCACCGGATACAATGCGTAAATTACAATATGTGCCGCAATAAATTACCGAGGTATTTAGAAAATTTTTGGTACTTAGTTTCATGTGTTTTCCGATTTCTTATCGTAGTAGTGTCCGCCTGTTCGATTGATGCAGCTCAAGGACAAGAATTATGGTATTTGCTACAGGCAATTTTTAAAAATTCCCGAAGACCTAAAACGATGACCCTGTATAATGACTGGATGGAGCAGATTTTTTATTAAGGCTGTAAATTTCTCGCAAAAATGTTTCAAAATCGCAAAATTCCAAAACCAAAGAACCGTCGAGTAGCGAGTCTTTACTTCTATAACTCTGTAACCACTATTGATATCACAATTTTGTTAGCTGTACATACTAGGATGTCTAAAAAGGCAAATGAATGTAGTGTACATTACTTTCAAATATGCAGTCTGTGAACTCCGAAGGTCCGTGATAATTTCGTGTTTTCATTTAAATTTTTTTTCTTGTGATTGTTCATTTATGCACCACATTTGCAGCGCAACAATGCACAATAGGACATTTGCAATACACTCATAAATGTTTTCACTGTTTCACAAAGTTAAAACTGATGTATAAAATCTCTCCCCTTTAGATGCTCTAGTATATGTAGTGTACAGCATAGCGATATCTATTTGGTCTGCACTCTGAAGGATTTTTAAAGATTGTACTACATAGTTTCCTAAACTTACCAAATTTCGGGAACATTTACAAAAATTGCCAACTTTAAGCTGTAATTGTGCGTACTATAGTCACAAAATTTTTAACTTTCTTTCGTTAAATTTAAAACAAAAATACGAATGAAATTTCTGCAGCGGTTGTCCCATTAAAGCATTTCTGAATTTTACGTGTATATCAATGAGCAACTAGGAGTTGGGATCGAGCTTCAGTTTCCTCTTACACCAGTTTCATTGTGTCTATCGGGTTCGATGCACTCTCACAGTAATGATCCAGTTAATAATTTTTTGAGAATGGGCGGAAGGCTGGAGGTGATATTGGGACCATACCTGAAGTGTGTGAGTTGGTTTACCAAAACCTAAATAAAGAATGGTAGACCCTCGATTTGAAG
This sequence comes from Dermacentor silvarum, assembly GCF_013339745.2. Taxonomy (NCBI): domain Eukaryota; kingdom Metazoa; phylum Arthropoda; class Arachnida; order Ixodida; family Ixodidae; genus Dermacentor; species Dermacentor silvarum. The sequence continues at coordinate 55,247,646 of NC_051158.1, read as the reverse complement.
AGGTGTGATGCAAAAGGCTTACAAAGTTTCCGCGCTGTCTTCGAAGAACAAAAGGTGACAGCAATTTTTATTTTTCGTGGGAATCGGAGTCATGTTACGGGTCGTGGGCAGATACGTTGAAGTGTGGGGGTAAATCAAGAGGTTTGTACATAATTACGAAACCATGGCTTTCTTTTGCGTTATATGACGGGCGCACTTTATTTGCCTGGTATCCTTTGTTAAGAAAACGTTGAAATGAAGCTGATCGAATAAGCTCAGGGCATGTTATGGATTCTGCATGATTTATGTTAATCCTTTAAACTGTCAACTCTACAATATTTTTGACCTAACAGAAATATCTGCAAAAACTAGACAAATTCAAATATTAGTCTGTGTCTTTCAACTTTACAGAAAGTATATCTACCTGCTAACAGTGGGAATCTCCCAAAGCGTCAATATTCAGCCGCAGCAGGTGTCTTGTGGTGCTATAACGTAAAATGATACCAAATTGTTTTGATTTCAAACTCCTGACGTCATATTTACGTAACAACCGACGCAAGCATCAGGCGGTGACCCGCAGCGTTGTCTGAACAACCCAATCAAACACTGTCCTCGTTTATAGGAAGTCACCTTTGTTCGATTTCAAAAGCAATAACATTGTCTACACTCAGCGGTTTTTCTTATCTAACTGGCTGACAAGAGGCGAGGAGCACGCTCTTGTGGAGAGGGTTTCGATGGGGCTGAGCCAGCACATTGAAAATAGATAACCGCATGAAGAGGGTGCAGCCGGCTTCTACGATTGGTCCGCTTCGCCTTACTTAGTACGCTGATCAATGTACTCGGTGGCTTAGTACTCAGTGGCTGGTCCGAAATTGCGGCGGCCTGCAACGGAAGGATAAGAATGCCAGCAAGGAAGAGTTGGCAGAGCGATGCCGTATGCATGCCGAAAGGGTTCGATAACGTTTTACTGCCACGCAAAAAGGTTTATCATGCGCAAATAAATACATGCTCACCGGCAGGTGCGAGCAGCGAGAGCCTGAGCGATCGGCTGGCAGCCATCTTCTATTCCTTTCGGAACGTGGCAGTCTGTGGCTACTCAGAAAAATGTTCAGTTTTGTTCGGAATTTAATGCATTTTTTTCGCGTATACGTCATTTTGACGTAGTGAGTTTTCGTAGTTTTGTAAGGTCGCGTGACAGACAGGCGAAGTGGGTGTAGCCAGAAAACCTTGGACCAATAGCAGAGGGCTGATGGTGAAAAGGTGTCGAATCAGGAATGATTATTTTTCTTTTGTGTGGTTTAATCATGCATAATCAGTGTGCACACTTTACATCAAATGGGCAGCTATCGCGGTTTTCGTGATGTCGCGTGACATACAGGGGAAGTTGGGAGTGGCCCAAAAATGTTTTGATCAATAGTGCAGGCTAATTGCACAAATTGGAATCAAAACAGTTTGGAATCATTTTACGTTATAGCGCCCTTGGTCACAGAACCCACAGGCTTCCTTATTCTCCGCTTAGCCCAGATATTGTTCATATTCTCGCCACTCACAAAATTATTTCGCTGGTTGGCAAGCTCTTATTTTTTATGTTAATAGGGGTGCATCTCAAGCACACACATTGATCTTGTTAAAGCAAATACTAAACACCAGTCTTCAACCACACAATAATGTTTCATCGGTAGCTCACCAATATTTTGCCCAACTGGATTTCGCTTAGATTTTGGAGAAACATTTCAAAATTTCATTTGGTAGGTTTTTGTGGAATATGAAGAAGAAAAAAAAGCTATAAGAAGCAACAGGTCGGGTATTTCGTATCTTGTCGGTCAGAGTGTTAAACTGTAGAACAGTTACGCCCTTTGTGAAAACGTTTACAGACTTTCTGTAATTACAGGCGTCCTTCACCTTTAAGAGCTTATTTTTCGAAACACGTACAAGGGTTGCCCCATGAGCTGAAAGCAAAGATAGGACACAGAGATGATAATAACGCCGAATATATGGGTGACGCGCAGCCAAGATTTCATGACAGCCAATGTTTACAAGTTTATACGGCCGATAAATCCACTATCCATACTTCATATAGCTGTGTAATAATTTGGATGATGCTTTCCGCCTTACACCGTGGTCCCTACGAACAACTAGTCCTCGAAATGGAGAGCTCCTTCATCGCCTCGTCGAGCAAGGACACGACGTCACCTTTCAGTGGCTCCCTAGCCACTGTGGCGTAATGGGCAACGAATATGCCGATGAAGCTGCTCGATCTGCTCATGAAGACGGCGCACAGGAACCAATCCCGCTGTCAAGAACAGATGCAGCAGCGAAACTTCGAGTGCTTGCAGACGATGCCACACAATCGTTGTGGAACACACCTAGTTTGCAACACACACGTCTGCATCGACTGGACCCCTGTCTTCGACCTCCACCTGGACTATCCCGACCCGAAACAACGGTACTTTGCCGATTGTGGCGTGGTGTCGCATTTACAAAGTCGTTTGCTTTCCGCATTGGATGGGAGGATAGTGCGGCGTCTGACCACTGCGGCGACGAGGAAACAATAGAGCACGTGCTTTGTCACTGTCCCCAATACAGCGCACATAACCAGTCACTCGCGACCGCGCTGGCACGTCTGAGCGACCGGCCGCTTTCGGAGCAGACAGTCCTGGAACGCCGGCCTATACAATCGTCACACAACAAGTCAGTCAAGGCACTCTTGAAGTTTTTGCGATTGAGTGGACTATCTGACAGACTATAGTTCTCACAGACGTTTCCAACCTCCTCTTTTTTTTTCCTTGAATTTTTTTGTGACTGCTTTTTCTCTTCCGTATTCTTTCCCCCTTTCATTTCCCCTTCGCCTTCCCCCAGTGCAGGGTAGCAAACCAGAATCTTTTCGGGTTAACCTCCCTGCCTTTCCCACCACGTTACTCTCTCTCTCTCTCTGCATGACTCGCCTTTCGTGCGAAAATGCCTCTTCTTTCAGTGGCTCCCGGGAAACTTCAATGCCGATGCAAACCATGCCGATGAAGGCGCCCAAACGTCATATGAGAATGGGCGATGTGTTTTTCGCTTTTGCCAACTAACACCGCGGCTGCTGGGTGGTCGATGCCCCGTGATTGTTCATTGCCTCTGCGGAACTCGAACGTTTTCACCGCAGGTCGTTTACGTTCATTGTCTAAGGACATACAGCTACAACTACCGCCGCGGTTATTCCAATGGGAGTAGACCATGGGGTACCATTTGTGACATGGCGTGCCATCTACTAAGTCCTATGCCTTCCTTGTTGGAATGGCCATCAACTCCCCGTGTGACACATGCAGTTGTGACAAGGCCTTTACACACATTTATCCTTGTCGGCCTGCGGTATAGTCTAGAGAGGCAAGAGATGTGACACATTGCTGAACAAACTGGACAATCGTCCACTATCAGAAGAAAAAAAATGTAGGGCAGTACTCCCAAAGAAACTGCATGCAGAATGCTTGATTCCCGCTACTCAGGTTCTTGAGGTGTACGAGCCGTCAGCGTACAGCTGACGGTGCCTCCTCTTCGTTGCGTCATTTTTTTCCATCCAAACGTACTCCGCTGGTTTTGAGACCCTCTAAATTTCCGCGCGCGTGTCATGCATGCGGCATTGAAAGAGAATGCAAGACAACGCCAACAGTGACGACGCGTCCTTATGATTGCTGTCCCAATAAAAAAAAGAAGTAAGGAATTCACCACGGGTAATTTTCTCTTTAAGCTGTAAATTACACAAGAAAACGCACACACAGTTTATGCTTTGTCGCGGTAAAGCTTCCGTGATGGTCCTCATTGCCCACATTGCCTACCTTTGCGGCAGCCACATGCCTTACTAGATGACCTCATCAACGGCTGCGCGCACATTGCACGAGAAAAAACAAGGACACTTAATCCGTTGTCTAGCTTAATTGGCCACATGCGGGCGCAATGAGGAAATCAGCTCCACTATCGTTGCGCCATCACAGGAAGTCATAGGAAGCAGCCACAGCCGAACACCGCAAATTGCGGGCGACAATTAGCCAAACCGGATGTCGTCATTAACGAGCCACCGAAGGCTCAGCGCCATGTTACAAAAGAGGGGAAACGAGCATCTCAGGAAGATAGCCTTACCATTCGTTGCCCGTGCCTCCATTCGCAATCACGTTCTGCGAGAGCGTAATCTCCCGTTCATTCTCCGTCTTCTCAACAATCACGATCATCACTTTCATCCTCTTGTTTGTTTCTTATTTCTTTACCTTCTTCAATTAGTCGTTCCGTTTTTTATGCCTCAGGGCATTCGTTCTTGTTTTCGTGCTAGCTCTTTATGCGTTCATCAGACTCGCAGCGATGGCCCAGTGGCTACGGTGCCCTGATGATAAGCACGAGGGCGTGGGTTTGATTTCTGACTTCAGAAATCATATCATCAAATATCATCAATTATTATCAAATCATATCATCAGAAAAACATCATCCCTTGGATATGCATTTTGAGTAAATTCGTTATCAATACGCCCTATTTTCAACATCATTACACTCTCTGATAGACAAGAAAGGCTTCTCAAAGATTTACCGCTGTGCGGCACGTCGGCCATGTCTACCTTCACACCGCCCTCTCTTTGTCGTCATTCCAAGCTAGTGCGTGCCTAGTTTTCTTCTGCTTTCCCGCGGTGGCGGCAGCGTCGTGCGTTGTCGACAAGACAAGCGGCTGTTCTGCATTTCGAATTTCAGTTCTTTCGCCGTCATAGGCAGGCCGCGTGTAAAGCGCACTCCCGAGGAGCAGCGTGCCTACGAAGATTGGCAGCGAGAACAGATGCGAGAATGCAATGGGCGGCGGCGGGCATCTAACGCCTATCAAGATCGTTCCCGAAAGCCCAGGCGCAAGCGGCTCGGTATGCAAGACCGCGCAAGTCGTGTGGTCTGCGTCCTGTGCTAAACAGCTTGGCTGGTCATCCACCTTCACAGAGTGGAATGGCTCATGATTTTCATGTTGCATTCTGCCTATGCACCGCACGATTCCCTTCAAGTATATAATTTCCTGTTCACAATCAATCAAGCTGGCGACGTATGGCCCAGTGAGGTTACACACCTCACGTTACACAAATGGAAGTAGAGCTCACAAGACAAGCCGAAGGGCTCCCCTGGTTTCTTGCATTCATTTTTGGCCGGTAACGAAGCGGGAAATGTTTTATAATACAGAAGGCTCTTCACAAATCACCTGTTCTTGATGTGTACGTACTCGAAAAATCTGAAATAGATTCAACCTTTAGTTGACGTCGATCAAAGACAATGCCTTCCCGGGCAAGTTGGAAATCAGGACAGGGTGCATGAAACGTATAATTTATTCTGAGACTCCTACAGCGTCGCAAACCACAGGGTCTGCGTTTTCAGACCACAGTACAGCGTCTCAAAATGTTTGCTTTTATTGGGCGAAGAATGCGAAAACGCTCCCTCGTACCATCGGTACAACTTGAACATAGGTTACCGATACTACCAGTACTACTGGTACCGCACGGTGGGACCACACGGTGCTGCGTTTCCACCGTCCGCACGGTAGTACCCAATGCACCACGGGCACCAATACCATTGGGATGACCGTAACACCGGTACCAGACCTATCTTCGCGATCCGCACAGATTTCTAATCTGCGCTATCTTCGGCATCGGCCTAAGAAAGAGGCTAGAAACATATCCGATACGCAAAACGAAGAAGTGGATAACCTGCTAAAAAATAAATGGTCTTAAGAATTTGCGTACGTGTGCCTAAGCTTTTATTTTTCTCGTTAGCACCGTTGCCTCGAAAAAAAAAAATCATTTTTGCTGGTGGAATGACTGGCAAGGTGCAAAGAACGAGAACGCGCAGAACACTACGCAAAAATGCAATACAAGATATGTAGTGTCTAAAATGCGGAAGTTCCACGTAACATCCTGATTTCTTGATGAAAACAAGCAGCCCCAAAAAAGGTCGACTTGCATAAATGAATAAAACACGTATAAAAATGCAGGTTTCCTCAGTTGTCTATTTTCATTTGCACTGATTTTGTTTTGGCCTCATTAACCAGATAGTTTTTTGGAACTCGAGCTGACAACCCTACTCTGGCGTGAATGACGGGAAGACACCCTTCAGGGGATTTCCGAGCATCAGCGGTACTGCTGTATACGAAGAGATTTTCACTGAAATTTTTTTCAGGTGGGAATGTCGGCGTATAATGGAATTTTATTCTACCCAGCCGCGTTTTATAATGGTCAACGTGACAACATGTTTGTGAGAGAAGATGGTGTATTGTTGTAGTGAACTCGGTATACCAATAATGCGCGTTCCACATTTACTTTGCGTACAGACCTGCATGATTTGTCGCTCTACAGATGAATCGAGAAATCGTAGAGAACGTTCTTTCGGTGGTCTACATTCACAGTCCTCGCCTCACGTGTCACTATTAGCAGAGAAAGTAATGCTCAAAAGAATGTGGGGAGTTTATCGGATTAAGGACTGGTGATGAAGGGAAATTTGAGCCATCGTTTGACAAGGAAGATTCTGTTGTTGAGCTCTCAAGGAAGCCCTCCGTAGACAGATTGCCTTTTCGCTGATGGATGTCTGGCTCCCCATTTTTCAGCGGGACGTGAAGCGGGAAACTTGCTTTCCTAATTGCTTTTCTTGACAAGTCTCTTGCGACTGTACAGAAAAGTATCCTATACCATATGTCTGCGGTATTTCTTCTAATACTCAAATAATTACTGATGCCTTTCTTTGGTATGCAACTTTGCGCGACTGTTTGATGAACAAAAAAGTCTTGTTGGACTCGTATTGGAGCTGGCGCTGTTCATACAAAGGGTCGGTCTTTTCAAGGCTGTCTCTCTGAAGGTCAGTGCCCCAACCACCAACGCCTCCCTCACTAATTTGTGAGGAGTAATGCATTCTGCGCATGGCGGCGACACCGGAACTTATTACCGTGACTGGTCATTAACAACAATTGATGAGGACAGAAGTCGCTATGCACCTGTACGCGATTAGGGGCAATTACTATCCCCCATGGCGGTATTCTGTCCCCAGTAACGAACGAGGCTATTTGAGCGCCAGCCATATGAAGCCTGCTGCGCATTTTGCTACTTTCAACGCGTGGAAAATATTGCAGGCTCAAGGAAGTCTTCAGAGGTGGAGTGCGCCAAGCGATAACGTGTGCCGATGGACAAACAACCACTGGCTTGATTTGGACAGACAATTTCTTAGGTTGTCCTGATGGAAGCTGGACTCCACGTCACCGAGACAAAACATTTATACTAAACTCAGGAAAGGAGATGACAAATGAATTAGCACACTGTGGTAAGAAGGCTATAAACAGGGATAACGTGCCTCAGAAAGGCTGGCCAATGTTTCGATAGGAGGACCTATCTTCGTCGAAGATGGCCTCGTCATCCTCGGCAGGTTAGCTTTAACGGGTCAGTAGAGTAACCTCACGCGCGGTCGTTATCGGTGGTGGCAAGCTGTAACGGGAGAGAATGAATACAAACTGAATGCTGTTGCTTGACCTCTCTAGGCGTGGTTTCTAAGACGAGGGGACAAGAGCGGGAAAGTGGGAAGACGGCAGAAAAAAAAAGCCGGCAGATCCCACGTCCTGTGGGAATCGATGTTATGCGAAGCAGTGTGCGGGGAGCCTACCAAGTTAACAAAACGACCACGAAAGCACCAGGGCGTAGGCGGTTCCTTCATGACGTACACGACACGCATGTCATGACATTCATGTCATGAGTCCTCAGCAGTCCCTTTAGCTAAACCTAAGAGAACTTAAGGTGAAAGCCTTAGTCATGTTCATGACTCTGACTTCTACCACCATACTTTAGTGTTTCCTTCATTTAGTACCCACGTGAGCACCTATTTCAGTGGTTTTTGAGTGGTATACTTATTTCATTGATTCATTGTCATTTTTGCTGAGTCATGCTCATGACTATGATTTCTGCCATCATCCTTTAGTGTTTTCTTCCCTTAGTGCCCACATCCGAACCCAGTCCAGTGATTTTTCAGTGTTAATCTTTTTTCGATGAGTCAGTGTCATTTTTGCTGGGTCATGCTCATGACTATGACTTCTACCACCATCCTTTAGTCATTCCTTCACTTAGTACCCACGTCCGAACCCATTCCAGTGGTTTTCGAGTATTAATCTTTCTTCGCCGAGTAATTGTCAGTTTTGCTGAGTGATGCTCATGACTATGACTTCTACCAGCATACTGCAGCGTTTCATTCACATAGACCCTACGTCCGAACCCATTCTAGTGGTTTTTGAGTGTTTACTTTTTCGCTTAGTCATGCTCATGACAATGACTTCTACCAGCATCCTTTCGTGTTTTCTTTACTTAGTACTCACGTCCGAACCCATTTCAGGGGTGTTTGAGTGTTAATATTTTTTGCTGAGTAATTGTCATTTTTGCTGAGTCATGCTCATGACTATGACTTCTACCAGCATCCTGTAGTGTTTCCGTCACTTGGTACACACAACCGAACCCATTTCAGTGGTTTTCATTGTCATTGTCATTCAGTCATTGAATTGACTGAATTGTCATTCAGTCATTGTCATGACCTACATGACACACATGTCATGCCATTTATGTCATGACCTATCACTTATGTGCGTCATACACTCTTGTCATAATATGCCTATTTTGGTACCTACCAAGTTAACGAACCGACCATGAGAGCATCATGAAGTACGCAGCTGCTTCATGGCCTACATGACACGCATGTCATGATATTCATGACATGACATATCATTTGTGTTCGTAATATGCTCTTGTCATAGTATGCCAACGTTGGTACATAACAAGGTAACGAAACTACCATGAGAGCACACAGGCGTAGGCAACTTGATATATAGATAGATGGATATATGGATAGATAGATAGATAGATACTGTCAAAGTAGCAAATGTTCGCCAACAAATGCTTCGCATTGAAAAGCAAAAAAATAACCGCATATCCACGACGTGAATGATGATCAGTGGGCGAAGCACCGGGGGATCATTCGGGTAAACCAGAGCTACGGACGAGAAAGAGAGCGCACGTCGGGAATGGATGCCCTTGTGCACCGCAGCGTCCCTAGCTACGGACGAGAGAGAGAGGGAGTGCGTCGGAAACGAGAGAGAAGGAGAGCGCGCGTCGGGAACGAGAGATAAAGGTAGCATAGCTGCGCCTCTAGCGGGAGCGGCGAGTACTAGCGTGGCTATAACGGCGCGACGGCGCGACGGGGGACAAGGCTCGACCCTAAGGAGCTTCGCCCCTAAAAGGAAGAAAGAAAACGAAAAGAAGGTTATAGGAGGGTGTTGGGGGCGCAAGAGTTTAGGAAGCCTTCAGAAAACTTAACAGAAGGTGTAGGTGTCGTAGGTGGCGCGCGTTTGTTCAGCTGGTGTAGGAACGTGTAACAAAAAGACGTGCGTTGAAAGAATGACTTGAGTAGCGCACCAGCCGTGCGTCGGTTAATTTTGAAGGTGTAAAGATGGCAACATGAAATCTGGCTGCAATGGGTGGGTAGTAGGAAAGCAGTGACTTGGCCTTTCGAGGGACGTTAGCCTAGGTAGTTTGGCGTAGGCGTCGTCACAGCGGTATACAAAAGTAACGCTACCATGGTATTTTACGCATTACATTGCCTGCGCAGCTCCATTTCTTCCGCTTAATGTCAATTAGAATATCCGTTACCCCGGTTTCTTCTCTGATCCACACCGCTATCTTCCTGTATCCTAATGTTAGGCCTTACATTTTTCGTTCCATCGCTCTTTGTGCGGTCCTTAACTTGTTCTCGAGCTTCTTTGTTAACCTCCAAGTTTCTGCCCCATATGTTAGCACCGGTAGAATGCAATGTTTGTACACTTTTTGTTTCAACGACATTCGTAAGCTCCCATCAGGATTTTAAAATGCCTGCCGTATGCACTCCAACCCAATTTTATTCTTCTGTAAATATCTTTCTCATGATCAGGGTCCATTGTGTGTAATTGACCTAGAAAAATGTACTCCTTTACAGACTTTAGAGGCTGACTGGCAATCCGGAATTCTTGTTCCCTTGCCAGGCTATTGAACATTATCTTTGTCTTCTGCATATTCATCTTCAACCCAATTCTTACACTTTCTCGATTAAGGTCCTCAATCACTTGCTGTAATTCGTCTCCGTTGTTCCTGAATAGGACAATGTCATCTGAAAACCGAAGGTTGCTGAGATATTCGCCGTTGATCCTCACTCCTAAGCCTTCCCAGTCTAAGAGCTTGAATACTTCTTCTAAGCATGCAGTGAATAGCATTGGGGAGATTGTGTCTCCTTGCCTGACCCCTTTCTTGATAGGCAACTTTCTACTTTTCTTGTGGAGAACCCATGTAGCTGTGGAATCCTTGTAGAAGTTTGCTAAGATATTCACGTATGCTTCCTGTACCCGTTGATTACGCAATGCCTCTATGACTGCTGGTATCTCTACTGAATCAAATGCCTTTTCATAATCTGTGAAAGTCATATACAGGCGGTGATTGTACTTCGCAGATTTCTCGATTACCTGATTTATGACATGGATACGATTCATTGTAGAATATCCCTTCCTGAAGCCAGCGTGTTCTCTTGGTTGGCTGAAGTCAAGTGTTGCCCTGATTCTATTGGAAATTACCTTGGTGAATATTTTATAAAATACTGAAAGCAAGCTAATGGGTCTATAATTCTTCAATTCTTTATTATAGCCTGAGCTATACACAACATCATATTGAGAAAATTGCCTTAGAACACTAGACGTACATCACTTGCTCTGGCCGTGTGGTCGGACCCACGCAAACAAGAATTAAGACTCCGCCAGGCTACAAGAAGCACTACGCAGCAAGGACCTGGCGGAACAGCGCTGGGCCGTCCAGCGAGCCCACGATGCGGCCAGGGAGCTAATAAAACTCGCGGTCCCAACGTGGTAGTAGCCCGCTCTATGGGGCTTTGCGCCCCGTAGCCCGCAGGACCTTACAATAAAGTTATCCCATCCATGCATCCATGCATCCATATAGAGAGGTTGATGTTACTCCACAGATTTCTCGATTACCTGATTGATGACATGCATATTATCCATCGTAGAATATCCCTTCCTTCTAAAGCACGATTATTTACAGTTATACAGAATACAGGGAATGGGAATAAACTCTCTAATGTGTGTCAACACAGTGGGAATATTTATAAAGTTTTTTTTAATGTCGAGTTATAGGACAGTCACTATGTGGGCAACCATTCTATGCTTTCTCTTGCGGTACGTGCAATGGTACGTGATCAAGAACCATAGGGTAACGTATAGTGCCATGAACCTCATGAAGGAAAGGTACATCAGATTTAATACGTCTTTTTCCATGCGTTAGACATTGAGCGAGATCGGGTGCTCAGCAAAGTGGACGTGCTCTGCTTTACGGAGACGTGGAACGCCGTGAACGTCGACATCGCGCGCTACGCTACGGGTCGCGCGTACGCAGGGGTTTGGACGACCTGCGGGTGGTGTGGAAATCTGCGTCAAGCGTTCCGACAAACGTTCCGTCACGAGCTAACCTAGAACTGCGCCCTACTGCTGACCAACGTAGCAACGGCGAGCATTGTGGCCGCTAGCGTCCACGGCGTTAACGTCATGGCAATGTACCTCGCACCCAACCTCTCACACACAGCCGTGGAGAAGTACATCGACCGAGGCCATGGTGAATACCGAAAGCAAAAATACGCAGACACACAACCTTTCATGCTCATTGGCGACTTTAATGTCGACATCATGAAGAACGATGGATGGTTGAGTACATGTCATCACACCACTTGCTACAACACGCATCACACGACGACCGCAAACAACAGCCAACTACCATTCCACGGAACATGCATCGATCACGTCTTCAGCAATTTCAAGATACAACCACTGCTACGAGATCCACTCACAGTTCACTTCACCGACCACAAACTCTCTAATGTGTGTCAACACAGTGGGAATATTTATAAAGTTTTTTTTTAATGTCGAGTTATAGGACAGTCACTACGGCAACCAAGTCACTCCAAAAATGCGCAATGTGGGCAACCATTCTATGCTTTCTCTTGCGGTACGTGCAATGGTACGTGATCAAGAACCATAGGGTAACGTATAGTGCCATGAACCTCATGAAGGAAAGGTACATCAGATTTAATACGTCTTTTTTTTTTAGACGTGCTAGCGGAGGCACGCCAACAATGTTTACACTGCGGTGCCGAACGTAGCAAGAACGGTCTTTCAAAGTAGGTAAAGAAATTTCTGGACATGTTCAGTGAATCCCGAATTCAGTTTGCGCGTTCCCACTTAAACTGGTAAAGGTCTATTGTAGTAGCGGAAGGCACATAGTAGAATACAAATTCAGGAAGGCAACAAGGAAGTGGAAATAATGCGACATAGGATACTCAATGCCCAGAGCGCGAAGGGTGCGTCGTTTCGCATATATAGCTTGTGAAGTGAAGCGTAGCAATTTCTTGAAGTACATACCAAGATTTTTCGTTTCGTTGACCCTCAGCTACGGAGCATCACAAAGAATCTAAGAAAATTACACCTGGCTTGTTGTTCGTGTGTAACCGAGCAGCTTAGTTTCAGAAGTATTCGCTGGCTATCTGTGCACCTGTTTGATAGTGAAAAAAAATCATTCTGGAGGTCAGTGCAGTTACAAACACTCTCGACATTCCTAAATAGCTTTAAGTCGTCAGCATAAAGAAGGAATGAACAGTAATGAATTTGCCGAAGAAATGTCAGTTAGAAGCCGTAAGAGGAAGCGAATGCCAGGAAATGATTTTTGAGGAATTCCGCTAGCGACCAAGTAGCTAGTGACCTAGTAGCTGTTTATTATGGTCAACGAAGCAAGATTTATTGCTTAATTAGATAAGAGAGCAGTGATGCACGAATGTATGTCCATTGGCGTGAGGTTTGTATAGAGGAGCTCATGCCAAACTACATCAAATGCTTCATGAAGTCAAAGTAAACTGCGCTTATTTGGCCCCAACTATGTAATATTTCATATCATTGCAATCTACCGGTGCTAACATATGGGGCAGAAACTTGGAGGTTAACAAAGAAGCTCGAGAACAAGTTAAGGACCGCACAAAGAGCGATGGAACGAAAAATCTTAGGACTAACGTTAAGAGACAGGAAGAGAGCGGTGTGGATCAGAGAGAAAACGGGGATAGCCGGTATTCTAATTGACATTAAGCGGAAGAAATGGAGCTGGGCAGGCCATGTAATGCGTAGGATGGATAAGCGGTGGACCATTAGGGTAACAGAATGGATACCAAGAGAAGGGAAGCGCTGTCGAGGTCGGCAGAAAACCAGATGGGATGATGAAGTTAGTAAATTTGCAGGCGCAAGTTGGAATACGCTAGCGCAAGACAGGGGTAATTGGAGATCGCAGGGAGAGGCCTTCGTCCTGCAGTGGACATAAAATATAGGCTGATGATGATGATGTAATATTTTGGAAGCAGCGGTCATAAATGTAATCAAATTCGTTGTTGTAGAGGAGCCTCTTGCAAAACCATATGATGATCATCCATTAAAATGTTCTCAGCAATACCAGGAAGCAAGCAATGCACTATTGATTCAAACACCTTAGATGCAGCGCAGAGGATAGAAATGTGTCGGTAGTTACTAACTGCAATTCTAGCACCCGATGTTTATACAGGCACTCGCCCGTGATACTAAACATGTACTAGCAAACTTACTATTTACTTCAGGTGACCATTAAATATGCGTGTGAGCACAGGGACAAGTGTTTTTTTATACGTATTAAGCAGGAAGTGAACCACAGCATCAGCGCCACGAGAAGATAAATGCTTCAGACATGAGAGAGTTACACTGGCAAGTATTTGGCGTTCCATCCATGACTTCCATATTTATGAAATGGGTCAGGACTTTTAGAGACGCATACATAGACGTCTATCTAAGCACTGGGGAATCAAACAGTTGTTTTAAACGACTGTTTTCCGACTGTAGACGTATGTACTATAAATCGCGATTAAGACATCATGTTCTGCAAGGAATTTTTTTATGCCCCTTATTTTAGTTTTCTGCTATTACGTCAGTAGGTTTATGTTTTATTTAACTTTACGTAATTTTCAGCACTCACAAATTCAAGACCCTTACATTGGTTAAATAGCGCAACAAAAAAGCAACTGGTTCGAACGTCTCCATGTGATCACTCATTGAAGCCTACATAAAGCCAAGACCCATACATTGGTTAAATAGAACAACAAATAAGCAAGTGCTACGAACGTGTCTAATGGTTGTACATGCAAGCCTACATAAAGCCAAGACCTTTACATTGGTTAAAGGGAGCAGGAAAAAAAGCAAGTGCTCCAACATCTCTATGGCATCGCTCATTGAAGCTTACATAAAGCCAGGACCCTTACACTGGTTAAAGGGAGCAAGAAAAAAGCAAGTGCCTCGAACGTCTCTATGTGGTCGCTCATTCAAGCCTAGATCCTTTGATATATACAAAAACGAAAGCCAAAGAGCGACATGTTATCAGAAAGCTGAAGTCGTAAAATATCCGGTAGCACCATTACTGCGCTTCGATATCAATGCTTCCCGTGCATAACACAGCGTTTATTCAAAAGGGTTTCGTCTCAAGCCTGAGCTTTGGCATCGCATCGCCCATTGGCGCAAACACTTCCAGCTTCGATGCGCTTCATAAAGCATGGTCCGAGGTGGGCTGCGCGCTTATTTCCGCAAGAGAACCAATCTCAGCTGCTTTTGTTCGACGCTCTGTTAACGATGCTAGAATGCCGACCCATGGGCCTCAGAGTGAGATAAAAAGTTCGTGCGGCTAAAATAGGCAAGAAGTTCTGAGCCCCGCTCTCGTCTTGACTTCGAAAGCATGAATCACAACGACTCTATTGGGAGAGCGAATCGGCGCTCGAGTGGTCAATGCCCTCCAGGATCGGCGTTTCACTCACAGTTGCTCGTTGACAATCTCTTCCATCACGTGCCACCAATATAAAAAACAGGAAGAGGGACGGCGGTACGGACGATGAACGAACATTGGGTGTCAAGGGGAGTGAGGATTCATTAGAGCGAGCGGGGACCACGCGATTATTCAAAGCGGACATTACCGTAACCGTCATTTCCGCAAGCACCCTATAGAAGGAGGAGTACAATCCGGAAGTAAGCGTCCTCTCACGTTCCTGAGAAAACTGGCGAGCAATGCGAGATGTTATCTCATTCTCACGACTCATCGCTCACCCTGTAACAAGCGTGGGGTGCGAATACTGGGAGACCGAGCGGGAGAGTTGAGGGAACGAGAGAGGAAGTTGAGGGCGGAGGGCTTTAATGGAATAGGTAAGAGTGATTACCGTGGGGTTATGAGTTGGCTTTATGAACCGCAAAGAGAAAAAAAAGGCAACTCTGTAGGTTGGAGGAAAACGGGAGGAAGGAGGGGAAGATTAGGAAACAAGGAAGGGGCTATAGGCATGCCCGGTGTCCAGAGGTACGACGACGGCGAGAGCCAAGGGTCGTTCACCCTTATGCCATTCGGTGAATGAAGGGGAGGGTGGTTGTACTGTACGAAGGGTAGGGTTTGTGACATGGCAGTTATTCGGATGAGTGGTCGAAAAGATGGGGGGCCCCTCTTTTCAACTATGCAGAAACTACGCAGAAACGCCGAATACCAAGATGCTATGCCATGCAAAAGCTATGCAGAAACGCCGAATACCAAGATGGCACGGTTCGAATGAAGGTTCCTAATTTTCAGCGTCCCTTTGTACTCAACATTCAGAGTAATTTCGACAAAATCCGCTGATGGCGTCAATTTCAGACGCGCGTGGATTTCATTTCCTCGTCTAATTGTTGTTGCATACACTGCCGTATACTATTAAGGAAGACATATGCCATGGCTTTTACTTATTCGTGTACGTCACAGTAAGCAGTAAGTACTATCAACACGATCTAAAAATTCGACGTTGGGTGAAACTGCGCTATGAGGCAAGGTGTGAATTATACAGCTATGACGCCGTTTGAAAAACAAAAACAAAATACTGCGTCTTTCTTTTTACTTCTTGTGGTCAACGATCGCAAAACAGCACACGACCGGCATCGGTTACTGAACCCACTACATGCGGCAACAATCTCCGTCCCTGGAGCCGGCGCACCGTCGGTGTTAATTGCAGGGCATCAACGACCTCACTTATCGGCGAAAAGGTGTTCACTGTACTACGGTCTGACTCCCCTCGCTTGCCACAAGGAATCAAAACACGATGATTACTAGCTTTTTTTTTTTCTATGTATCGAGGTTCGAGCTCACCGTGGCGAGCTTTGAGACGAAGCCTGGAAGAAGTACACCGACAAGCTGGAAAATGACCTCATCTCGCAGTACCGTGCGTTTGCCTTGTCGCTCGCATTTCTAGCGCTGTTTGCGCTAGGCGTATCGGAACCACACGGACGGATGGCTTCAACGCGTTGCCCGGCGCCCTTCGTTGGGGACACATTCTTCCAGCGAGTCTGGCGGAAGCTGCAGATACGGTTGAACGGGCAGTGTCCCGGATATCCTGGTGATGATATCGTAGAATGGCAGTGGCGTTCACCTCGACGGCAGGGAGGCAAGATTATCACAAACTAGAATAACAGAGAAATAATTTAGACTTCAGTAAAGAAAGATTATCGAAAATGAAAGAAATAACGCCGATATATCAGCTACGCTTTGGAGGCATTGATATATGTTTAAAGCACCATGACGTAGCTTGAAAACCAGAGGAAGAGATGGTACTGCCATGATGAATGTGAGGGAGGAGGAACAAAATTGGCTTTAAACCTTGCGACATGTGGATTCAAATATGACGTGCTAATGTATAACCAGTAGCTTGCCGATTGCAAAATTACTCTCATTTAATACCATAAAATGGAAAATGTGTGACTGCTTAGTACGGCTTCATGAAAACAAATTTTGACTGTTTCCCGTCACATTGCTCGAATTGCATGAAGCGGAAGCTTGGAAAGGTATTCTTATACGAGGTATAAAACGGCCAAGTATCCGAGGCATGTCGCTGTTCAAAATATTTGCAAATTAAGTTTTTTTTTTTCTATTAGGCCTCATTAGTGGCAGCTCATTGAAATTTATATCTGTATTTATTTGCAGCAGGTAATTTTGCGTGCATGCTCTGTAATGTAACACTTTTTTTGCATTAGTCGCACATCGTGGAGAAAATATTAATTCAAGTTCCGTTGCAACACCTTGCAAATATTACGATTAAATTCTAGAATTATCTAAAAATGTATACATGCATACAGCAGTTGTTGTTTCTTTGTAGGAAAGTATCTACAGAGCAGCTAGCTACGGTGATGGCACGTAAAATTTCATTAGTCTTCGTTGCGAAATGCATTTTCCTAACAACAAAATTGATTGCGACAGATTTTCTGGAACGCTTCCGTAATCCGCTAAGACAAAGGGCCCATATACTATAAGTACTGAAAAAAAAAAAAAAAAAGATGTGGAAAGTTAACGGAGTTAGAAAATGGCTATGGAATCAGTCGCACGGTAATGGCTGGAAGATTCGAAGAACGTCGGCTACAAAAACAAAATAATAAAAAAAAACACCAGAAGAAACTACACCATCGTAGTTTCACAAGAAGGTTTTGTGATCATAGCTGTGACATACATGGCTTAAAAGAAAGCAGAGAGACCAAGCGGAAGAATGACTTGGGAACCTGATGGAGACTGCATCGCTTTTTCTTTCTATTTATTTTCTAAACTGAATTATAGGCTCTGCTATGTCACCATGAAAGAAGGCTTAAGGAAAGCTTAGGTCATCCAAAATAGAAAAAAATTACATAATCCGTACCCGTTCATTCTCCTGTTGAATGGCAAGGGGCATTGTATCACCACACTTCATTTTGTTTTATTCGCATCTCATAATCAGCCGTAAATTCTCAACAAAAAGAAAAACAAATGCCGGAAGAATGGAGCCCTGCTTCTTAGGTGTGCGAAGCATGCCAGTGCTGGAGGATTTGGGAGGGTTGGGGGGGAGGTCAGAAAATAAAAGCGCAGCATTACTGGTTGTAGTAAGTTTTCTTTTTCATCTTGGTTTCTTGTTTCCCATAAAATCTGCTCAAACCTCTTATGGACCGAAAAGATATACCGCAGCACTAAATTTCGACAATAATACCTCGTGGTCTTTACGACCTGGTTCAGTCAAGAAGAATGGACGCTAGTGACCAAAGCCTAACGAAGAGAAGATGACAACACCGCTGTTAAAAAAAAAAAATAAAAGAAGATCGTAGAAAACGTTGTCTTCGGCAGCATAAACTTATTGCTCTCCTAATTCCACGAGCGCCACTCAAACACGCACGTGTGTGTTATCTCGCCATAATTATTATTACCAGCATATACAGACTTAACCCTGGAGTGTGGCATCACTGCATGTGGGAGAACGAATTTACAGCACAGCTTGATTTTGAACGGTTACGCCAGCTTCGTCATGGCTGGGAAATATCCTTAAATACTTACTACAGGGAACACGGGCGCTGTGATATTTAAGCTACTACTGTAATTTGAGGTATAAAACATGGGCTTACCTAATATCTACGCTTGTGGCTTCAGACTCTCGCATTGCGTACCTTCATTGCGTTTAATTTACTAAATTTCCAAGCAATTATATTTTTACAGCGGAGCTGTTTAGGCCAAGCTTAATGTGTCAACCGCGAACAGAAAATGTGGGCCGGTCCTGGCGGTAGTGCAGAACGGGTCAAATGGCAATGGCACATACCTATCTGAACTAGCGAAGCTGAGCCTGGCTAACTCTGGCTAAGCATGGTTGGGACTACATAAGCTTAGTCATTCATCGATTGGCAATCGATAGCCAATCAATAGATATTCGATAATTGATCAATAATCAATAAATTCCGGAAAATGCTGGGGATGACATGGTAGTGCTTAGCCTAGCCCAAATACTGCGCCAACACCTTGCGATCGCCAATCGATAGCCTATCAATAGCTAATAGATAATTGATCAATAATTAATCAGTTCTGGCAAAAATGCTGGGGATGACTTGGTAGTGCATAGCGTAGCCCAAATGCGTGGTAAATACCTTGCGATAATTAATCGATAGCTAATTGATAATCAATCAATAATCAATAAATTCCGGAGCAAACGCTAGCGATGACTTGGTAGTCATCCCCAGCCTCTCGCAACACTCTGCTTCCATATCGCTAGCAGAAATGGGCTTGCCAACTGGCAATTGCCCACTGGAGCAGTGATGATTGTATTTTCTATCGCCACAAGGCCTCGTTTTTCGAGAATTCAATCCGCGCGAATATCGCTCGTACTTGACTCTTTTGTTGCAGTTCCACAATGACTGATTCATTTTTGCCCCATGCCCCCTGCAGTCTCTCAATTTAAACAAACTTTTCTTTGCGTGCGATCCCTTGGGCTCACCTAGGTTGGTCGGTCCGTGGGTCGCTGGCAAGGTTTTCGCCGGGTAAAATCCTCCCTCGAGGAATTTGAAGCCCGCACTGCAGCCCGATTCTCTAACCAATAGGTTGCAATCTCAGGCGTACTGTTCTTCTAGAAACACCAACTAGCGCTTTCAGGTGGTACCGCGTGTTGATTATGATGATAGCGCCCATAATATCGCAGGTACGCAAGGGTTCCATGAAATTAAACAAAGGAAATTAGAAGCAGTGAAGAAATACAAGTAAACATAACGATTGTCACATTGCATAGCATGGGTGCGCTTGAGCACATGTGCGTGAGTCCATTTTTCATTCCCCTAAATAAAGGGTTGCATTGGGTATATGTATGGCATTTTATTAACCGCTTCAGGAAAGCGTCGGTCTATATGGATTCCAAAATGTGCGTTGGATTAGTAGGATGTTCTTCCTTCCGTTCCAATAACTGTTTTCTGATATGTTCAAATTTATTCTTTGTCAGTTCGAGTTCTGTTAGTTGTGTTATTTTGGCACGCTGTTTACGCAACTCGCTGTGAGTATCCCTATCCTGCTGCGACCTGAGCGTGAACGCAACGCGAACAAATCACAAAACAATTCATAACTAAAATGATGGCAGCAGTTTGTCAGTTCCGACAGCAGATAAAGCAAGAAGGAACAACGCGTAGTCACTAGAGAAGGAATGCAACACCGGCCTGCTGCTGGCCGTCACGTCACCGCTGCCAATGCCTATTTGAGGGCTGATCGCTTCTTCCTTCTTTCTTTCTTTTTTTTTTGTACACTCACTGGGCACTGAGGGTAGCTTCCGGACTGATGTCGATGCGTTTCCACCTGCGATCTTCCGATAAAGAACACCCTCGTACTCAGAGGTTCGTCGCGGTGAGCCTCAGGCTTTGGGGGTGCGATAACAAAATTTTATTAGGCTTGCGTTTGTGGGCTGTCACTGCAGCCATATTGGCGGTAGTGCGTACAGGTACCAATCGTTTTTCAAGCAAAGTACCTCATCGACACCTGTAACGCACTCTAAATTTCAGGATCACGTCGCAGAGCATGCATTCTTTAACGTTCATCGCCACTCCCCCACCTCAATGACGTTCCTTGCCTGATACTGTTAATGCTATAGCTCAAACCACGCTGTGGACTCAAACCACGCATGTGGACCAAATCTGAACGCCTAGGGCAAATTTTATCGGTGATCTTGATGTTACTGATCAACCAAAGCTAATACTTTAGCTTGAAAAGAGTAGCGTTCATTTTTTAAATTAGTCAGGCGTTTCCATTAGTAGAGCAAATTCGCTTAGCTGTGAACTCACTCCAGCAGGCCGGCTCTCTTTTAGAGGTGAAAGGCAGGTTTACTACGTTTTTGTCGAAAGCGCAGTATGTAATTCTCAAGTTGTCACCGACTACGAGGTGCTACCCAAAAGTTCCAGGAATTCAGTCGTAGAAAAGAAAGTGTTGACCATAACGCCTAATCAGCACTTTCTCCTTCAAAGTAGTCCCCTTGAGCATGTATACACCCATCCCCGCGTTTCTGTCGCGATTTCATGCGTCCATGGAGCTCTCCAGTGTGTTGAGGACCGCCTGTGGTTCTGACTGGATCTCTTCAACAGTGCGAAACCGACGTCCTTTCAGCCTCAACTTCAACTTTGGGAACAAGAAAAACATCACAAGGGGCGAGGTCAGGTGAATAGCGTGGGTGCGGAAGTACTGTGATTCGATTGGAAGTCAGGAACTGTCGAACAATGATAATGTGTGAGCGGGCGCGTTGTCGTGGTGAAGAAGCCAGTTGTTCTTCCAGCCCTCCGGACGCTTGCGACGAATGCTCTCTCTTAAGCACCTCAAAACGTCACAGTAAAGCTCGCTATTCACGGTTTGACAAGGAGGTAAGAATTCCTTCTTGGCAATTCCATGTAGGCAAAAAAAAAAAAAAGAGCAATGAGCATGGATTTCACATTGCCACAAACTTGTAGTGCCTTTTACGGCCGCTGAGAATTTGGCGCCTTCCATTGTGACGACTGCAATTTGGTTTGAGGATCGTAGCCATGAACCCATGTCTCATCCCTGGTTATTACACTGGATAGGAATGTAGGACTGTCTCTGACTTGTTGCTTCAGTTCCGTACAGACAGAAACACGGTACAGCTTCTGCTCGTCACTGAGCAGTCTTGCACGAATTTAGCAGACATGCGCCTCATGCTCAAAACAACCGACAAAATTCGCTGAACTTTGCAGTATAATTGTCTTACAATGTCGCAGACATTGTTTATACTTAGTCTGTGATTTCCAAGGAAAGCCTTACGAACTTCCGTTATTGTTTCCGGGGTAGTGCTCGTTGACGGGTGTCCAGAACGTTCATCGTCGTCTGCACACATTCGGCCCTCTTTGAAGCGTTTATGCCATAAGAACGTCCTACTTTGGCTCGACTCCAAAAGCGTCCTCTAACATACGATGAGTTTATGCCGCAGTTATGCCAAGTTTAAAACAAAACTTGATGCAAATTCTTCGCTTCTTGAAGTCTGCCATATTGGTTGCTAAGAAATACGCCAAATCAGTGAGACATTGCGTTGCAAAACAAACACTTCGCAAAACAGTACTTCTTAGATGCAAATCGTTCAGCACGATTAGGTAGTTTGAGTAATCAGAAATAATATTTGTTTACTCTGGTTTGTGATGCGCTAAAATTGTGTAATTATGCTAGTATATTTTGGTTGTTTGCTGATGCTGTTGTGCATAATGTATGTTCAACTAAATCCCATCTCCACTATGTAACGACATTCCCCCTGAGGGTGTAAATAAATAAATAAATAAATAATAAATAAATAAATAAATAATAAATAATAAATAAATAAATAAATAAATAAATAAATAGAGAAAATGTTATTAACGTGCATTGCTTGACTTGATCTTGATCGCGCCTGGCGTGAACATGCCCAAGACACCAATTACGATTGCGGCGGCGCGTTTACGTTATGCGTTCTTTTCACCAAGTCAAGCATGAGCTGCAAGTTAAGGCGCACATCGGAATACGGGGGTTAGGATTCCACCGGCTGTAGCATTGCGCAGCTACCCCAAATTTGTCCAAGACTTTATTTACAAATGCCTGCTTCATTATATAGTGCAAGGTTTCGTCGCAATAAGGGGCCTTTTTAGATCCTTCACTATATCACATCCATCGCTTCACGCTTGCTATTGCATGCAAGCTTCGGGCATACCTACGTCGTCGTTTGGATACGCGTTCCAACAGCTTCGTAGGGAAGTATATTCCATCTTACTCCAAAATGGGGTCTGCGTTAAGCAACCTCGGGAACAAGGACGTGCCTTACCTTATACCGTGGAATCAGGACGCGGAGTGGTCGCTTGGCACAGTAAAGAAAGCACTAAGCTGGTTAACTGAGTTGGCTGTTCCATGGGCAGAGGAGTTTCTATCGACTGGCGAGTCTCAGAAGGCGCAGGGGCCGCGTGCCTCACACGGTGGAGCTTAGCCTTGTAAAAGTATGAATTGAGATTATTTCACATTAAACAGACGCTAAGCAAATGTGCGGATGCTCTGTCGAGGTCGGAGCGCCAGTAGGCAGTCCGCCACATCATAGCAGAGTGACGGTGGTGTACATTCTCAACTTCATGTACGCCGAGAGACGAGTGGCACAACCATATAGTTTTGCTCGGGTGGTTTGTTTTGCCCAAGGGGAGATGTGTCAGTGACGACATGGTGTTCCACTAGACAGGCGAGATGGTACCCAGACTGTGTACATGTCGAGTAGGAGCACGCACTCATGCTCAACTGTTCTTGTGAATTGTTTTTGTTTCGTTTATGTGTGTGTGGTATTTTTGTTTTGCTACTCCAAGCAGGAGCAGTTTCCTTTTTTTTGGCTCCCTCTTACCTGTTGCTTGGGGATACTAATAATACGCCTGTAGTTGTCTTGATGATGTTGCGAGCGTGCATGATTGCGGATTACCTGTGCGGTCGCCGAACATTCTGTGTCAATGCCGTGTGTACATCAGGTGTCCCCACAGCATTCTGGGTGGGGAGGTGTTAAGTTCGACGACCTTTACTTGGATATTTTATTTGTATATATGGAGACTAACTAGGGGGGTATTACAGAAACGTTTCCATATGTGTGTAGGTATGCATGAAAACTAACTAGGAGGACGTTACAGAAACGTTTCCATTGTGTGTAGGCCCGGGGAGTGCCGCGCGCTATCGGCTAGCAAGATGGGCTGTTTAGAGCGGGGTGGCGGGCGCCGCTGAGCCGATGGTCATGGACCACATGTGCAGGATGTTTTGAACCGTCAACCACGGCAAACGGGTGCCGACAAACGCGTCACTTGCCGATCGTCACTGTTGTCGCCCCCCACCCACGGTGTCGGGGGAGCAGGACAAAGGATAAAAGGGCACGCGCCGGCAGCGCTCCTTGTGAGGCTAATGGGCAGATGGGAGTCGCGTCGCTCAGGTGGTCTTTGTCGCGTAGAGCAGGCCGCCTCCTGTGTTCAAGCAATTACACGGCGCATCCTCTAGTTTGCAGCTTACTCGAGTGCATGGGCCGGGTAACAAGCGGATTCAAAATGGAAAGGAAAGTTGTTTCCTGGATTTTGTTGGTGTACTTTGTTGTTGCTGTTTGTTGTTACTGGTTTGTTTATTTTGATTTGTTCGTGTTTGCTTTGAAGTGAAGCTACAATGTAAGGATTGGCCAGTGGAAAACGGGAAAGAGCGAAGTGAACCAATAGGAGTGACTGAAAGAAAACTGTTGGGCTGATTTGAGCTAACCATTGGTTCGTGACAGTTGTGCGCTTGTAAAACTGCTTGTGATTGTTAGAGTTGTCCGGCCTACAAGGCCGAGGGGCGGAGAAGAGAATTCTTGTGTGAACAGAATAGCTTAAAACGGGGAATTCGGCGATGTTTTGGGGGAGAGCGATGGGTTAGCGATGAGAGAGCTGGAGTCGATGACTCCGCGAGCTGTTGGCGAAATGTACATATTTAAATAAACCTGTACATACAGAGGAGTTGTTGCGAGCCTTGTATGCAACGTGTAGCCTGACAACGAACGAAGATTGAGGGCTAGGAGCCCGGATCAACAAGGGTGCCATCAGGAGCGACGGACGAGCAACGGCCTGAACTCGAACAGCGGCACCCACACCACCACGGAGGGAAACTTAACTGCCACCATTTCGTAATTTTTTCGAAAGCTCTTGATTTACCCGCACACTTTCACCTATTTTTCCACGTACATGGTAACATGGTTCTTTCCCTTGAAAAGTAAAATTTATGTCACCCTTGAATCTCCAAAGACAGCGCGGAAACGTTGTAAGGATTGCACACCAGACCTCTTTAAATTGAGGGTCTCGCATTCTTTATTTACGTCTTTCCAAACCAACCCACACAATTCAGAGATGGCCACCATATCACCTTCAGCCTTCCACCTATTCTCAAAAAATGAATAACTGGATCAGTATTGTGAGAGCGCGTCGGAGCTGATGTACCGAAAGGAAACGGTATAAGAGCTTAAGCCCGATCCCTACTACTACTTCCTTTTTTTGTCAGTAATCACCTCAGCAATTTTGATGAAATTTGTCACACCGGTGTACTGTAGTGACTGCAGAAAGCAGAAATTATATTCATGCCGTCAACTTTATTTGCGAAAAATCGTGACGTTCGCAAATATACAAAAAAGACAGTTATTATTAATAAATAGTGTAACACCGTGAAATGCGTATTAACGCTACAGCGTTAAAGGCCCTGTGTCGCAAGAAACAAGGTGTCGGTGTCTTCATCCGTGATAGACATCGACAGTATATATTTAGGTATATGTGTATGCCACACCTTGCTATATGACATGCGATACACTCCCAGACTTGGCTAAATTTTAGGTATCCAATTTTTAGTATCAAGTGTCTCAGCAATAAAAAAAACATCGCATATCCACGAAGTGAATGATGATGAGTGGGCGAAGCACCGGGGGATCATTCGGGTATCCGTGAATCCCCCGCACATTGCCCACTCGAACATGCAAATGAGTGACAACACATGTGTACAGTATATACAATGTTTTTTTATTGGTCGTATATGGTATTGAGGTGTGGACTTCGTTTTGCCTTCATTAAGACTGCATTGTGATCAGTGCAGCAGCAGGGCGACGCCGGCCAAGCGGACCCAGAGGCGGCCAGAGCGCGGGAAGCGGCGGCAAAACGCCGGAAGCGTTCTCTACCTGAGGTCGGTGGCGCCGATGCTCGGTTCAAGCGCGAGCGTCGCGAGCCCTTAGCTCCGAGTCCGCTTGCTGTCGTTGCCGATTTGCTACAGCTTCCCGCGCCCTAGCCTCCGGGTCCGCCTGTTGTATGCGTCGCCATGCTGCAGCAGCTTTGCGAGCCCTCGACTCCGCTTGCAGTTGAGCCGCCACACTCGCCTTTTCATCCACAGTGGGCGCGCCGTTATCAGAGGCGACCGTTTTCATCCATGGCTGAAGAGAGAAAGAGAGCGCGCGTCAGGAACGAACGCCCTTTTGCACCGACCGTTATCATCCATGGCTGAAGAGAAACAGAGAGCGCGCGTCGGGAACGAATGCCCTTGTGCACCGCAGCACCCCTAGCGGACTACACACAAACCAGAGCTACGGACGATAGAGGAAGTGAGCGCGCGTCGGGCACGAACGCCCTTCTGCACCGCAGCGCCCCTAGCTGTCTCCATGCAAACCAGAGCTACGGACGACGGACGACGAGGGACAAGCCTCGGCCCCATAGGTGATTCGCCCCTAAAACAAACATGTGCCAATTGTGTAAGCTGCACCGAATACTAAAGCAGGAGCAATGGCAAATTGATGTAAAATATATCATTCTGAAATTGACTACTAACTTGTGAGTTGGACTTTGAAAAAACTTACCTAAACATTGTAAAAAATTTCCGTACTCTCTTACAAATGATCGAATTTTTCTATTTTAGATTCTCTAACGAATTCAGTACAGCAAACTGCGATATCTGCTTTGACCTCGATACCATAACGGTACTACAGATGGCTATGCCTGCCTAACCATTTTATACGCGCTGTCCTGTGTCGGGTTTAAGTGCATGATCTCGGTACATATAATTTACATATAATTTTCTTTCGCGAACCCTCGTAGACGTGGTGGGGCATAGCTAAATACGGATCCGAACTGCATTGCACATGTTCATTTTCTCGAGCATTACCACTGAGGCGTTTGCCATGAATCAGAAACCAAAAAATAGGTTTCTTTAGATCGCATGCACAAAGAACGAAGACTGACATAAAACTAAAGTGTAGTGTATGAAAGAATAAGTACCTACCTTGTTACAGATTTGCTACACCAATTACCAATCATGAAATGTGGATAGAACTAATCATGGTAGCTATTCTATTTGTGAAAACTGATAGAGTGGCAAGTGCAAAATGGGAGCCCATAAATTGGCCGCATAAAAAACCTTTCGTAGCTATGATGGATCATTCATTTAGCGGGATCGCAAATACGCTCCTTTTACTCAGCCACCTTGGCTGAACTCGGCTCACGCGATTTCTACGACATTGTCACGAAAGTCCGAACTATGGTTCACTATTCTGGCCACCAAGGGTCCACTCATCCCCTGCTAAACCCTCTGCCATAGGATTGCGGTCGCTCGTATGAAACCCTCCTTTTGCCGACTGACGATTTTAAAAGAACGCTCTATGCAATAAGACGTGGATCCGAGCGCCGCGCAGGATGGTCTCCCAGTGCTTGATGACACATGTTCTCAGACGATGTTTTGAAGATGGCCTGCTGCCACTTTCCCTTCGAAGAGGGCGTATTCACTTATGGCAAAGAAGAGTCGAACGTCAACGCTCCCCGAAGACAGGCGTCACATAATACTACTCAACGTTGATTACAAATTTTGAGCCTGTTTTCCAACCTAAAACCAAATAATTCCTTCACTTACCGCGGGGCACCAGGTGGTCTTGGCTGCCAGCCGCAATATTCATGGCCATTCTTGTATCACACGTGACAGCATACAGTCTATGATTAGCCGCCGTGCTTGCGATCTGTAGGTTTCTTGGGACAAAAGACAAAATAAAAAGACATTTTCATTACTTAGTACACAAATATGTATTTAGTGTGGCAGACGCATTTGGGTGCACCCAAAATATACTTGATCCGATTAGAGCAATCTATAGCAGTAGAAAAAGTATCTTTCTCGCCTAAGAGATTTGTATTAGCTTGAAGAAAGAATAAAGTGCGTCTTGTCGCCGGATTATTTCTAGAGCCAACGTGAAAGCAAGCCCTTCCGTGCAATGCGCTGGTTACGTCAGGGCCGGAACCAACGTGCCTCCAGCAACTCGCCGAGTGTGTTACGCTTCCCCAAATTGACGAGACGGCGTGTGACGGTGTGCAACATTCTACCTGCACTTCGAAGCTGCAATTGAACAGCAAGGAGCAGTGAAAAAAAAAAAAAAAACATACGCCGCGATATTAACGGAACGGCTATCGTGCTGATACGGAACGAGCTCTGCTGTTTGCTTTGACAAACGTTTAAATTGATGTCTCTGGCCACATTGCGCGAATATCTATTTCGTTGGAGGCGGCTTGCGCTTACGGATAAAGCAGATTTGGTCAGCAATACCTGCATTCCGCACAGTGTAAACCAGAAAGGTCGAGCAGCCCACTGCTGACTGTGCTTGCTTCTGAAGCAGATATGTTGCGGTAGTTGCTGTTTTTTACATTTGTTCGTTCTATTAGGCATATACCAAGCCCGCGACATGATTATGAGTGGTCTTCTTGCGGCGTCGGTAATGGTATAGGTTCTTTTTTTTAAAGGAACCATTCTTTGCCTACTAATGGTTTTGCCATTGTCGGTCACCATGTCACTGCGTTAACTTAAATTAAGGATGAAGTGCGTCTGGAGGCCCAATTAGAACCACTGCCGCTCAGTACAGCAGCCCGAAACTAACAATTAAACAACAACCTATTCTTTACAGCCACGCTGTATACAATCAGGTGGGTCGTCTGCGGCGACATAGACCAACAATGTGCGCCGATCCTGTTGATAGTGCAGAGAAGGTTCATGTGCTGTGGCACGTACTCCTGCGGAGTGCGGATGATGGCTATATATATATATATATATATATATATATATATATATATATATATATATGGGCATATTTACGGGTGGCGGATATACGTCGCTGTTTGTATAAAGTGCCTTAGCATTTGTGTCAAAACTGATGATGCCATATGTCTAATTGTTATAGCCCTCGCCACCGCCGTTGCCTCTTTCACAAGTGTCGCGGTGCTCGGCGGCGGGCTTTCCCACCACTCCTTGTGCCCCTGTGTCTCGTGACGTAGAGGTCGCGCTAGCGCTGTTATCAGTGGTCGCCCTTGGGACTCGCTGTGGGACAGACGCGCGTCGTTAGCTCGGAAGAAGAAGAGCGGGAGATGAAGGAGCGTCAACGCGCAGAGAAGCGCGAATAGGCGCGAAAACGACGTGAAGCCTTTAGAGCCAACTACGGTGTGCTTCTCTTCACAGTGTGGAAGGGCTCTGGCGTCCTTTTTTTTAAATGCGAAGCATTTCTTGGCGAACATTTGCTAGTTTGACAGTATCTATCTATCTATCTATCTATCTATCTATCTATCTATCTATCTATCTATCTATCTATCTATCTATCTATCTATCTATCTATCTATCTATCTATCTATCTATCTAGCCGCCTACGTCCTTGCGCTCTCGTAGTCGTTTCGTTAGCTTAGTATATACAAAAATTGGCATACTATGACAAGAGTACATGACGAACATAAATCATATGTCATGACATGAATATCATGGCATGCGTCTCATGTAGGTCATGAAACAGCCGCCTACGTCTTGGCGCTCTTATCGTGGTTTTGTTAACTTAGTAGGTACCAAAATTGGCATAGTGTGACCGGAGTGTATGGCGAACATAAGTGATAGCTCAAGACAGAAATGTCATAGCATGCGTGTCATGTAGGGCGTGACAATGACCCAGCGAAAAATATTAACACTCAAAAACCACTGAAATGGATTCGGACGTGGCCACTAAGTGAAGGAAACACTGAAGGGGGATGGTAGAAATCATAGTCACAAGCATGGCAAAGCATAAAAGACAATGACTCAGCGAAGAAATATGACCACTCAAAAACAAATGGAATGGGTTCGGACGTGGGCACCAAGGGAAGGAAACACTGAAGGATGCTCGTAGAAGTCATAATCATGGGCATGACTCAGCAAAAATGACTGACTCAGAGAAATAAATAATACTCAAAAAACACTGAAACGGGTACGGACGTGGTTACTAAGTGAAGGAAACACTAAAGGATGGTGGTAGAAGTCATAGTAAGGACCATGACTGATCAAAAAGGGAATGACTCAGCGAAAAAAAGATTAACACTCAAAAACCAATGGAATGTGTTCGGATGTGATACTAAGTGAAGGGAAAATTTAACGGTTGATGTTGGTTGAATTTTGGCCGGGTTTGAGACACTGCTATACCACACAAGGAAAGTTACGAATAAGTACCGCCAATGCACATGGTATCATAAGTATTAGATCGTCTGAAAGAGGTCTGCTTGGCGTTGGCACGAAATGTACCGCCCGCTTGCTGTGCAATCCCACCCGCCTAGTGGGTATGGGCCATAGTATTGAAATCATATCATCATCATATTAAACACTCGGCCACAGCCTGATAGTGCTAATTGGTGTCTGAACAAGACAAGTGTTTGTGCTGTTGTGGGCTAATTCATAGAGCACCATAGAGTTCGTCTTCATTCTTGAAACACGCTGCTCAAGTCGTGGTTAGTCTTCGCAAAAATCACTAAAATGGTAACAAGGATAAGATCTCTACCAATAGAGAAAAGCAATCTAGAAGAAATTTTATTTGTTGGTTAGATATTTTTGTTGGACGATCATTAAAATATAATGAGGTGCTGATGAAATTATCGGTTAGGCATTTTGATCCAGCATGCGTGCTTTCCACAGGCTATGCATTCCAGTGAGTAGACACAAGTCTAAGGGTACATCGCCTCAACTACTTGGCACCAGATATTGCACGGAATCAGTATATAACTGAAAGTCTGCGTGAAAAGTTTGTTAAAACACATCCAAAATAAGATCACATCCCTGCAGCCTATAAAATAATTTTCAGTTGTTTCAGGTACACCACAGAACCGACAACTAACGGACATCACAAATGTCTCTTGAACGTAGTCACGTCCTGAAAGGCAAGGTTTGAAAATTTATTATAAAAAGAATGCTTTTGTAGGTGGAAGCAGAGGCACTTTACGCACATGAGCTAGTATAAACCTGTACTGTCAGGCCGAAGTTTTTTGCGTGCGAGGGTAGGGGTGGGGACAACACAGATACTGAATCCTTCTTCGTGAAACTGCAGCGCGCACACGAGAAAGGAGGACACAAGGCAACACACAGGCGCTGTTGTGTCTTACCTGTGGTTCCGATGGTGTTCGCAGGTTCGAGCGACGGGGACAGGGTGTGAAATGAGGCGAGTAGGCGCAGAGAGAGAAAGTAAGAGAGACAGACAGAGAGCGAGAGAAATGAATAAAACGCATAATTTCTTGGCGAGGTGGGATTTGAGCCCAGGTACTCACAGTCTGAACGCGCGCGTCATAACCACTAGGCTATACACCCACGCTTGCAGAACATGCATTTATTGGAACCATATGATTGCGTTGTACATACGATTGTAACATAACGCTGCTACGGGTGAGAGAAAGAGAAAATGAGGTCGAGAGACAGGAAGACACAGAGAGAAAAGACGAAAGAGTGAGAAAGAAAAACACAGTAAGAGAGAAAGAGAGAGAGAGAGAGATTTGAGCCCGGGTACTCACGGTCCAAACGTCATACCCATTACGCTACACACCCACGCTTGCCGAGCTCCGCTGTTGCACCAGTTCACGAGCGTGGAACTGGCTTAATTTTATGTCCACAACGAGCGGTCGTTAATATCTGGTGCAATGCTTAATTATTAGGAATGCCAGTATTCTTTCATTGGTTCCCCAGGCGTACGTCTCCACAACGCCTCAACAATACAGCGTCATCGCACAATCTAAATCCTAAGTAGCTCAATCGTTCAATCAAGCGTTCTGCTCTTGCGGCTGCTGCGAACGGAGCTGCCGCGCGGGCGCCTATCTTGAAAGCGATCTGCGATGGGGCCGAAGTGTGCGCCCGCAGAGGCCTCATCTTCAAAGCGATATTCAATGGGTACAAAGTCCATGCGCCGAGTGCAGGCATATTCGTATGCGCTGTGTTTTCAACGTTTAGTTCGCGTTGAAGCAAGAGCCAGTGCCAAGGTAAATTTGCTTGCTGTCGCCCTCGCGCTTTCTCACTCCAGCGTTTTGACGAGTTTCCTCCGTCATCGAGCGAGATGTGTTCATGTTTACCTGTGATTGCGTGACACCGTGTTAATTATTTAGTTAGTAAGCGAATATTTACAAGATTATACTGCCGATAAAACTACTATCTTTACTTCGTATACATAGCTTGCACGGACGTCATCGCGGACGCCAGATTGGGGTACCAGCAGGTCGAGAAGGGGCGTAAGCATGGAACATGACAGCATGACAGCAACAAGCGCGTCTTGCGTCGAACATCAGAGCGATAACAATGATAAACCGGTGCAAAACAATCGCCATGAAAAAGCAAAACAGTTTGCGCGTGTAATACGTTGCCCTGACGTCATCGTAGTCTCCACCTTGGGGAACCAGCGTGGTGAGATATGGCTGCGTGACGTCACATGAATACTATCTATAGCTGTCTACTAATTTGCTATCGCAATGGACGCTTCGCCCTTCGGGCGAAACTGCGACGTTTTTATTGCGATAGCAATTATATGGACACTTCAACCGGATTTCTGCCGTCGGCGTCGCCGTCGCCGTTGCCGTCGCCGTGAGGTTCCCTATAGATAAAATCTTCGCCGCGCGCCGTATGCCCGAGCGGAAGCGTGCGGGGACGCGCGCTGTCACGGAGAGCGAACGCACTCAATCTACCACGCGCAAGCAAGGAAGCGGGAAGCCAGCGCCGGAGGGAGCGGAGGGGGGGGGGGGGGGGGCGCACTTCTACTCTGCCAACAACCGCGCTCGTCGCTCGCTCGCACCGTCGCTTATCTCCACACGGCTCTGACCTTTATGCGCCGTGCATTCTCCGCTCAGTTTCCGTTGAAGCGATAGACCGCACGTACCTTCGCCCGTTGCTGCGGCGTATGCGCTTGCTGCCAGCGTTTTGACAGTCGTTGTCTGCAGTCATTCAGTGTGATCTATTCATGTTTGTTTGTGCGCGCTCACACCACGCTTGTTCAATCAGTTAGTAATAGTCGGGCCACATTTTCCAACGCACGCTACACATGCAATGCTGCCTGGGTCGGCAGTGCAGCGCTACAGGTGTGTCCCTTCGCACGCGCTGCCCACGGGAAGCGCTTCTCATCAACACCACGGTTTCACACGCGCCTTCTCGTGGTCATCCAGTCTCTCTTCATGTCGGTCTACTTACGCCGCAGAACACCTGCTTACTTAGTCAGCTCATGTATACTACAACTCATATTGCTACCAAAGCCGCTCACCTTACTTCGTATGACATTGCTGTGTTGCTATCGCATTCATTGCTTCGCCCTTAGGGCGAAACTGTGACATTTTTTTTCATTTCACTTCTTCGACACTGATTTCTCGTGCATGCAGGCAATCTTCAAGAAATCCTGCTCGAAAGAAATAGATCGGTCACTGGCAAGTAAAGAGAGTAAATCACGACAAAAATAGAATTAGCTGTATACAGATATTAAGAAAACATGTGCGCGATACCGTAGGAATCAAACTCATATTTCTAACGCTGTGGGAATCACAGAAGAGCGTGCAAGCGAAGCATTTTGTTGCAGCGCAGCTCTAAGGTGCCCGTTCCTGCGGCTAGCGTCGGCGTCCTCGGCGTAACCAAGCGAACGAGCACGGCGAAGGACGAAACAGCGAACGCGGAGAACAGCGTGGGCCTGAAAGACGGTGATAGTGAAGAGAGCGCCGAGAGGAAAGCGGATGAAGAGGGTGCAGGGGAACCACGAGGCGGAGAGCAGAGGAGGAGGGTACAGCGAAAGCTTGAGAGGAAGAGCGTTGCGCCGCGAAACACGGGCTCGGCGGCGACGATGGCTACGAGATGGTGCCAGAATACCGCGCTTCGTCTGTTCACTTCTTTATCTTATTTCGGTCACGGCTTTTCGTGGACTAACAAATGTTAAACGTCATCTCTGGACGCACGACGCGCCGGCAGGTATCAAAATTTTCTCGTATGTTATCGACAGTTCCATCCGTAGGCTGTTGTCACCAAAGCTTTTCGTAATCTGATAGTATGCGCGAGGCGAATTGTGTAGTACTTTCTGGAATCCACGCTGGCACCAGCAATTACTCTGGAACTTTGGACGAGTCACGTATAAAAACCCACGCGCTTGACCCGCACGTCAGATTTTCAAGGATCGTCGACTCTGCTGGCTGCTATGGTTGTGCTACAGTGTTACTTGATTTGTTACGCTTCGCCCCGTTTGCAACGTGCCGCACGAGAGATTCTCCACGCCAGCCAATAAATCGCGAAATGAAACCACGTAGAGAGCTGCGCTCAAATTTCGGATTAGGGAGCATTGTAATCGTCGGCGATCTTATAAATTTTCTAATTAGCCTAGTACTTACAATATCAGAGCAAATGCACTACGGTGGGAGCGGACTCCTCACTCGGCTTTGTAACAGAGGTAAAGGTACAGTGCCTAGAATTAGTGAAGGCACGTCGATTTAGTTTTCGTGGGGGGAGGCTGTTTGTAATTCTTAGATCTATACACTTAAGTGGGCCACCGCCTAATGCAGATGATTGGATCGTTCATCGAGCCATCTGTAATAGCTTCCTGAATTCACGCCAGCTTACGCAACCATGATTGCTGCTCTGGCTACTTCTATGGCTGTCTTTACAACATTTCGCGAATATATAATTAAACCATAAAGTAGAAGCAGCAATGACAAGCATTTTCATCTCGGTGCAGGCCTTTTAAACTATTGCTAGTTATAGAACGAAGCACAAGTGCGGCTGCGAGGACAGGAACGTTAAGCTGCCCGGCGTAGCCGTAACACTTACACTGCTGCCGCGAGTTGTACATTAACTGTATTATTGAATCGGTTATTTCGTTAACGTGTTTGATGTCGGTGAGTTTCAATATTAAAGGACTATACCATACTAAGAAAGCTCAGTCCCGCACGAGCACTGTTTGAGCGTAATGAGTTAACTCATGACCTCTAAAATGGGTGTCACACGGTGCAGTTTCTATCGCGATCGAGTCCTATCAGGATGGAATTTCTCGATCTCAATTGGCTCCTTTACACAAGCTGCGCGAAGAAAGCCAATCGCGGTCACAAAATTCTGATACCGGTCTGACTCGATTGTGGTAAAAAAATGAACCGTGTGACATTGGTAGAAAAATCCCAATCCTCACGCCAACTCCTGTACTTGCTTACATGTGGTTGATTAGTCATGAATCAATTCATTCTTCCTGAACAGTAATTAGACGGCATTTTTATATATCCGTTATGCTTACTTGTTATGCAGATAAGGAACTAATTTGCGGCGCTAGTTATACCTCCTAAAAAAGAAACATAAAATCCCAGAGGAAGCACCACAGAGCAGCCACAAAAATGCATGATTGATCATAACATTATAAACCAAGTGTCAACACCATTGGATGCGATAGTATCATTACAGACAAAATTTTTAGGAAGAAGATAGAGCTCTCGACAACATGCTTTACCACAACAAGACGGACGTAATCATAAAATTACACCACATACCGAAAGCTCTGGTAGAAGGCTGTTATGCGTAGACAGGAAACAGAAGTGATAATTTAGGCTTCCCCATGTGCAACAAATAGCAACAACTAAAATAGCAACAACAGCTAGAACATCCAATACATCGCCCAGCAAGAAGCGCACAATCATATAAGGATTTAAGATAGATCTTGTTGGTAAAACATGCTTTAAATTTCGATTAACAGCGCAAGGACACCAGAGGGGACAAAAGTGAGAACACAGCACCTGTTTTCTTTTTCTGCAAATATCTTGCTCGTATCGTTGAGCTGGAAAAGTGGAGACACAAAGGGACACTCACACGAAAAACACGAAATAACAGGAAATAATAGAAAAAACGTTAAATAATCACACACCTTGGGATCGCACATATTGTAGTTGCACATTTCAAAGCGGAGTATAAAACTACCATTTTGCTTGTTTCAGTTCTCCTAACAGATACAGCTTACAAATTTGTGCTATAATTACTTATTACATAGTTAAGGACTCGGTACTTGAGGTTTCTTTTTTCTTTCAATTTTGCGATGTTGAAGAATTTAGCGTTTACGCGCGGATACGTGCACCTCATGCGACGCACCGAGTCTCCAGATTGTGAGTCTAGATTTAGTTATGGGGGCTTACATGCCAAAACCACGATCTGATTATGAGGCACGCCGTAGTGGGGGACTCCGGAAATTTGGACCACCTGGGGTTCTTTAACGTGCGCCTAAATCTAAGTACACGGGTGTTTTCGCATTTCGCCCCCATCGAAATGCGGCCGCCGTCAGACTGAGTTGCGCAATGTGAGTGAGACTATAGGTCACGTGCTTTGTGACTGCCCTAAGTACGTGGAAGAGCGTCAAAAGTTGAGCAATGACCTTACGCGTCTCGACAGCCCACCGTTGTCGGAGGACGTTATTTTAGGCCCTTGACCAGACGCGCAATGGAGTTCCAAGGCCATCGAGGCGTTACTGAACTTTTCAAAAAGTACGGGCCTGGACTGTAGGCTTTGAGAATGCTAAACTGCTTGCTATATATTTTGCATCCTCCCTCTCTAGTCATCGTCACCCATCATTCGCCTCTTTCTTTCCCTCTTTCCCTTCCCCCAACGCCGAGTAGCTGGCTAGAGGCCGACCTCAGGCCGACCTCTCTGCATTTGCTGGCTGACAACTTAAATAAAATGTCTGCTTCCCACCGTCACTACATATTGTTTTTTTTCCTTAATTCCACAAGCCTCATCAAAATCGGTGCAGTCATTGCCGAGAAAAACAATTCTCTTCTCCCATGTATTTAGATAGCAGCTTTCGAGCTAGCACTTCTTCTCCAAGAAAGAAGCCGATTTTTTTTGTGATCGCCATGCTTACAGTGCTTTCTATTTAGGTGCCTTATTGAACACCACTAAACCTCTGCAACGTACTTAACAGATTCGTGTAGGCGCAGGGTATCAATTCATCAAGTGAACACGTATACAACGTTCTTGTGCGCTTCGAGTCGCACTAAGGAGCTCGATATACTCCGACGTAACGTCGACGCGCGCGCACGCTGGGCACAGCGACGCTACGCTAGCAAAACGCGAGCACTCTATAGTCTGACGCGAGGCGCGACTGACGCGGCCAGCGTCCGTCGGCGCGGCCCGGCGGCAGCCGGCGCGAAATGCAACATGCTGCATTTCGCGCCGACGATGTTACCCAGACTGCACCGCGTCCGCGTTTCTTTCCACGCGGCGCTCGCTTTCCGCGCTCTGCTCTGCTCTACTGAGCATGCGCTGCTTGGGCTCCGGCCGCTGCGTCGGGCCGCGTCGCGTTGGACTATTGACCCTTTTCGAGACGCTCCCGTGGGCGCTGCCATGTTTGATCACGTGGTGACGCGTCCATTGGTTGCCTCAGCCGCCTCCGTCGCCTCCGCGTTTACAATGCAAGCGCGTGACGCCGGTGCGGCGCAGCAAACCTCTGTTTCGACGCGTATCGTAGACGGTGACTGCGTGCACGACACGAAGCTTTGGCCACAGCTTTAGAGGACATGTAAGTGCTTTCAGAGCTCATTACGCCTTGTCCAAACGGCGTGAGCAACGTATACGGTGCTTGTACTAAAAGCGGGGCTAGAAATGCATTCCAAGCTGTCCAAACTTTCCGCTTATGAATTAAATCGGGATCAGTGTGCTCTGCGTTCTTTATTTGGCAAACATTTTGAACCAGCGGCTTGTCATATTTCTGACTCAGTAAAGTTCCTTGGTGCGGCCACTATCTGATTGTTTATTTTTAGCGCAATCATTCGCGCGTATGTTCTGCTGCGATAAATTTGTTCTTGCTGCGCACAAAGCTTGGGATTTAAATGTTCTGTAGTTTGTGGTAGCCCGTAACAAAGGCGGGTTATCGCTTGTCCCTCGCTTACTCTGTGGACCGCCACGAAACATTCAGCTTCCAGCATTCGTGTCTTGTCGGTGTAGTTAGTCGCCGCCACTCATGCTCCGGCACATTGATTCAAGTGTGCGCCTATTCACTCACACGTTAGCGATAGGGTGGGCGTAAGATTTCGTGCGAGTAAGGGTGGATGTGTGTAGAATGCAGATAATGTGCGGGAAACTTACAATGCCAGTAAGTGGCACTACTTCATTTTGTACCGAGCGGTACTCACTCCCAAGTGCCGACGCTCCGGAATTGAAGTCCTTTCTTTGGAGGTTAGCTATACAGCGCAGGTGGATGAATTATATTTCGTTATCCTTGAGGAAAGCCGTGCATCGCGAAGGGCGCCAACACAGGCAGTCCTTATGCAGCAGCTGCGACACAGGTTGATTCCATTCATTAATAGACAGTGTTAGCAGAGCGCCGCTCACGCTCCGCTCAGATTTCACGCTCTGAGATACTGCAGGGAACTGCGTAGATTTCTCATTTGATAAGCGCGTCTTGCCGAGACGCGAGCAATGCGCTATCAACTCGGCTGCAAAATGACGAAGAGGCCAGGTAGACACGCTGTCACGGTCCGCTCAATCGGCTTTGTAGCGGAGCGAGGGATGCGGTCTTCGTTCCGCTGACGGTATGAGCCTTGTGCGCAAGCGCATTAGCGTTCCCGCTAAGCGGTTGTGTGGCATTTGCTAGCATATGCTGGTCTGAGCGGAGCGGACAGCAAGCGCTCAGCTAAAACACTCTAATATGTGAATCACTATTTTTGCAGTGAACTACCGCACACGTCTTCCCTTTATCGTTACACATTTTGCAGTATTAATTGGGCACAGTGCATTAGCGCACACCCACTTGCATTTTCGACAGCTGATCACACAGTAGGAGGATAGACGCAGTAATGGTTGCGTATTCGTGCGCATTTGCTGAGGCAACGTATGGCGCGCCGCCGAAAGCGCCATCTCGTTCCTCTAGAGCAAACTGCTCCGCGAAAAGGGTCAATAGGGCAGGCGGATTTGCGCCTGGCGTGTCTTCGCCGACGTGACGCGACAAAACGAACGCCCGCGCGCGCTCGCGTTGTGAACGTCGGAGTATAACAGAGCCTTTAGAGCTGAGCCATTTATAACCAATATGTTGTTCTAGCGTTCAGGCCACCATCTTGTTAAAGTCTTAATACATTGGCGAGCACAATTTCGTTAAGAGGCAGCTTTAGCACGGGAACTCCTGTCTAAATACACGGCATCAGAGAAATCGTTTTTTTAAGCGAAGCTTTATAGGCTCACAAGTGTCGGCAGTGGTGGTGGTGTCACGCTGAAAAGTGGGCAAATCCTGGTGGTTGTGCAGAAAGGGTCCAAGCTCAATGGCACATACCAGCGACAAAAAGAAAGAGAGGAAAATAAAGCAAGAAAGAGAGAAAAGAAGAGCGAGAGAAAGAGAGAGAGAGAGAAAGAAGGAATATCACCAGGAAGGTCAGATAAACACACGACAAGCTTCGCCTACCCCAATTTTGTCGACAGGGGAAGGGCTGTTTTTCACCAAACGGCAGCAATGTTGATGAAATGTGTTGACTTAAAACGAAAACGTGAAGTTTAATGACTGCAGAAAAAAGTAATTTAATGAGGTTGCCAGAAGTTTTCCCAACATAATCTAGATGATCGCAGGCAATTTTCAAAAATTTAAATATTCAATAAAATGTAAACCCACTCCCAAGCCTTGCTAAATATTGGGTATCAGGAATACGAGTCTCTAACTGAGCAATAAAAAAAATGGCCGCCATGCCGCCCTGCGAACGTGAATGCCCAGCGAAGCTGTATCAAACACCACGCATGGTCGAGAATTCCATTGGCGCTGTTGTTCAGGTGTCTTTAATTTCCGTGGTCCACCTATGGTAGTCTTAGATTGAAATGAATGAGTTGCTCGACGGGTCTTTTTTTCATATATGAAAGCGTGGTGACGCCACACTAAGTGTATATATATATATATATATATATATATATATATATATACTGTAAAGACGAAGTCCTGCAAACCTCCTCGCTAGGCTGCAGCAGCAGCCGCGTGCAGACCCCCTCTACCCGATGCCGTCGTCGTTCTCGCCTTCGGGAGTGCTAGTTACCTTGCCAGTCGCAAGGGATGCAGATAGCCTTCACTGCAGGATGCGTGTTGCCCGAAGCCACCACCGCACCAGGGGAGCCAGTTGCAGCACTTGGGTATCTTCTTGTATTCTGCAGCAACCGACCCCAACACCTCGTGGTTCCAGCAGCAGTGGCGGTGGCAATCCTTCAGTTCCAATTCTTGCTGCCAGAGATCATAGTTTGGCGTTCAAGCAAGCGTTCAAGCAAGCAACCCCGAGTTGTGGGAGCGCGATGACGAGGCCAGACGTCAGCGTCGTCTTGCTCTCCCGGAACCCGACAACGGTGGTGCACGCCTTGGCAACGCTATAGCGCCAACTTCCCCGGGGCGACGGCCAGGTTTCAAATCGAGTTTCTCAGCCGGAACGTTCATGATAGACATGTACGTTTGGGTACTGCCCAATGACGATACTCCCATTCTCATCGGGCGGGAGGGGGGGGGGGGGGGCAATATTCCCTGCATCAGAACCACCATAGTCACAGCTTAGCTGGCTTCCATCTTCACAGCAACAGAAGGGTTCTGATTTTTTTTTTTCAGTAATCACCGCAGTAATTTTGTCAAAATTTGGATGAAATTTTGACGAAGGCCGAAATGTTATGCAGGCCGTTAACTTTTTTGGAAAAAAATCTTGGTGATTGCGAAATCTACACAAACAAAACAAGGAATAATAAATAGAGTACATGCCCATTTCCAAACTTTGCTAAATTTTTGGTGTCCAGTTTACAAGTGCCTGAACAATAAAAGCAAATGTGTATCATTGCGTAAGCTGCATCGAATACTTGAGCAGCAGCAGGGACAAAGTGATGCATAATGTATCTTTCTGAAATTTACTACAAACTTGTCAGTTGGAGTTTTGAAAAACTAAAATTGTCAGAAATTCACGTACGCTCTAAGAAATGATCAAGTTTTTCAATTTTTGATTCTCTAACAAATTCATTTCACCAAACTGCGATATCCGCTTTCACCTCAAACTACATTTCGGCACTACAGAT
The DNA here is from genome assembly GCF_013339745.2 of Dermacentor silvarum. NCBI lineage: Eukaryota > Metazoa > Arthropoda > Arachnida > Ixodida > Ixodidae > Dermacentor > Dermacentor silvarum. Next base: position 55,206,940 of record NC_051158.1, on the reverse strand, counting down.
GGCTATATAAGCCTAACCGTTTTATACCTGCGATTTTGTGTCGAGTTTCACTGCACGATCTGGGTACATATAATTTTCTTTCACGAAGCCTCGTAGACGTGGTAAGGCGTAGCTAAACACGCGCCAGAATTGCATTGCACAGGTTGTCCTTTCCTCGAGCATACCCGCTGTGGCGTTTGCAATGAATCGGAAAAAAAAAGATTTTTTTAGATCGCATGTACAAAGCACGAAGACTAAGATAAAGCAAAAGTGTAGCTTCTGAAACAATCAGTAACTACCTTGCTACAGATCTGCTACACCAATTATCAAACGCAAAATGTGGATAAAACTAATCAAGGTAGCTATACTATTTGTGGAAACTGAATAGAGGGGCAAGTGCAAAATTCGAGCCGCCAAGTTGGCCTTATAAAACAACCGTGTAATGTCGTCGTAAAGATGTATTCGATATGCACTTCGCGCATTGATTAAACAGGATCGCAAGTCCGCTCCCTATACTCGCACACCGTGGCTCAACTCTGCTCACACGATTTCTGCGACATTGTTGCGAAAGTCCGCAGTATGGTTCACTCTGTTCTTACCACCAAGGGACCACTTATCCTCTGCTTAATTAACCCACTGCCGCACAATTGCAGTCGCTCGTATGAAACGCTCCTTTTTAGGGGCGAAGCTCCTTAGGGTGTGGGTCTGTCCCTCCTCTGTAGTATGTAGTAGTAGTAGTCGTCGTAGTAGTAGTCGTCGTCGTCGTCGTAGTAGGTCGCCACGTCTACTTTTATGAGAAAAAAAAGTTGTCGCAGTTTCACCTGAAAGGCGAAGCATCAATTGCGATAGCAAATTTGTAGAGAGCTATACGGAGTAATGATAGTAGCTTTATCAGCTGTATAAACTTGGACATGCAGCAGCACCGGCAACACGCAGAACTGTTGTCGACGCCGTCGGCGTTTTGCCCGCGTTCGCACAAAATGCGTGCGGCGTTCGTGACTGTTGCCGGAGCCTCTGATATAAATAGGCACTTGGTGCCGCAGCTAAACGTCGCCTCCCTTCCGCTGTGGCCTCTCCGCCTTACCCCCGTATTCATAAACGCTCCTCGACTTGAACTTGACTTGCCACCGCCTTGGGCAGCGCGTTCGAAACGCGTTGAAGGCGGTGGCAAGTCAAGTTCAAGTCGAGGAGCGTTTATGAATACGGGGGTTATACTCTCTCAAAAGTCATGTGATGGCGTCGGCAAACGCGGTGCACGTTCCGGCATGTGTAAACGGCTGCGTAAGACGCTGTGGCCTCTCCCCCTTACTAGAGAGTACTGCACGTTTCTAACGCGTTTGTACTAGCGTCCCCTTAAGCGGGAGATGGTGCAATTATAATGGATGGCGCTGTTATAAAATAGGAATGACGTCACATATGGCGCGTGTCATTGGTGGAAGTCAATCGTTCGATTTAGTGCGGCGAGACTGGGCGACTTACACGGAAGATTCACGGTTTATCGATGATTCCCTCCGGAGCTTCGCCCGCTCATCATCATTCACCCCGTGGATATGCGGTGTTTTTGTTTCCGAGTGACGAGATAAAAAGAACGCTGGATACAATAAGACGTAGATGGGACCCCTGTCAGGACGTGCTTGATGTATCCCAGTTCTTGATGACGCAGCTTGTCGGAAGATGTTTTGAAGATTTCCCACTGCAACTTTCCGTATACACAGAGCGCGCATTACGCTTATGCTAAAGAAGAGTCCCACCTCAACGCGCGCCGAAGACTGGCGCCACATAATACTGCTCAACTTTGATTATAAACTTTGAGCCAGTTCGCCAACTTAACGAAATAATTCCTTCACTTTCAGCATGACACCAGGTGGTGTTGGCTGCGGGCTGCAAAATCCATGGCCATTCTTGTGTCATACGTGACAGCATACAGTCTAGGATTAGCCGCCAGGCTCACGGTCTATAGGTCTCTCTGGATAAAAAAGTGAAACAAAAGACATTTTCATTTCTTAGCACATAATATGTACTTAGTGTGGTAGACGGGCTCGCGTGCACCCAAAATATACATGATCTGATTACAGCAATCTATACCAGTATAGAAAGTTCCTTATTTCAAGAGCCAACGTGAAAGCAAGCCCTTCCGTGCAGTGCGCTGGTTCCATCGGGACCGGAACCAAACTGCCTCCAGCAACTTTTCTAGTGTGTTACCGGTCCCCAAATTGATGAGACGGTGTGTTATGGTCTGCCACAGTCTGTCTGTACTTCGAAGCTGCCGTTGAGCAGCAAGGAGCAGTGAAAAAAAAAGTTGTCGCAGTTTCACCTGAAAGGCCAAGCATCAATTGCGATAGCAAACTTGTAGAGATCTATATAGAGTAATGATATTAGCTTTATCAGCTGTACAAACTTGGACATGCAGCAGCATCGGCAACACGCAGAACTGTTGTCGACGCCATCGCGTTTTGCCCGCGTTCGCTCAAAATGCGTGCGGCGTTGGTGACCTTTGCCGGAGCCTCTGATATAAATAGGCACTGCATGCCGCAGCTAAACGTCGCCTCCCTTCCCTCCCCCTCCCCCACGGCCTCTCGCTCGTCGGAAGAAGGCGCGTTTGCTCTACATACATGGTGATTGTGAAGGAGAACAGAGACGCCTACTTCTGCAGCCCTTAAGCGAGCACGGCGCAGATCGCGCGTTTGTTCTCCGCCGTGCGTTCACTCCCCGTGAAAGACGCGCCCCTCGCGCCCTTTCACTCGCACATACAGCGTTCGGCGCGCGGCGACGATTTCTTCTCCAAATGACGTCATACGGAACCTCACGGCGACGGCGACGGCAGAAATCTGCCTTTGAGTGTCCATATAATTGCTATCGCCATAAAAAAACATACGCGACGGTAGTAACAGCACGGCTATCGTGCTGCTATGGAATAAGCTCTGCTGTTTGCTTTGACAAACATTCAAATTGATGTCTTCGGGCACATTGCGTGACTATCTGTTTCGTTGGAGGTTGTTTGCACTTACGGATCAAGTAGAATTGGTTGTCAATAACGGTATACCGTACGGTGTAAATCAGTAAGGTCCAGCAGCCCACTGCTGACTGCGCTAGCGTCCGAAGCAGCCATGTTGCGGTAGTCGCTGTTTTATAGATTTGTTCGTTCTATTAGGCATATACCAAGCCCGCGACATGATTATTAGTGGTCTTATTGTGGCGTCGGTAATGGTATATGTAGCATAGCTGCGGTAGCCTAGCTGCCGTCATGCAAGCAGCGAGACGTTGCCAACCCAGTGTTTAGCCGAGAACAACGCACAAACAATAGATAAAGTAAAGGGGGTATCTGGAGAGCGAACCCAGAAAACAAACTTGGCGCATGCGCATTGACAGCGCGCACATGGCGCGGTGGTTTGATACCGCATTTCGCAACATTTCTTCCCTCTTAAAAACGCTCCACTGGCTTGCATGATCTTGTGGAGCGTCGAAGAGGTTGTGTGGTTACTTTGTCTGTCCCGGAAGCGACGAGTGTTGGAACAACAGGTGCCTGGTGGTCCACGTCTCAAGGCACTTTTTGGGGTTAAGATTCCCCCGCGTCGTTGGGGCTCGCAGATGGCTGTTGGCAGAGTGGCGGTGCGCTCGGTGTAATGTCTCTGCTGATCGTGCCTGGGTCGGTGCCCGGTGGTTCATCTTGAGAAGATCCCGTACAGGCACGCACTTGATCGATGTGACGCTGCAAGATTGCTTGAGGAGTCTCCGCTGTGACCATCCGTCATCCCAATGTCGCTGCTACCCGTCCTGGTATCCATTTACCATTTGACCCGCAGTTGCGGTCTTGTACGCTACAGTCCATTGGAGGCAACCACTCGTCGATCGTATTTGGTACCCCAGCAGCATTTCCTATTGCGACTTTCCGGTTTTCTGAGGAGTACTCCTGTAATTGAGCAGCAAACGCATAAGGTTACGCTCCAGCTTTCCGCCTCTCATCTTCCGGAGACCATCCTTGGTTCTCCGGACTGCCCTCTCCACCACTCTGTTTGACTGCGGGTGATAAGGGGCGGTTCTGAGGTGCGTAATGTTGTTCCTGTCAGCAAACGTTGTGAATTACTGGCACGTGAATTGCGTTCCATAGTCGGATACGAGGGCCCTTGGTACGCCGAAATGTATAAATATATCCCGCAGGCAGTCAGTCGTAGTTGCCGAAGTAGCCTGGTTCAGTAGCACCGCTTCTATCCACTTGGTGTGGGAATCCACTACCACGAGAACAATTTTACCTTGTATTGGCCCTGCAAAGTCGACGTGAACCCTCGACCATCTCTCCTGCGTTTGCGGTCGGTTTAACGGCGGGGGGCCGGGGGCATCGGCAAATTGCCAATGCAATTGTTGCATTGTGCTGCCGTGAACTCTATTTCGCGGTCTATTCCTGGCCACTAAAACAAGGCACGCGCAACTGTTTTCATTGCCGAGGACCCCTGATGCGTCTCATGCAATAATTTAACAAGCGCTTGCGTGCTGCAACGGGTATGACAACACGACGTCCCCAAAAGACGAGGTCGTGTGCCCGAGATAGCTCCAACTTGCGATCAGCAAAGGGGACCAAGGAAGGGTCAAGCCGTTTTGCTGCTTTCGGCCACCCGTGCAACACGTTTTGCTTTGCGCGAGCTAAGATTGAGTCATAGGCAGTCAGCTCCTTCATGAAGCACGCGTGTTGTGACTATTTCTTCATCCGGGCTTTTCAAAGAAAATACGTACTCTTCAGGGTCAGGTTCCGTAACGGGATCGGAGCACCGCAGCGGTAGTCTGCTCAGGGCATCCGCATTCAATAGCAGCCTTCCTGGAGCATATTTGAGCTTGTAACGATAGCCTCCTTGGTAGAGGACCCAGCGTTGGATGCGAGCTGCGGCCACGTCAGGCGTCTGGCGGTCGAGCCTCAGCAGTCCTAAACGTGGCTGGTGGTCGGTAATGAGGACGAAATCTCGACCTAAAAATAATTCCGTAATTTAGTCACTCCAAAAACAACGGCCAGTGCTTCCCGTTCTAATTGATAATAATTTCTTTCTGCTTTTGTCATGGTTCTTGAACGGAACCCAACTGGTCCGTTGGGGCTTCCAATTGTATGAAAAAGAACAGCGCCTATCACACGAGCGGATGCGTCGCATTCCAACTTCAGTTGCCTCGATGGATCAAAATGCACAAGGACCTCGGCGTCCTTAAGACACTGTTTTGCCTTCCGAAATGCAGATTCCTGTGTGGACTTCCACTGCCACCGTGCGTTTTTTCTAACAGCTGGTACAAGGGGAACAATGTGTATGACATATTTGGCAGAAACTTTGAATAGAATCAGGTCATCCAAGGAACGAACGCAGCTCGCTTAGGTTTTCGGGACTAGGAGCATTCACGAGAGCATCTACGTTCTTCTCAGTTGGATGAAGGCCGGCTCGGTCAATACGATGACCCAGATAAGTGACAGAGGGTTGGCTAAATTTACACTTATCGCATCTGAGCTTCACGCCGTGTTCTCTGAACCACTCTAACACACTTTGCAATCGTGCTACGCAATCTTCAAACCTTTTCGAGACTAGAACGTCATGAAGTAAGCCTGAACGCCAGATAAGCCAGACAGTATTGTGTCAATTTTTCTTTGGAAAATTGCTGGAGCGGAGGAAATGCCGAACGGAAGCCTATTGTCACAAAACAGGCCTTTGTGAATGTCAAGGGTGCAAAGCTTCCGAGAATCCTCCTACAAAAGCCCCTGGTTATATGTATCCCGCAAGTCGAGCGTACTGAACAACCGGCCTCCTCCTAATGACGCCAAGATATAATGAACTACCGGAAGCGGGTACTGTTCCGTTGCGCAAGGAGGATTTAGAGGGGCTTTAAAATCGCCGCAAATTCTGACCGAGCCATCCTTCTTAAGATCGGCTACAATGGGTGTCGCCCAATTCGAATGCTTGACTGGCGATATTACACCCAGTGACACTAACCGGGCAAGTTCTTACGATACTTTGTCACGTAGAGCATATGGAATAGGTCTCGCCTTACAGAATTTGGGAACAGCGTCGCCCTTCAGCAGGAGGCTGGCTGGTGGTCTGATCAACCACAAGGTTTCCGAGAAAACGTCCTGGTATGTGTCGCGAATGGAATTGATGCTGTGGCAGTTCACTTGACTGACCGTCGTCTCGCCTTCACACGTAACTCGTAGTACCGGAACGCCCGCTTGTTCCAGGAGGATTAGCAGGTCTCTACCGCAGAAGTTTGGCCCGGGGCAGTCTAGAAACACAAGGGAACAGTCAACAGAAATATCATGGTATTTCACACAAAGTTGAAGCTCGCCCATCACCGCCAATCTTACATTGTAGCAGGATAGCTTCACATGCGAAGGCTTGAAGCTTGGCCAGCATTTGCGTTGTTTATAAAAAAAAGCTGTCGTGATATTACGCACACCGGAGAACCCGTATCTACTGCCATGATAAATCGACGCCTCCCTAACTAAACGCTCGTCGATCTGGTGGCTCAATAGCATTCTTTCGTGCTGACAACGTCCAGATTTGCACCCTATTGCTACTGTCCTATTCTAAAGCAGCGTCTTCCACCGCCAAAGCTATCGCGTGAGGGACTCGCCGATTGGTGACAACATCGTTACCATTGCGGCTGCGACACATTTTTGCCAGATGACCCCTCTGGCCGCAAGAGTAACACCTGGCTTTAGTCCATCTGCAGCTGTTGCTGTCATGTCTAGAACGGCCACACCTTCCGCACTCCAATCGCTCTGCGCTTCCCATGCTTGATCTCGATGGTAGCTTGCGACGTGCTTCCACTTAAAGCACAGGCGGTACGTCTACAGACATTATCCTAGCGTCTTTTTCGCCCGTTTCATGGCTATTGCTATAGACTGCACTTCCTCCAGTGTTAAATCCTTCTTTGCCAGCAGTTGCTTCTGAACAGCACTGGAACGCACGCCGCAGACAATTCTGTCTCGAAGTAGCCTGGTCAGAGAGTCTCCAAAATTACAATTCTCTGCTATGCGCCGGATTGCGACGACAAAATCATGAATCAATTCGTTCTCATATTGACAGCGGTTGAAAAACTGGAAACTTTCAGCGATTTCGTTGCGCGTTGGGTCATAGTGGTCATTTAATACCTTGACTACTTCGTCACAACTTAAGGCGTTGGGTTTTGCAGGTGCTATCCTTCCCAATAGTATTTGCACCGTCGATGTGCTAAGTGTAGCCACTAGAAGTGCCCTCTCCTTAGTAGAATCCAAAATAGCATTAGCTTGAAAATATGCCTCCACTTTGACGAGGTAAGGCTCCCACTTATCTGTGAGGTCGTCGAAGTTAGAAAACATGCAGGAGACCATCGCGGTCAGCGGCACGGCTGTTTCTGAATGCTTAGCGTTGGGTTCTTCCCTGACTGCGTGGGTGCTTTCCTGGCTCGTGGCCACTGTAGCATAGCAGCGGCCGCCTAGCTGCCGTCATGCAAGCAGGGATACGTTGACGACCCAGTGTTTAGCCGAGAACAACGCACAAATGTTTATTGCACGCATATATAAAGTAAAAGGGAAAGGGGGGGATCTGGAGAGCGACCATAGAAAACAAACTTGGCGCATGCGCATTGACAGCGCGCACATGACGCGGTGGTTTGATACCGCATTTTACAACAGTGTATGTTCTTTTTTTGCAAGCGTTCTTTGCCGACTAATCGTTTTGCCTTTGTCGGTCATCCTGTCACCGGTCGGTTTCTCGCCTAGGAGATTTGCATTAACTTAAAAAAAGAATCAAGTGCGCCTGGTGACCGGATTAGAGCCACTGCCCCGCAACGCAGCAGCCCGATACTCTAACAGAGACCCTTCTTCAAATAAACTTCTCTCTATCTAGCAGTTAAGCCAGAACCTATTTTTTACAGCGAAGCTGTATATGGCTAGGATCTGGTTAATAGTCTCCGGCGACGTAGACCAACAATGTGGGCCGATCCTGCTGATAGGGCAGAAATGGTTCAAGTGCTAGGGTGCGTACGTACCCCTGTGGACTACGAGAGATGGACATATATATATATATATATATATATATATATATATATATATATATATATATTGTGGCAGAATGGCTCGGTGCCGCAGTCCACGGTCACAGCTCCAGTCACGGCCGGCCGTGCCCAAGGCCGCCCAACCTCAGCTCGTGCGTTCCTCGCACCAGATGCCGAGTCGCCATCGGAGACGACGCTACGCGCTCGCTTAGCACGGCCACGATCACAACGAAAGACGCACAACAACGAAAGACACACGCACACCGCTGCTACGTGATGTAAAATCACTCGCTCACTCCACTCACGTCGTCACAGCAAGCACACCGCAAGGCACAAAACGAGGAGAGGCGATGAGTGGGCAGCGGGCGGTGAAGTTGGTCGTCAGCACAACGGATGCAAGCATTCACCAGCGCCATTCCTTCCTCCATGGCCAGCACTTTTCCCCGCAGTTGCGCTGCGAAGGCGTTAACGGTACTGGCCCACGGTGGCTGGCAGCGACGGCATGACACTCCTACCAGCGGGCGAACCTTGGAGACTGATAATGCACCGAACGAGGATCGGCGGAGCCGTCAACGTCCGAGTCACCGAGGTCTTCCAGTAACCCGCAGTCCCTAAACCTGACTGGCTTCCATGACGGACTCCTCGCGAAGATTGAGCAGACTAGGTGGTGCGGCCTCGGAGTTGAGGTCTTGCACGAACCAAAGGCGCTAAACCATGTTGAGGTCTTGCAGGAAGCGAAAGGCCGTAAACCGTCCCCTGGCGCACAACTGGTCTGGTTTTCTTCTCCGACCTCGTTCTGACGAGTGCACGCAGCAGGTCGCCGGAAGGTGCCGCCGCCCGCTCAATGCCTTGCCACCAGTGACCACACTGCACCGCAGCCCGCAAGTCATAGGAGTGGCAGATCGCAGATGATCCCCATCGCTCTAACAGTGCCGTCGCCACTACCGTTGGCAACTGGCCCCGAGCTCCCGAAATCTCCCCTGAACACCCCCGCTCACCACGTCCTCTCGAGCCGTTTGTGCAGAATCACACACCGAGGGACGGAGCCGCTCTTGAGGTGGTGTTGGCGCGATCGCGCGCATGACGTCACCTGTGCTGGCGATGCCCTTCTCAAACGGCTGCGCCGGAAGCTGCAGCAGCGCGTAGTAGGAAGCCTACATGCAACGCCGGCGTTGCATGTAGGCTCTCTAGCGCGTAGAAGACCACGGCACCACCAGGACCCACGCCAGGCTCGACGAAGGCGACGGAGGAGGAACCGGTGGAATCGCACGTCACCGCTTGCACCTCGGAAATGGTCACGTGCCATGGCCGGGTAGGAGTCGCTACTATATATCCGTGGAACGGGTACCTCCAGCCTTCCCCACGATCATGGTCCGCCCCGGAACGCAGCCGGGGCCCCACGTTACGTGCGCCAATGTGGGACAACGGCTCGGTCCCGCAGTCCACGGCCACAGCTCCAGTCTCGGGCGGCTGCGCCCAAGGGCGCCCAGCCGCAGCTCGCGCGTTCCTCGCACCTCTGCTCGCGCGTTCCTCATCTTCCTCGTCCATAGTTGGCTGTTGGCTCTTATGCCACTATTCACTTCAGCGTTCCCACAATATATATATATATATATATATATATATATATATATGCTCAGGATGTGCTTGCGCTTTGTCGCAAGGTTGACGAGAAGAGGTCGGAAGCGGAAAAGGCCGGAGACATCCTCAAGTGCATCGCGGACGACGCGTTTAGTCTCCTCGATTTCAAAAATTCTTCGACAGTGCAGGACATCATTGCTGAAATCCGCCGCTTCGAAGAAGCCAAAATCCGCCGCATTGTGCTCAACCTTTCTCGCCATGCCTTTTCTCGCTTTGTAAATATTCTGTACATATAATTTAAATATCTCTTTCCCCGTAACAATACGAGTAATTCCGCGACACTTCTGAAGCAGGAATCGGCGGTGGCGAAGTGTATAGTGTATATATATATATATACACTATACGCTATATATATATATATATATATATATATATATATATATATATATATGCACTATACCCTTTGCCACCGCCGATGCCTCTTTCACACGTGTCGCGATACTCTGCGGCGCCACTTCCCAGAAGTACTTGTTCCCCTGTGTCTCGTGACGTAAAGATCGCGCTAGCGCTGTTATCAGCAGTTGCCCTTTGGACTCTCTATGGGACAGAGGCAGTGCAGTTCGCTCGGAGGAAGAAGAGCGGGAATTGAAGGAGCGCCGACGCGCATAGAAGCGCGAATGGGCGCGAAAACAATGTGAAGTCGTTATAGCCAGCTTCGCTGGGCTTCCCTCTGCATAGGGTGGAAGGGCTCCGACTTTCTTTTTTTATTTCCTTGTATTCATTTCAAGCACGCATGATCGCTGCGGGAAACAAACAGATAAACGAGCACTGAAGTCTCTTCTAGTTGCACGGAGCCGAAGACCAATGAATAAGTGTACTTTGTATCACGAAGGTTTAGAAGAAAAACCACCTTGGTGCCATCTTGGCGATGCCCTCGACTCCCCACGGAAAACCTGGCGCGATGCTGGTCCATTTCGAGGCGCGCTCGGGACGTGGCCTTGCAGCAAATAGGAATTCAGGCTACTGCAGACGCCGGACGCCGGCTTTTTCAATCAATGAGCCAGTTCACGATTTCGCGTTAGAAAAAGGGGTGTCCCAATAATGTAAGCTTTACCGAATACTGAAGCAGTCGTGCGGACAAATTGGTGTATTATACATACCCATTCTCGTTAATAAAGGATCTCGAATGGAATAAAATCGAATTCTTATAAATTGACATGCTCTAACGAATTCAATTCACCAAACTGCGATATCTGTTTTCACCAAAGCGGTACTACAGATGGCAATACAAGGCCAACTGTTTTATATGTGCAGTCCTGTGTCGAGCGATTTGCTAGGATGCGGTCAGCCAAATCCCAAAGGGTTAAGCCACTGCACGATTTCAGTACATAAAACGTTTTTTAAATGCGAAACATTTCTTGCCAGCGGCTCTGGCCGTTGTCCCATGTCCCACACCCCCACAGCGCATGCGCGTCCCCTCCCTCTCTCTCTCTCCTCTTCTACGCTCACCTCTTTCTCTCCTCTAGGAATCTTGTACGCAGCGGCGCCCGCGTCCCACACCCCCACAGCGCATGCGCGTCCCCTCCCCCTCTCTCTCATCTCTCTAAATCCCCCCTTTCTCTCCTCTAGGAATTCGGAGCGGCGCGCTCGACAGGTGGTGCGACAGCTGCAAACTCCACTGGGAGCGCCACGGTAGTTCCGCGGTATGAAAATGACGGAGCGCGCTCGCCTCATTCTCCTAGGGAGCCTACATACAAGCGCCGTTAAACAGCGCTTGCATGTAGGCTCCCTAATTCTCTCTCCTGTGCAGCGCCGCGATGAGCGCTCGGCCGCGAAACCATCTCCCGCTCGAGCTGCATACTACGCTGGGGGCTCCATGGTAGTTCGGCGGCATGAAAATTAAGGAGCGCGCGCGCCTCATTCTTTCTCCTGTGCAGCGCCGCGATGAGCGCTCAGGCCGCTGCCGCGAAACCATCTCCCGCTCAAGCTAACCATCTCCCCGCTGCTTCGCATCCACACATGGTTCCCTTTAGCGGGAGATGGAGTAATTTTTTTTTCGCCAGCCCACGTAGACGTAGAGACGCATAACTAAAATCGCGCCCGTAATGCGTGGCGCGGGTTCACCTTTCTTCTACCATTATCGCTGCGGCATTTGCCGTGAATCAGAAACTAAATATGGATTTATTTGCACGGCATGTTCAATGCCTGAAAACTAAGATAGAAGACAACTGTAGTGCCTGAAAGAGTATTCAACTACCATGGTAAAGATCTGCTACTCCGAATATCAACAAGAAGTATTGATAAAACTAATCAAGGTACCTATGCCATTTGTGAAAACTGAATGGAATGGCAAGTGCAAAATGTGAGCCGTAAATTGGCTCCACAAAAGCAACCGTCTTCAAGCAGCGGCGCAACGTCGCGCCAACCATTCCATTCTTCATAAAGAACCACGTTTCTCTCCGTGAAACCGTACATTGACGGCGTTGCGAAGATATTCTTCAATATGCACGCCGCGCATTAATTCGTTGCCTGGCAGCAGCCAGAGACTGTTGCTGCGCCCAACAGTAGCCGCCTTGCTTTCGGCGTCGCGCCAATTAGGTCGCACTCATGTAACTAGAACATCGTCGAGGTATAGAAGTGGAGTGCAAAACCTTGCAATGGTCAAAATTGCATTGGGTTTTAGGCTACACTGTTATATTATTGCGTTAGCACTAGGAGTGTCGAAGTGGAAAATGTGTATGTTATGCATGTGATGTTGGAAAAGCCGGTCACGTGGTAGAAGTAGAGGGGAAGTACGAGTGGCTTGAAATGCCTTTATGCGTGTATGTATGTATGTATGTATGTATGTATGTATGTATGTATGTATGTATGTACGTATGTATGCATATATGCATGCTTTGCAACTGAAGGTGGTCTGCACTGGGTCACCGTTATTTCCACTTCGCTCTTCAAATAGGCAGCCCGTGTGTCGAGTCTGAGAGCGAAAAATTGAATGATACGAAATGCAGAGAGGTCCGCCTGAGGTACATTCCTCTGGCCAGCTACTCTGCGTTGGGGGAAGGGGACGAGGGAATGAGAGGGGTGAAAGAGGCGCATTGTCACAGACCCCGGTGAACGAGGCGCAGACGCCGGACTAAATTCCAAAGCCGACTTATCAGCTTCCGAAAATAATCCCACGAAAGCAAGGACAATTAAGAGTGGGCCCTCTGGTGCGCCAGCGAACGCCGGTTGCTGTCCAAACACCGAGTCAGAGCCCAGAGTTGTCAAAACACAACAAAATATATTCTTCACACAAGGCAGTTACACACACACTTGCACACTTAGGCTAGACACAATACAAATCAGATGGGTATTAAACACAAGAAAAAAATTCACGACAAGCACTAAGAGTCCAACACGTAAAGTACAAAATATATAGGAACACTAAGTGTCCAATCGTATTCACCGTGCTGGTTGGTCTTGGAGTCGGACGATCTCGGCGTAACTTGGGGGCAAATCTCGAAGAAGGAACTTCTTCCGGAAATGCAGACGCTCGATGAACTCGTCGACTAGCTTGCCGGGGAATCCCCTTCTTCCGCAGACGCTCGGTCTTCACGTTACATCACTTCACCGGTGCGGACTCAACTCCTGAATCTCTGAATTCCTCTGGATTCCTGGATCCCACTGAACTATTCTCGCACGGCGGTTATATAGCCGTCGACGGTCCTTCTCGAACATTCGATCGGAGTTGTGATTCCATAGCACGGCCAAAGCTTGGGAAACTTCGAGTCTTTTCTGGTACCTTCGACCACCGCCGCGTCGTCGAGGGGGGGTGATGACTCATGCTGTTCACGCACGCTTACACGCTGTAGGTATCTCTCTCTCGACCCGCCGGGTGAGAAGGTGTCTCGGCGCGCGCGTGTCTTCTCTCTCTCTCTCTCCGGTTAACGTCGCTCCGTCGAGTCTCTTCCAGGTTCCAGACGTTTCGGCGCCGTTGTTAGCGTTGTTGCTTGAGGCGTATGCGCTCTCCCCCTCTGTTGAAGTTACCGCGGGGCCGGCGTGTTCTTTGGCTGGCTTGCGTGACACTCGGCGCGCGCTTGGATTACGCGCTCTTTTGTGACACGCATGATGGGTGACGATGAATGAGCTCTTAAGAAACGTTTCTCACCGGGGTGAACGCCGTTTAAACTATGGATCAGGGATCAGACTCTCGGGATCAGCGCTAAAGAGCCACTGAATTTTAACTGCGGGGCTGTTTAAGCCGGCCGTTAGTCCGTGATTAGCGAACAGAAAATGCGGGCCGATCGCGGCGGTAGTGCAGAAAGGGTCCAAGCGCAAATGGCCCCGTGAACTAGCGAAGCTGAGCCTGGTAAGTCTCGCTAAGCATGGTTGGGACCACTTAAGCATAGTCAGTCATCGACAGCCAGTCGATAGCCAATCAATAGCTAATCGATAATTGATCAATATACAATATTTTCCTGAAAACGCAGGGGTTGACTTGTAAATGCTTAGCCTAGCCCAAATACGTGACCACTATCTTGCGATAGCCAATCGATAGCTAATCCATAATCGATCAATTACCAGTAAATTCCGGGAAATGCTGGGGATGACTTTGCAGTGCTTAGCCTAGCGCAAATACGTGGCCATGGAATATCCTCCGATAGCCAATCCATTGGTAATCGATAGCTAATCGATAATCGACAAACAATAAAAAAATTCCAGAAAATTCTGGGGACGACCTGGTAGTGCTTATCCTAGCCCAAATGCCAGGACTAGCTAGGTGCCCATCAGCTCCACTGTCTCTTTAGCATTGCGCCTCCAGTGCAAGCTACGCTAATTTTTTGTTAACAAGCAAGTTGATAAAGGGGCTTCAGCAAACTGTTTCTCATGCACCGACGAAATGCGGCACTGTGTTTGGTACCAAATGTTAGCAAAAGAACAGCCAGTCCGAAGCCTGCTCCCACTGTAGTGAATTTTCTTGCTTTGAATCGTAGCTATCTATTATAATAAAATACAAGCTACCTTGCGTGTGTGCAGCGCGAGTAGTGAACTTGTTTTCACTGTTTTGTAGCAATTTTTTAATATTTTTTGCCTCCCACGTTGCGTATAACCGGCTTAACATTTGCGGACCGTTAAGAGGTCGTACGGCTGCGACAGTGAAAGCTGATGGCCTGGTCCAGTAGCGCCGCCTGCGTGGTAGCCCCGAAGCGACCGTATAACGAGGACATCAGTGGTGAATGATCACACCCCATTTACAGCCCTTAATCCTTGCAACGAAGGGGACTGTACTACTGTACGACTGGACTGCACTACAAGTACTATTGTAGTGCTTGTAAATGTGTTTAACTCCTTCACCAGCAAGATACGAAATACCTGGCGTTTAGTTTTTTTAAGTATGTTTTTCTCCTTCATATTGCACACATGCAGACCGAATGAAATATTTAAACTCTTCTCCAGAATCTAAGCGAAATGCTGTAGGTAAAAAATATTGTTGAGCTACCGGCTAATCATTATTGTATGGTTCAAGACAGGTGTTTAGTACCTGCTTTCACAAGATCCATGTTTGTGCTCTAGATTCACCTCTAATCACCTTAAAAATAAGGACTTGCTTAAACCGACGAAATAATCTTGTGAGTGGCGAGAATATGAACACCACGTGGGCTAAGCAGGAAGACTGTGGGTACTGTGACCAATGCAGCTGCTGCGGCTTAAGATCGACGTTTCTGTTTTTTCGGAACACTACAGTTAGCAGGTAGATATATTTTGTGTTAAGTGGAAAGGCACAGGCTAATATTTGAATTTGTTTAGCTTTTGCAAATATTTTTGTTAGGTAAAAAGTATTGTAGAGGGGCCAGTTTAAAGGGTTAAACATACACCATGCATAATTCATAGCATGCCACCTGACCTTATTCAAGCAGTTTCATTTCCACGTTTTCTTATCAGCGGATACCAGGCAAATAAAGTGCGCTCGTCATATCACGCAAAACAAAGCCACCATTTCGTAATTATTTACTTAGCTCTTGATTGACATACAAACTTCAACTTATCCGCCTACGACCCGTAACATGACTCCAATTCCCTCGAAAAATAAAATTGCTGTCGCCTTTGTTTCTCCAACGACAGTGCGGAGACTTTGCTAGCATTTCAAGTCACACGTATTCAAATCGAGGGTACAGCATTTTTTAGGTCTTCGTAAACCAAACCACACACTGCAGAGATTGTCACCGCGCCACCTCGAGCGGCCCACTCATTCTAAAAAATTCTTAACTGGATCATTATTGCGAGACTGCATAGGTACTGGTAGACACAAAGGAAGTGGTGTAAGAGGAAGTTTGAGCCCGATCCCAACGCCTATTTTCTTATTGATATACATGTAAAATGCACAAAGGCTTTTATGGTAGAACCGCTGGACCAATTTGAATGCTATTTTTTTTACAGTAAGAAGGTAAATTTCCGTTACTCTAGTCAGCAGAATTATCGTTTAATGTCTGTGATCTTTTGTAGAAGTCTCCGAAATTTGGTATGTTTAGGAAACTTTGGAGCACAAAATTTACAGATCCTTAAGACTGCAGACAAAATAGATATTGCTATGCTATATACTGCGTGATTAGAGCACCTAAACAGACAAATTTTATATAATAATTTTAACTGTAAGGGAAATAGTGAAAGTATTTATGACTGTTTTTCAAATGTCCTTCTGCAAATATTGTGTATTGTTGCTCTGTAAACGTACCAGATAAACGGACACTCACATCAGAGAAAAAAGGCATTTGAAAACAAAAACACGAAATGAACACCGACCTTGGGAGCTCACAAAATAGTTGCATATTTGAAACCCCGACTATATTACATTCATTTTCTCTGTTAATGTGTCCTAATAGGTAAAGATATCAAATTTGCGATATGTATAATTATTTCAGAGTTAGAGTTAAAAGCTTGATACTTGAGCTTTGTTTAGTTTTTCTTTCTGAATTTTACGATGCTGAACAATTGTTGCGAAATATTGTAAGCCTGAATATACAGTCTGCTTCCTACAGTTACTACGTATTGTGTTTTTTTTAATTGACAAGCCTCATCAAAGTTGGTGCAGTCATTCCTGAGAAAAACAATTTATCCTGCCCGATGTATTTAGGTAGCAACATTTGAGCTAACGCTTTCTCTTCAAGAAAAACGATGAATATTTTTTGTGATCGCCATGGTTACTGCGCTTTCTTTTTAGGTGCCGGAAACTCAACGCGAAACCTTTGTAAAGTACTTAACTGATTCGTGCAGGTGCAGCTTATCAATTCATCAAGATAACACGTATATAACGTCCTTTTGTGCTTCGAGTAGCACTTAGAGCTTTTCCATTAATTACCAATATGTCGTTGTAGCCTTATGGCCACCGTCTTGTGACGGTCTTGAATCAATGGCCAGCACAATATCGTAAGAGGAAGCTTTAGCTCGGGAGCTCCTTTAGAAATACCAGGCATCTAAGAAATGGCACTTTTTTCGTTTTACAGCCATCACCGCACCAATTTTGGTGAAATTTGATCATTTAAAACGAAAACCTGAGGTGAAGTGATTGCAGAAAACTAGTTTATTCACGCTGTCAACTTTTTTTTCATTTTTTTTATGATCGCAAAATTAACAAAAAAATATAAACTCAAGTATTCATAATAGAGTACAAACCCACACCCAGACCATGCTGAATTTTAAGTATCAAGTTTACATGTGCCTAACTGAGCATTAAACGAAGAGGTGTCCCAGTTGTGTAACCTCCACCAAGTACTAAAGCAGCCGTGGGGACAAACTGACGCATAATTTCTTTCGCAAAACTTACCTACGCCATGTAAAACATTCACGTACGTCCTTAACAACTATATAATTTTGCTATTTTAGATTATCTGACGAATTCAGTTCACCAAACTGCGCTATCTACTTTCACCTCGAGCTACCATAGCAGTACCACATATTGCTACATAAGCGTAACCGTTTATATGTGCTGTCCTGTGTCGAGTGTCACTGCACGATCTCGCTACATATAATTTTCTTTCGCGAACCGTCGTAGACCTGGAGTGAATGAAGCACATTGTTTGTCGTTATATACAAACAGAGAGTTTGGGACAAGCCAGAAGGGCCCGCCCCGTACAAAGTCTACGAGGCGTTCCCATGCCGGGACCCCTGTGGCTTTTGCGGCCGCCCGGGCTCGGTCCACCAGGGCATGTTGGTCCTGTATGGGCGAGTAGCCGAGCAGGGCAGCCTCCCAGCTCCCTCGGGAAGTATGCGGGGGGGGGGGGGGGGTTGGTTAGGCCGGGTTGTTGAGACATGCCCACACCATGTAGTAGATGTCGGTGGACACGTTCCCACAGTGCGGGCACTCGCCTGAAAAGGTGAATTGAAATACCTAAGTACTGCCGGGCACCGTACGTTGTTGGCATTGAGATGTAGGAGCCAGCGCCCCTGTGCCTTCGTGAGGTCTTTACACGGGGCAGGATACCGGCCGTCAGAAGTTTGGCAGAAAATATAAATTTCTTGGAAATTATTAGCCGGACTGAAATCCTGGTCCTCTATATGCGACGGATGAGGTGATGCCCGGTCAAGGAGGTTAAAAAAAACTCCTTGTGCCTGGTAGTTAAGCGCGTGGGCAGTAGCGTCATCTACCTAATTTGCCCTCGATCTCCACATGTGCTGGGGCCGAGATGACGATGCGGCGAATCGAATGACCCTGGTACTCGCATTGGCGCATAGCTAAAAACTCGTATGAAATGCGTTGTGTGCATTGTGCTTTCCTCGAGCATTCTCGCTGCGGCGTTTGCCATGAAACACAAACCTAAAATAGATTTGTTTGAACGGCATTAGCAAACCCTAAGACTAAGATAAAGGTCAAGTGTAGTATTTCAAACACTCCACAACTACTTTCTTACAGCTCGGCCACAGAAATTATGAATCGCAAAATTTTGATGGAACCAATCAAGGTAACTATATTAATTGTGAAAACTGAATAGAGTGGCAAATGCGAAATGCGAGCCGGTAAATTGGCTCCATGACACGGTCGATAGTCAGTGCTGCATTCATGGTCTTCGGTATGCACGTCACGCATTTATTCGTTCAGCGGAATCGCTAACCCAGTCCCTAGACTCTCCCACCTTAGCTAAAGTCGGCTGACGCAATTTCTGCGAGATTGTTGTAAAGTTTCGCGCTGTGCTTCCATGGATTTGTTCCACCAACAATGCCCGAGTGTCCACTCATCCCGTATCTACCAGGATTATCGACTTATATCTTGTTCATCATCATCATCATCATAGTAATCATCATCATCCTCACCATCATCATCATCATCAGCCTATATTAATCTCCACTGCAGGACGAAGGCCTCTCCCTGCGATCTCCAATTACCCCTGTCTTGCGCTAGCGTATTCCACCTTGCGCCTGCAAATTTCCTAACTTCATCATCCAACCTGGTTTTCTGCCGTCCTCGACTGCGCTTCCTCTTCGGTTGGTATCCATTCTGTAACCCTAATGGTCCATCGGTTATCCATCCTACGCATTACATGGCCTGCCCAGCTCCATTTCTTGCGCTTAATGTCAACTAGAATATCATCTATCCCCGTTTCTTCTCTGATCCACACCGCTATCTTCCTGTCTTTTACCGTTAGTCCTAAGAATTTTCGTTCCATCGGTCTTTGTGCGGTCCTTAACTTGTTCTCGAGCTTCTTTGTTAACCTCCAAGTTTCTGCCCCATATGTTAGCACCGGTAGAATGCAATGATTGTAGACTTTTTTTTCAACGACAGTGGTAAGGTCCCAGTCAGATTCTAGAGGCTGACTGGCGATCCTGAATTCTTGTCCCCTTGCCAGGCTATTGAACATTATCTTTGTCTTCTGAATATTCATCTTTAACCCAATTCTTACACTTTCTCGATTGAGGTCCTCAATCATTTGTTGTAATTCGTCTCCATTGTTGCTGAATAGGACAATGTCATCTGCAAATCGAAGGTTGCTGAGATATTTGCCATCGATCCTCACTCCTAAGCCTTCCCAGTCCAAGAGCTTGAATGCTTCTTCTAAGCATGCAGTTAATAGCATTCGAGAGATTGTGTCTCCTTGCCTGACCCTTTCTTGATAGGTATCTTTCTACTTTTCTTGTGGAGAACCAAAGTAGCTGTGGAATCCTTGCAGATATTTGTCGAGATATTCATGTATGCCTCCTGTACTCCTTGATTACGCAATGCCTCTATAACTGCTGGTATCTCTACTGAATCGAATGCCTTTTCATAATCTATGAAAGCCTATATCTTGTTCAATGCTCATTTATTCAGAAAGCGAGTATTAAATGCGAAGCATTTCTTGGCGAACATTTGCTACTTTGACAGTATCTATCTATCTATCTATCTATCTATCTATCTATCTATCTATCTATCTATCTATCTATCTATCTATCTATCTATCTATGTATCTATCCATCTATCTATCTATCTATCTATCTATCGATCTAGCCGACTACGTCTTGCTGCTCTCATGGTCGTATCGTTAACTTGGTATTTACAAAAATTGGCATACTATGACAAGAGTGTATAACGAATATAAATGATAGGTCATGACATGAATATCATGATATGTGTGTCATGTAGGTCATGAGATAGCCGCCTACGTCTTGGTGCTCTCACTGGTCGTTTCGTTAACTTGGTAGGTACCAAAATTATCATAGTATGACAACAGTATATGACGAACATAACTGATAGGTTATGACATGACTGTCATGACATGCGTGTCATGTAGGTCATAAAACAACCGCTTAAAATGACAATGACAAAGACCCCGCGAAAAAAAAAAACATTAACACTCAAACACCACTGAAATGATTTCGGACGTGGGTACAAAGTGAAGGCAAACAATAAAGGATGATGCTAGAAGTCCTGGTCAAGCGCTTGATTCAGCAAAAATGACAATGACTCAGTGAAAAAAGATTAACACTCAAAAATCACTCAAATGGGTTCCGACGTGAGTACTAAGGAAAGGAAACACTAAAGGATAATGGTAGAAGTCATAGTCACTGAGCATGACTCAGCAAAATGACAATGACTCAGCGAAAAAAAATTAACACTCAAAAACCACTCAAATGGGTTCTGACGTAGGTACTAAGGGAATGAAACACTAAATGGTAGAAGTCACGGTCATAAGCATGACTCAGCAAAAATGACAATGATTCAGCGAAAAAGATTACCACTAAAAACGATGATGCTAGAAAGTCATAGTCGTGAGCATGACTCAGCAAAAAGGACAATGACTCAGCAAAAAAGAATAACACTCAAAAGCCAGTGAAATCGGTTCTGGCGTGGGTACTAAGGGAAAGAAACACTAAAGGAGGATGGTAGAAGTCATAGTAATGACCACGACTCAGCATATATGAGAATGACTCATCGAAAAAAGATTAACACTAACAACCAATGAAATGGGTTCGGATGTGGTACTAAGTGAAGGAAAAGGATAAAGGTTTATGGGAAAAGTCATAGTCATGAAAGGTCTATTTGGTGTAGCTAAAGGGACTCCTGAGGACTCAAGACATGAATGTCATGACATGCGTGTCAGTGTAGGTAATGGAAAAGCCCCCTACGTCTTGGAGCTCTCATGGTCGTTTCGTTAACTTGGTGTACTCCGCACACACTGCTTTGCATAACATCGATTCCCACAGGGCGTGGGATCTGCCGGCTTTTTTTTTCTTTATTGATTCTCTAGACACGCGTCTCCCCATCGCCACAGTGCTTAACCCACTGCCACACGATCCCAGTCCCTTGTATGAAACGCTCGATGCGGCGCCCTCGAGTGACGAGATCAAAAATTTTTTTAAATGAGGGCAGCTTCACACCAGTGGTAGCGAAATCTGAGAAAACAGCGAACAGCGAAGCTGGTGGACCTCCCTAGCTTCAACTTGGCTTTTCTTTAGCCTTAACTTGGTTCTCTGTAAGCTTTTAAGGCATTTTCATTAGCTTTAACTTGGTTCAATCCTAGCTTTAACTGGGTCTTTCTATTATCTTGGCTTTTCTAGGCTTTAGGAGGGTGTGCTGGGGAAACTCTGGATTGGCGCGAAGTCTTCGGTGTCACTCTCGAGTGGCAGCGCGGCGAATTTCGCACCGCTCCTCCTTTTCCTCGGGCGTGACCAGCGTCTTCGCATGGCCCATGACCTTGGCGCAAACTAACGAGGAAAAGTGTGTCACCGCGCCTTGGTGACGCGGAGGTATATACTCTGGAGTGACGTCATTGCCTAGCTTCGCCCCCGCGCGACTGTTGGGAGAAGCTAGGCAATGACGTCACTCAAGAGCCACGGCAGAGGAGCAAGCGGCGCTGATGCGGAGGTTAGGCTAAGCGTCACGAGGGGGTGCTGTGGCGGGAGCAGCGGCGGAGCGAGGAGGTGGCGCTGCGTTGCTAGGCGACTCCCGTGACGTCCTCGCCAGGCGTTCTCCGTGTACACCACCGCATTACCTTTAGCTTAAACATATTCGCTGTTAAAACTCTGGATGCAATAAGACGCAGAGACGCAGGCCGGCCTCCCAGTGCTTGATGACACAAGTTCTCGAACGATGTTCTGAAAGTTGCCCTCTGCCCCTTTCCTTTTGCAGAAGAAGCGTTACGTTATGCCCAAGAAGAGTCCCACGCCAGCGCGCCCTGACGCCTAGCGTCACACAACACGGCTCAACGGTGATCATATACTCTTCGCCTGTACGCCGACTTAACCAAATATGTCATTTGCTTATTGCGTGGCACCCGGTGGGCTTGGTTGTGGGCCGTGAATTTCATGGTCAGTTTTGTTTCACACGTGACATCATGCAGTATACGATTAGCCGCCATGCTCACAGTGTGTAGGTCTCTCTTGACAAAAAAAAGAAGCATTTTCATTACTTAGCACATGAATATTCATTTGGCATGTTGAACGCATTCAGTTTCACCCAAAATTTTCTTGACCTGATCAGAGCAATGTAGTCCTGTAAAGAAAGTAGAATATTCCTAGACTGGCGTAAAAGCAAGCCTTTTCGTGTCACACGGCGGGTCCCTAGATTTGTTTACCTTTTCCCTAGACCTTACTTAATAGCTATAGAACGTCATTCGCAGATTGGAGGCCTGCCGCTCCCTGGTAACTTGTGTTGTAGTAGCGGCGTACGCAGATGACATCACACTATTTGTCCACCACAACAAACGATCCCCCTCTTTATGCCCTTACTATCTACCATGGATCTATCGATTAATATCTGGTTCAACGCTCATTTATTCGGACAGCGAGTATTCTTTTATTGATTCTCCAGACGTGCGTCTCCCCATTGCCATCTCCCCATTGCCTCGCCATTACAGTAGCATCCCATATTCAAATTCCTGGGTATCTCATTCGACGCATTTTTCATCTCCGATGACATATAAATGCCTGTCATACGAACATTAGAGAGAAATCTCCAGGCAGCCCGCGATTTCGATTTTCGTTTTCAGGAACGACGCTATTTAGCTCAATCTATTTACCCAGAAGTACTCTGTACCTGCTGCCATATAGCTAAGCCATGCCTTCGTGTGTTGAGGTGAGTGTAAAGCACTTCCAACTCGTTTTTCTTGGCGGGTGGCACTGATCTCTTGTCGCGTCCGACGTTGAAGCAGCCCCATGACCACGGCAGCTTTTCTATCCTGAATGTCTTCGACACCGCTTCCATTATCCTACGGTGCACCTTAGTGCCGGCCCTGCTATATCATGAAAATCCCGTGCAGACCCTTGCAAAGCATTGCCTTGGCACGTCTTTACCACTTTGCTTCCAACGAGCCGCAAGATTCGGGGACCTCAGGCGACTGATGCGCATGCAGTACACAGGGCAAGCGTAGCCTTTCATAAGAATCTCTCACATATGTGCCCGGACGTCGACATCACCTATGATAAGGTCGCCGAACAACTGGGCTGTACCCGGCAGCCCTTGCGGCCCCTTGACCGGTGTCCCATAGTGCACCGACGTCCATGGAAGCGGATCACCACGGCTACGCTGCCTGGCCACCTACGGGATCTTATTTCGCGCTTCGGCTGGGTAATGCTCCCAACTCGGGACAGGCTCGAACGCTAGGGCGCGGCGCGGGCCTCCACATGTCCCATCTGCATGTCGGCGGAGACAGCCACGTGACACTCTTGTGTGTCGGCGCAAGTGAATTTTGTCGCGGCGGCCATGCGGTGTGTCGGGTGCAGGACATACAGGACGTTGCTTTTCGAGTGGATGTTTGCCGCGCGGGCGTGTCGCGGGCGTTCTGCTAAGCGGGTAAGGCAACGAATACTGTGCCGAAAGAACAGTGGCTTTTCAGCTGCAGTGCGTCTCACAACCCTGCCGCGATACGGAGAGGTGGCTGGGCCGTTGAAGGCGTCGCAACTCGATACTTCGCGTACTTCGTCGTAACCGTCGTAACGTCGAAGTCGTTCACGTTCGGCGCTTGAAGCCGTATCACCATTCTACCGTCTTCCAGACAACTAACTCGCCACGATGGCTCCTTTATTTCCGCGGGGCCCTTGTAAGGAAGATAACGAACGTCGGCGCAGAGTTAGCAGGAGCGGCAGCTGCAAGCGCGAGGCACAGGCTCGAGCTCGGGGAGTTTGCTCGGCGCAACCTACAACCGACTGTCGCTACGAACCTCAATAAATCTCCTTTATAGTTTACAGGGTGTTTCATTTTAGCTGCACCAAATTTTTAAAAAATTGCCTGTGGCAGATAGCACAATTATAATCCTTGATCTGAAGGACTCGATGAGGCTGCCATTACTTCCACGAGAAATAAGAACGCCTAATTAAATAATTAACATAATTACGCTAATTATTTTCTTAATTATTTATTTTATGGCACAACTTTCGATCTACGAATTATAGCCGCCGAGTTCGCAAGGCGTATTCACTCGGATTCAAAGGACTGAAGCAGTTTCGAGATATTAATTTTCAAAGTGTCCGACGAAATGCATGGGCATTCCAGTTTACTTTTTGAGGAAAATGCTGTGTTATGCATTGAAGCACAAAGTTAACTGGAACGCCCATGCATTTCGTCAGACACTTTGAAAATTAATATCTCGAAACTGCTTCAGTCCTGAGAATTCGTTTCAAGTGGATAGCCTTGCGAACTCAGCGGCTATAATTCGTAGATTGAAATATATGCAGTAAGATTATTAATTAAAAAATTATATACAGTAATTATGTTCATTATTCAATTAGGCCTTCTGATTTTTAGTAAAAGTAATGGCAGCATCATCGAATAGTTTAGATCAAGAATTATAATTGTGCTATCTGCCTCAGACATTTAAAAAAAATTGGTGCAGCTAAAATGAAACACCCTGTATATATGCCAGGCGTCCCATGTAACATAAGCAAAACTTTAAATACATCCAAATACCAGGTATCCGGACAGAACCAAGGTAATGTTGTTTGCGATCACTTGGAAATACTTAGATAATTTTTTTTTGCATTCCGCCTAATTACATAATTGTTCTTAATAAATAGTCAACTTCTCAAATATTTTACTTCTAAAGTAACACGAAAAACTCCGATACAGCTTTTTGTTTCTTGATACGTCCTGCGTAAAAGAGTTCTTCCAAGCATGAGAGAAGCCCAGGAACATACGCAAGGTGCCCCCAGTGGCCAGTCACGCGGCAATCTTGCGTGTATTCACGGGCTGCTTTCATGCTTGGAAGAACACTTTTATGTAGCACGTAATGAGTAACAGAAAGCTGTACCGTGGCTTTCTTGTCAAGGCCCTCGATTTGCTCTGGCACCGACCGGCCGGTCGACCTCACTGGGCCAAACTAGGTGGCCGGACATAGTCTTAAAAAAAGTTTGCACCATTGGGTGCTTGTCTCGCTACAATATTCGTCATCTATCCTGCCCGCATTTCCTTTCTTTACCGCAGCGAGCCCGGTACTTCCAGGTCACGAACGGAATGCGTGTTATCAGCGTGACATAGCATTCTCGACAGGAAAGTAGCGAGCGCAGTGATTTCCAAGGAAGGAAACGCGTGCAAGGCAGATGATTATTGTTGTGGGACCAGATAAGCCCCAAAGGGTGCAAACCTTTATTGCGATAGCAATTATATGGACACTTCAACCGGATTTCTGCCGTCGGCGTCGCCGTCGCCGTCGCCGTGAGGTTCCTTATAGATAAAATCTTCGCCGCGCGCCGTATGCCCGAGCGGAAGCGTGCGGGGACGCGCGCTGTCACGGAGAGCGAGCGCACTCAATCTCCCACGCGCAAGCAAGGAAGCGGGAAGCCAGCGCCGGAGGGAGCGGGGGGGGGGGGGGGCACTTCTTCTCTGCCAACAACCGCGCTCGTCTCTCCGCCCGCACCATCTCTTATCTCCCCACGGCTCTGACCTTTATGCGCCGTGCATTCGCCGCTCAGTTTCAGTTGAAGCGATAGACCGCACGTACCTTCGCCGCTGCGGCGTTTGCGCTTGCTGCCTGCGTTTTGACAGTCTTTGTCTGCAGTCATTCAGTGTGATCTATTCATGTTTGTTTGTGCGCGCTCACACCACGCTTGTTCATTCAGTTAGTAATAGTCGGGCCACATTTTCCAACGCACGCTACACATGCAATGCTGCCCGGATCGGCAGTGCAGCGCTACAGGTGTGTCCCTTCGCATGCTCTGCCCACGGGAAGCGCTTCTTATCAACACCACCGTTTCACACGCGCCTTCTCGTGGTCATCGAGTCTCTCTTCATGTCGGTCTACTTACGCCGCAGCACACCTGCTTACTTAATCAGCTCATGTTTACTACAATTCATATTGCTACCAAACCCGCTCACCTTACTTCGTATGACATTGCTGTGTTGCTATCGCATTCATTGCTTCGCCCTTAGGGCGAAACTGTGACATTTTTTTTAAAGCGAAGCTTTGTACCTCTACCAGCCAAGGGTTCTGTCGTGTCCGTCGTTGTAAGCAAAAAACGATCCCGACGAACCGCTAACAATTGCAGGTATAGCAGTATAGATTACTTGAATTCAGGCATTCAGCGTACAACTAAGCACTCGTTTTCGCAAGAAAAACCACAAAAACAAGCTTCAAAGTGATGAGCCAACATGATGGATGATAAGGGCTGCGGGCAAACAACGGAAACAGGCTCGGCGCGGTCCGTAAGATTAGATTGCAGCTGTTGCAAAGCTTATGCAGCTGCTTGAAAGAGGGTTGACGTCATTCGAAACCCTTCCAGCCTAGTAATTGCTTCGGTTCATTTTCTAGCCTACCCCACTATGGGGTAGTCTAGTAGTGTATATCACACCGATCATAAAGCAGTAGTGAACATTGTTGTGAAGTAAATAATAATAAAGGCCGTGGTTAAAGTTACGTTGTAGTGTGTGAAATATCAAGTGCGCCGCAGTCACCGTGAGGGTGGCGTAAAAAGCTTCGCTTTCCAACCACCTTCACAGGGTGGATTGGCGGGCAATTTTTTTCAGAGCGCAGAATTCAGGGCGCTTCTCTTAGTTCTTTGACAAAAAAACAGTACAGCGTTATTTGATGAATTACCGATCAGCGTTATTTTATTATGAAAATGATTAGGAACCCCTTTAGGACTGCCCGGAAAATAACCACTGCTTTGGTACATATTGCAAAAGTAGAAAGCAAGCAAAAGCTTTACCAAGACGAAAATGGCACCACAGAAAAAAGGTCTATCTCTGCCAAAAAAACTATTATTATTACTACTATTATTGTTATAATAATAACAATTATTATTATTACTATTTGATGTCAAAAAACGCATACATTTCACACAGGGGGAAATAGGGTAGGAGCATGTTGACAACTGCCACTGAGAGGGGCACAAGGCCTGCGTACACTTTAGGAAGGAGGGAAAAGAAAATGAAGTTGAAGGTAACGAAAAGGGAAGAAGAAAGAAAGACGCAGGTTGCACTAATTATAGAATAATGTAAAAAATACAAAAATGAACTTTGCAATGAAACCTTCATCCCTCGCGAGGGATTTCTTTTGAGAGAAACCGAAAAATAAAGCACGTTGCTACCAAAAACTGTTCGTTAGGTTGTATTTTCTCGCCCTATACACGATGTTCCGCGCGAACGCTTGTCATTTCATTAAGGACGAGGCTCCATTCATTGTCTACATCACTGAAAGAACAACCGACACTGACAAACACTATTCGGTTAACTTCTTCTGGCAGCGTGTTTAGCGAATAGTGTTCCATGCAGTGTGGAACCAAGCATGAATGTTGTCACAGTTTCTTGCGCATTAAATCAGAACTGTGCTAAACTCGGAACAATGGCAAGGGGACGGAACGCTGTGGCAGAACCGCATCCGTCGCCTTTATATTGCCTTTGTGTTTTGTGTCGAGCGCGTTTCCACGTGAAGCCACTGATTAATGCAGTAGTTGGGAAGAGCCGCTGCTTCACGCAGTTCCAGAAATGCTCGGGGGACCTGCGTTCTTTCCGCGCGGCCTTTGCAAGAATTAATGATTTAAACGCGCTTCGGTTGCAGCAGCCTTTCAAGCGGGCTTTTATGAATGCCTTCTTCCAACGGCACGTGCCTCACGCGCTAACTTCGCCGCCTTCCTTCAAAAGACGTTTCCTTCAAAAGCGTTTGCCATCGCGGCGCTCGTTTAAAGCATTAACCTCTGACATTAATGTTGTTCGTAGTGTTCATCTGGTAGAGGGACGGCTCCAACCATCGTTCACGTTGTATTTTCGAATAAATACTGCACGATGGACGAGAGAGAGGAAAACGAAGAGCATGGGTTCACTCTTTCCAGTTACCACGAAAGAAAAAAAAACTGTCATCTGTGCGATATTGGCATGAAGCTGTGAAAGAAATCTCATACAGGTTTTTTTTTATTTCAGAAAGGAAGCTTGACAGTTGAAGACACATTCTTCCTGACCTGTGCATCGAACCAATAACAACTCATTTCCGGGACTGACACTACGCCATCTGTAGTAACCAAAAAACTAGCAGGTTGCCGAGTGAGGACGAAGAAATCAATGATTCGAACCATTGGAAGCTTGAGAAACCCGTCGGGGTTTCCTTTTTATCTTCGTGCTACTACTGTCTAGTGGACGACAAATCTCGCCTTCCACGTATCTCATACAGCTTTCCAATTTCAGGATAAACAGGGCGGCCGTTTTCTAATCCCAAATCACGCGTACGGCGCCCAAGTAGGATACAAATGAAAACCGTCAAGTAGAACACATTGTCACGTCGTCCTCGTCAGAATAATCCCATTCACTTTCACCATGCACCAGCCAACCCCTATTCGAGGTCCGGCTACTCCACGGCATGCCTGAGAATTTTAAAATATCGTCGATGTGTCTGATAGGACATCCATGACTGTTTGTCACTTCCTTTGCCATTCATTCAGTTAATGTAAACTGCAGGAATAAGATTCACGTCCTCAAACTTTGTCGACAGAAAAATGGAAACAAATGGTCCAGGGCTGAATACCGTAAACGTTTATAGTAAATCCCAAGTGAATACTTTAAGAGCCTGGAGAAAGCGTAGGCAACCGCCATCGCTTTCTTCCGTCTAAGTTTGCTTCTATATCTCCGAATTTCAACGCTCAGTTGTCGCAAGACACACTGAATGTTACTTCCTATCTTTAAACTTTGTTCTTATTCATGTGTATTTATTATTATTTTGCTTTCTTTTATGTAACAGCCATAGTTAGATAAAACTAACATAACATAACAGCGCACATCGAGAGCTGCAGTGACAGTTAAAGCAAAGGGGATAGAAGGGAAGGCTCGCACACAAGGCTTCTACACGCCTACCAGTAATTTTCAGTCATAAACATAGGCTGCTTTGCTTCGTCGTTCAAAGTAGCGACGTGATACATTCGAAATGGATCATCCGTGACACAAAACTTATGTACCGTAAGCGAGTGGGGATTGCAGCTTACGTTTAAAGAACGTTATAAATGAACCAAACGTGCTTTTAAGGCGTGATTTATTCACTTCAACCTTATCTTTGCTATGCGTGCACCAGTAGCAACAACACGGCCATCAGAAACCTCCACACTGGGTGCATGTTACACTAACCGCACTTATGTGCACACTACACTAATGACTTTTGTTATAATCGAGACGCTCCGAGCTTGCGCTCCCAACAGGGAAATTCGTGTTTTCCTAATACGATTGAGAATGCCTAAGAGCCTGATTTGTTGCGTCTGCAAGCCGTCTGCTTTGCATACAAGTGCACGCACGCGCATGCGTCTTTATGATAAATGATAACAGCGTTTATTGTATTTGTGCATTGGCTCCAGCCATTGCATGTACGACTTAGAACTTGATGACGTGTGTACGGCGCTTGCTTATTTTCATGTGTGCACGCATTATTGGCGGGTGCTAATCCAATAAAAATGCACCAGAAGGTGGCTCGTCTGCGCAGCGTCTCCTCCTTCAGAAGTACTGCAGATTGGGCAAGTTGGTGCATCATAAGCTTGCCTTGCTTTAGCGCAACTCAGTTTGAGTATGAAGGGGAAAAAGGAAACAGGTAGCACTCACCCTGTCACCTGTTACTTTTTTCCCTTCATACTCAAACTGAGTTGCGCTAAAGCAAGACAAGTCTCCTCCTTGTACGTCTGCTCATATTCCTCTGCTTTGTGCTCCTATGGCCACATCTGCATGGTCAAATCTCAGATTCCTATATAAACGTGCTTTCTCTTCCTTGTTTGCATATGCGTATATGTTTGCGGTCCATGCTTGCGTTAGCGAAGACGTACTTGTACACGCTCGTCACACAAGGCTACGAGCAGCAGATGGCTGTTTGCAGAGAAAACCACAGAAGTTGAAGGAGGCTTGTCTTTCATTCA
Organism: Dermacentor silvarum; assembly: GCF_013339745.2. Classification (NCBI taxonomy): domain Eukaryota; kingdom Metazoa; phylum Arthropoda; class Arachnida; order Ixodida; family Ixodidae; genus Dermacentor; species Dermacentor silvarum. The sequence goes on along the minus strand of NC_051158.1, from coordinate 55,176,622 downwards.
TTCTTTTTTTTACAGCGAAAGCTGTTATGGGCTCTTTCTAATATCAGTTTTGGTTGGGGATGGTGTCCCCCGCCGCCGTTGCCCACCGCCGCCGGCGTCCATAACAGCTGCAGCCGGGAATGCTAAGAAAATGCGTCGGCTCTTCCACTGCGTTAAGATGGATGACAAGCGAAGCTTGTCCCTTTGTATACCTAACCGTCCCCTTTGCTATCAACTTTATGGTTACTGGAGTGTGCCCTTGTTCGTCACCCTGCCTTAGAATCTACTTCTGTGGCTGTTGGTTGGAGCGGATCACACTGATGAGGGATCAGTTGTTGTCCAACCACAAACGCTCGCGTTCGATGTCTCGAGTTTACTCGGCGGCGTGGTTAGCTGCATCCGCCCGCCATTGCCGCTTGCGATTCTTTGAAGAAGAAGAAACAAACTTTATTTAAAGTGCCGGCACTTTGCCTTTAGTGGTCTCAGGTGTCGGCTCGAAGTCCTTGGACTCGGGCGGCATCTTCGGCTTGCCGGACGGCCCAGAGCTGATCTTCCAGCTCCGAACTTTTCAGGGCCGCCTTCCAGCGGCGACGACGCCGACGGAGAAGGTCTCCGGCTGCCCCAGCAGCCGGGGCAACGGCGGGAATGAGCGAGCTCGAGGCTTCCTTTAATCCATTAACGCCTGCCGTTATGGGCGCGTCGCGAACGGCGGCGGTTTCAGTACCGTTGTCGCCGGCACATTCCCAGAGCATGTGTCGCAGCGTTGCTCTGAGTCCACACGCTTTACAAGCATCAGTCGGATATAAGCTAGGGTAACAGTGGCGTAACGCTGCTGGACTTGGGTAACTGTTTGTAGTAAGCGTAAGTTTACGGCCTCGTTCCTGTTTAATTTAGCGTGCGGTGGCGGGAATTTGCGTCTTTCGAGTCTGTAGTGTTGTGTGAGGTCTCTGAACCTGGTCAGGCGATCGCCCCACAGTCATTGTGATTGTTGTTGTTGCAGCGTGTCTGTCGTAGTGTCTCGAACCGGCAGATCCGACGCCCCGCACTCGGGGGCGCAGGCGGCGTCCACGTAGTCTGCCACGGCTCGGCGAGTGAGACCTCGAGTCGCGGCGTGTGCCGCCTCGTTGCCCGCGAGCGGGACGTCGGTGTGTGCCGGGGTCCAGAGGAGGAAGACCATATAATTTTGTGACATCGAGTCCCCGTCCTCACAGATTTGGAGTATGCGGGCCGCTTCCCGCGAGACACGGCCGCGCGCGAAGTTTCGGACTGCCGTCTGCGAGTCGCTGATCACGATCGCAGCGTTCGGCACCGTGGCGAATGCTAAGGCTATCGCTGCTTCTTCTGCCGCCTCCGTGTGTCCTGTGGTCACTGTGGCACTCGTGAGGCATTTGCCCGTGCTGTCTACAACCGCGATCTATGTCTTCAGTACACCTGCATGCGCGCACTGAGGGTCGTCGTGGAACGCTGCACAAATATCCAAACGTAGATGCCAAGGGATGAGAAGCAACCATTTGCGGCCGTCCGGGAGGTAGTTACGACGGTAAACGAGCCCGCCGCGAATGGAGAAGTGATGTGCTTGGCGACGTAATGCGCAATTGGTAGTGGGAGTCGATAGGGTGGACACGAAACTCAGCATTGACACAATGCACGGCTCTTTCTTCTGCTCGTTCGTAGCAGCAAGTGAAGACTCGGACAATGGTGCCTTCAGGGAGGTAACCTCGTCTGTTAGTGGTGAACGAGACAAGGCATCCGCATACGAGTGTCTGCGGCCAGAACGGTACAGCACTTAAATGTCGTACTTCTGCATTCAAAGCGCCCATCGAGCAAGACGACTGGATAGTTCTTTCAAGGACGACAGCCAGCACAGCGAATGGCGATCAGTTATCAGGTCAAATGGGCGGCCATAGAGATACGGACGGAATTTGGTTATGTCCCAAAATTTAGCCAAGCATTCTTTTTTTGTTACAGAATAGTTCGATTCAGGTTTATTGAATGCACGACTGGCGAAGGTGACGATGTACTCATCGAAGCCAGCCTTTCTCTGAGCGAGAACGGCACCAAGGCTGACGCCACAGGCATCCTTGTGTATTTCTGTTGGAGCGCTTGTGTCGAAATGGCGCAGGATTGGTGGAGACGTCAAGAGTAGACGCAGCTTTGTGAATGCGGCATCGCAATCCGGTGACCAAGTCGAAAGGTTGTGGACACCACGAAGAAGCTGCGTTAAAGGTGCTATTATGGTGGCGAAATTGCGAATGAAACGGCGGAAGTATGATGCCGACCCAATGAAGCTGCGCAGTTCTTTCAAGGTCTTTGGTCGTGGAAACTGGGCAACAGCTTGTAGTTTCGTTGGATCAGGAGCACACCTCCTTTCGACACGACATGGCAGGGGATGACCAGCTGCCAGGCGGCGAAGCGACACTTCAAGTTAAGCTGGAGGCCAGAATGGGCGATGCACTTGAGGACACGTTCAAGTCGCAGTGGGAAGGAAAGTCCGGTGAAAAAATAACGATGTCGCCCAGATAACACAGGCATATGTGTCATTTGAGGCTCCGCATGATGTGGCAAGCGCGTTACACAGGCCAAATCGCATCACGCTGAATTTAAATAAACCGTCGGGTGTGATGAAGGCTGTTTTTGGATGGTCTGACTCAGCCACTGGCACTTGGCACTATCCGGATCGTAAATCTAAAGATGAGAAGAAATCCGTACCTTGGAGGCAGCCTAGCGCGTCGTCAATACAGGGTAGTGGATAAACGTCCTTGCGGGTGATCTTATTGAGTCGCTGGTAGTCCACGCAAAAGTGAATTATGCCATCTTTCTTTTTGACCAGCCCTACAGGAGAAGCCCAGGGACCGTGCGAAGGTTGTATGGCACCGTGTGCTCAGCGATGACGGTACTCTCCGTGGCGGATACACAATACGGCCTGTGTGGTTAAGGCGGATGGTTGCCGGTGCCGATGTGATGGACAACAGTGCAAGTACGGTGTAAGCGAGATTGTTGCAGGTCGACTGACGTGCGAAAGCGGTCAAGGAGATCGACGATCTGGGTGTGCTGACCTGGAGTGAGGTTGGGATCAATACACCGAGAAAATTTCGGATCACACGGCGGTATGGGAGGAGAAACTTGAAGGGCCATAGCGTCAACCTGAGGTGAAGCCAGGTCGTCAGGCATATCATAAAGGAAGCTTGGTTCGATTTCGTCAGCATAACCAAGACACTTATCGTGGAGATAGATGACAGAACGTCTCATCCTAAAATCATGGTTGATCTCTCTCGTCGTCGTTCTCTCCCTCAGAGCCACATCCCCAGTGCTCCTTATTTTACAACACAATACTTGCAATCCTACTCGGGACTATCTTCACTGTTGCTTTTGCGGTAGCCTGCAGCTTCCGCGGTGACCTACTTTCGTTGAGAAATGAAACAATATAAAATTTTATTTGGACTATATTAAACAAGATGCTATCGTTCGCGGAGCCGCAGACCTATGCCTTTTGTGTTTGGTGCATCTTGCAGTGCCGTCATTGTTGCACCAGGTAAAAATGTGGATTTCGTTGAAATATTTTTCGACTGCTCATGAGAAACTCAAACTATTTGATTTGCTAAGAGAGAATATCTTCATTCGAGTGCGCCCTTTACTGCTGATTAACTTCTTCATTGGGGTCAATACATTTTATCAGTCGCAGTTATAGTATTTGCGTGAACAATCATGGAAAATACACTACATTTTTCACTATTCGCCTGAGACAGGCCTCCTGCTTCTTTCTGGGGTTTTACGTGCCAAAATCAGTTCTGATTATGAGGCACGCCGTAGTGGAGGGCTCCGGATTAATTTTGACCATCTGGGGTTCTTTAACGTGCACTACAATGCAAGCACACGGGCGTTTTCGCATTTCACCTCCATCGAAATGCGGCCGCCGCGGCCGGGATTCGATCACGCGATCTCGTGCTCAGCAGCGCGACGCCTTAGCTGACTGAGCCACCGCGGCGGGTATAAACCGAGCAGGTTAAAAAAAAATTGGGAGTAGATGTAAGCATGAAATGACTACCACATGGCGTCTTTCGCTGCCTGTGGTGATGCCGCGTTCAACCGCTTTTGAAGCGAAAGCTTCATTACGCTACCTCGGGCAGCCATCGGTGACTTAGCACTTTTCACCTTGAGAGCTAGAGAGCAAACCACAAGAGAGCATTAAGGTGCGTTTATAGTCCGACGTTATCGTTGCTCACACTTTATCTAGCATTATTTACAAACTTATTCCTTGGAAGTTTGAGTATGACAAGCCACAAACAAATATCGTGAAACGAAATACCGGCAGCGCATGCCTTTTATGTTAAATATTCTCAAAGTAAATATTAAAAGTTTAAAACTAAAAATTGACAGTCACTTTAGCATACGCCAAAGAGGGTGAAGCACGCTTCATTAAATTACTTGACATTCTAATTCAAATGCATTGTTACTTTTGAAGCGAAAGCTTCATTACGCTCCCTCGGGCAGCCATCGGTGACTCAAGTTTTCACCTTGAGAGCTAGAGGTCAAACCACAAGAGATTGTTAAAGCGCGTTTATAGTTCGATGTTATCGGCACGCGGGCGAGCTTCATCAGACGCCGGGTGCGTCCGGTTTCGTAGACGCCGGGCGCGACGGAGCGCATTGGCCGCCCGTCCAGTTACGTTGGCGGCGCCAGTACGTAGAACCATCGGTCGAACTACAGCCGCTGTTGTTCTCGCCAACGTGACATAACGTGTGCGCGCGTTCACGCTAAGTCGGACTATATTTAGGCCTTTACGGAGCCCTAAATGGAGACATTGCCGCCGTTGCCCGAGTAGAGTTGGGCCTGGCTGCGAGTTTCCACCAAGTCTCAATACTTCACTGATCACCGCAGTGTCTTTATAGGCATAAAAATGACGAATAAACACTGTATTCATTGCAAACATGTCTGTATATCATTGCGAAACCACACGTCGGCCACAGCTCGACAATGGGTCTAGCCAGGGCAATGAAGGTTAACCAAAGCTAAGCCACACCAGTATTTTCTTCTTGTCGCGTCGAAGTGGTTGGCTGCATATGTGCGGCCTTAAGTAGGCGTCCGCAGCATGCCGAACGCTGCCGGATTGGTTACGCAGCGTGGCGCCATCTATCGAGGCGCCGCAAAACCCCGGCCGCGGTGCTGAAACGAGCACAGGCAACCCTGTCTACGCGCCAAAAGATGACACTCAAGTGTGTGGTGCCCTGCACCTGCCTTCTGAACGCCGCTATTGGAAATGGCAAACAAAACTTCAGGCGTACTATAAGTTGCAGCTTGAGTAATATAGTGAACAAACATTAGGAATAAATCGAAAGCAATATTTTTTTTAAATGTTTGGGCAGTAGTTGGCGTCTATTATGCGGTCCTGTACAAAGGGATGGGGCTAGAGACCTCATTTTCTTAAGTTTTGACAGGTTGCCCGGATGATCTCGTTTTGCTCTCATAGCGATGCCCGGATAACAGCTCCGGCTTTTGGCTCAACGTCACTTGAAGGTCGCCGACAGCGGGAGCTAAAAGCGTTTCATGCTCAAAAATTGAATTAGGTGCGGGATGATGGTATCGAACCGTCGCTCACCCAGCACAGTAGCCCAATGCTTTCATCTTTACTCCTCAACAACACATGCCCGCGTCGTGCCAACGCCAACTACCTCATTTGAGATGATTACCGCGTGCGTTAATTTACATAGCACGGTTGTTCGAGCGTACATGTGCACACAGCAGCTGTCTTTACACACACCCCTCCCCCCCAAAAACAACAAAGAAACGCCGCAATGAAATGATCAAATTTACATAGCATCTGATTAACTGCTTCAAGAAAGCTTCTCTCTACTTGTAGATTTCGAGATTGCACGTTAGACCTGCAGAATTTTTTCACGCCACTTTTGATATTTACAGTTGAATGTTCGGCTCTGTTAACAGCGAAGCTGTTTAAGCCAGTAGTAATTTGTGGTTCGTATCAAGAAATAGACGGAAATAAACTTACTTGCCGAGGCAGGCTTCGAACCCGCGTACCCCCGGTCCCAAGGGGAGCGTCGTAACCACTACGTTATACAGCTTTTTTACATTTTTTTAAGGCCACACTTGCGGAACACACATTTATGTGAACCATATGATTGCGTTCGAGCGTCGTCGTGTTCGTCCACAGCTGGCGCTCTCGTACGCTCGTGCTCTGCGAGGTGAAGAGGTTTTGCACTCTATGAGAGCTAGAGAAAGAGAGAGACGCATTCACGGAGCGGGTCTGCTGGAACGCGTTGTCGGCATTGCAACGCGGTGGAACGCGGTGTCGGGGTTAGCAAGCTGCGCTATGCAAAGCTCAGTGACGGCCGTAAGTACGAGACGCACAAAAAGAAATTATCATCATCATGAGTATAAGATGAAAAGTTCGCGCGCACACCGGGAAATGCTGGGCTACGATCGCCCAGCTTCGCTGTTTCAAGCGTTGCGCGGCCGAGTGCAAGGTTAAGCCATGCTATGCGCGCCGACGAACGACGTCTGCCACGAAGGGAGGGAACCCTCTGCACAAGCTCGTGTTTCCCCGACTGCGCGCCGACGAGAGCCCTCTGCCATGGAGGAAGGAAACCCTCTGCACAAGCTCATGTTTCCCGATGTATTGCCAGATGCCGTTCATGTCTCACGCAGCGCCTCCTCAATTTTATCAATGCCAGCCAGATGCGGCCGATTCCGCCTCCTCAATTTTATCAATGCCAGCCAGATGCGGCCGATTCAACATAAAGGAAGCGCTGTCTGAGGCAGGGCAAAACATAAATGGCCGCTTGATGAAATACAACCCACTCTACAAGACATGCCCAGACAACGCAGGGAAAAGACCGACGACCAAATTGCAGCGGAGAAGCGCTGGCGTGCCGACGCTCGTCGTCTCAAGCGTGCCCAGGAAACGTCCGAGCAACGAGCCGAGCGGCTAGCGCAAGATCATGAGTCGAGGCGCACCCGGAGGCAACAGGCCAGTTCTGGTCTTTCTAGTTCCTGTGTTCACTTTTTTGCTCGCCTTCTTTCTCTTAAGTTTATGAAAGAGACCACGAATTCTAGTAAAAAGATGGCGACGTGTAGCTTGAGGTAAGGCTTAGAGAAAATGCGTTCGGAAATGTTCGCGAGGGAAAGGGCAGGTGGAATTGAGGGAAACGTGAAACGTTGCATGAATTACATGCTGCCGGTATTCATCCCGACACCTATGTCTGTAGGCGTATCAGTTGCGTTCGTGCGTGATAGTTAGTGTATAATCCACATTTGTAATATTATTATGTACGATTTACTGAAGCTGATCACGAGGAAAACGTAACTGGCACCTGTGATACCTGTAAATATCTTCTTCATACCGTCTAAAATAATGCGAATTACATTTCAAGCTTCGGCTGAGAGTGTTTACTGATTGCTTTTAGAAAAATGTGCTGGGGTGTTGTCGTTTATCTTTATGTTATCATAGTTTTTAAACTGAATAACGACATCATACGGCGTTGATAGCGACAATGACTTCGTCCTTTGACTTCTCTAACATTGTAGGGACTGCCTGGCTGCCAGCATTGTAGACTGGCTTTCAACATTGCTGAAACATTTGTCGAACATAGCAAAAGGGGCGCCATTCTTCTGGCACCCAACTCGCCTGGAGTGGCACAAAAATACCGAGCTGCTGAGAAAATAAACAAAAGGTCATTCCTCTCGCTTGCTTGAGTAAACAAACTTTGTCAACACTTTCATGTCTGTGTTTCCCACCTAAGGAAAGGGCAAATTTCTTCAAATTCAAATGCCCAGACTTGGGAATCACGTCTGTTTCTATTCCTGTCGTTTCCCGTCCTAGACAACAAAGCTACCGGGAGAGCAAGCCTAACGCGAGCTGCAGCAAAGAAAAAAGAAAAAAAAAGTAAACGGTAGAGTTAAGGAGGCCAGACGGAATTGGATAGCTTTGTCGTGATTTTACGAGACTGCGAATCTCAAATAGCACACGATGAGACTAAAAAAACATGAAGGGACGTGCACTGATGCGGAAAACATTTATCGTCTGCTCCACTCATGCCTGTTGTCGTCTGTTAAACCCATCCCCACTGCTGTGGAATAGAACGGCGTTGCTGCCTAAACGAAATTGAACTCGGCCCACTCTGACCCTGTGGCATAGTTGTCGATTCTCGTGTCTCGATCGTGTTTCAGAAAGGTCAGAGGCGCGTTGCATTCTACGGTGTCTGGTGCAACTTGGACCAAAAATATATTGAAGTCGAAACCAACGAATTTCGAAACTAAAATAAAAGCCCGAACGGAACAGAAACAGCAGACGATGCACGGTTTATACACCATGCTTAGAAAAACTTCGCTTCGCAGAAAACGAGCGACGGGGTTAGCGACTTTTTTTTTTCACACGGCTGGAAAACTTTCTTGCTCTCGTCTCAGTTTCGGTGTTGGAGTTTGCAACTTGGGTTACCACTGTGTGTCAGTCAAGGGCGATGTTGAAATTGCAGGAACGCTCGATAAATGGGTATAGAAACCATGCAATGCAGTTTGTCCGCAACCTCAGTGCCATCTGCAAGTGAAACTCTGGGACAGTGAGCGTCAAAACCAGCAAAACGGAAGAGACTCCGTATGCATTTGCTGCGACATTTTCGATCGCTTATCACAAGACAAGATTGAACGAGTTGCGAAAGCATAGAAGTGAGCATTCTTCGCGACCGATATCAGTAGCGCGAACAACTAGGAGCTTGATCTCGTCAAAGGGCCCTGCGCAACACTCAGACGAGCGACGAAAAGTGAGCCACTGTCGCTTGAAATGGCGTATCATTTTCATCGCATCTACATAGCGGCCGCAGTGTCGGCGATATTGCGACGGAAAATGGAAACGTCCAAGCGCACTCTGAACAGCGTACGGTGCCTGTGGCAGATTCCTCAAGTGGCCTTGAACTCGTTAACTCTTTCCAGAGTGGCCATGCTGAATCGCTCGGACCTTTGTTGCTCCTCAAAATTTCGTGCCCACACACTGAGTAGCGAAATGCACGAACTTTTGGTGCATGAACTCACCTAGGGTAAATATACTCTATGGCGAACTGAAGAAAAAATACTCAATATAAGGCAACGCGAACGGTTTCCTGTTAGGGAATGTGTCTGCGGGTACGGTAAACGAAAAATCGAGGTTCCCTGCGTGCCGTGCGCTCGCGTACTGTGCAAATTACGGACCCTGGGTAGACAACTCGTTGCAAGAAACTGTGAAATCCATTTTCTGGTTCTTTCCAAGCTACGCATTCCTTACGGGTAAACGACTTGCCCTGCATGTGTTGGCCTGGTCGTTATTCAAATAACACGTGACCTACTTTCATCTCGCTTAGTTTGCCATGAACTATTCGGGCCGCACACCTACGCAACCATAATGAAGGATGTCCCAGCTAAGTATTTATGGCCCACATTCGCGAGGCCGCCACGGATGTCTGGGTTGAAATTACTAACCCCAGGCTGCTCGGTTTTTGAACCGAAGGGGTTCCGCTAATTGCAACAGTCTGTTCAAAAATATTTCATCTTTTTTTTTAATTTTCTTTGGGGGGGGGGGGGGTGGAGAAAGGATGGTCTGTGTTGTCTAATCCGCATTCCAGTGTCCTGGGAAGGAACCCAAACAGGCTGCAGTTCTTTTCTTTTTAAATTAGGGAGGATTGTTTGTCTTCAGAAAAGAGACAGAGAGAGCAGACGACAATAGAACAGTGGGTCAACTAACTTACTTGTCGCCACCGCGTCGCGTGACCCAGATGCCCGAGACGAGATCGTCCAAGAACCGTTCCCAAGACGACCGGGAGACGAGATTGTCTGTTTTCTGCTTCTGTGCGGAACTTAGGGAAACAATCTTGATTAACTCACCCCCAGGAAACGGGTCACTCCGAGTTTGTAGTCAGTCGGACGAGACGATAAAAGACTAGAGGGGGTGTGATGTGCTTGACCACCTTGCGCAGCTTTTTTTTTTCGTTTTTTGGTATTACTGTTTTTCGGTCATACCCAGACATCCCTTTTAGTGACTGCCAAATTACCAGTTGTGTGGGACGTCTTCCTTTATATGTATCATTTCGTTTCACACATGCACTCTTTGTAGTTCGATCGCCAGGGTGTAGAATCATCTTTCTCTTTCTAAAACGAAAATGCTGCGCACTTGCAGTGGTTAATTAAAGAAGCAGAGATATCTTACCGTGAAACAGCAGGCCATGTACGGCGCCGAGTCTGCCTCATTGTATATCCTGCCTGAAGTAGATCACACTGTTTCGAGAGGCATGGTAGCGTCATCGGCTTGCCGGTGCTGGCGATACGTTGAGCACATTCTGAAACTTAACAGCTGTAAAGTGCGAAGGTGTGTCGGGCGGAGCTGCAAAGTACCAATTGAAGTGGCACGACGTGATGGCGAAATTACCTGTATACAACGGTAATAGTTACTTTTCTGGTTTCGTTCTACATGCTACTCGGAAGGGCCGAATGCGCACTTATCGTTCATGCATGATGTCTCAAAACGGGGAAACTCTGGCAATGTGACTCGAGCAGGCAATGGTAAGAGAGCAGCTATATTGCCACGTCGCGAATGGTTAATTTCCTGTTTCTTACTGGTCCTAATTTTACTGAATCATACCTTACACTTTTTTTCTATAAGAGCCTATAAATCAGCAGCCCAAAATGCCACCGGTGCTTCTGCCATGAATGTTGTCAAAAATACTTGACATTTACTAAACTGCCATTGCACTAAAATTCTTGGAGCGGCAGTGACTGGGGTGTCACATCTACCCAGTTAATGGGTTGGTATCTACCTTACGCTATCTACTGGCCTTTTGAAAGGCTCTAAAGTGCTTAACCAGGGGAGGAATTGCGCTAAACCTGTTTTCATTAGCAGCACTCATTGGTTGATTGCTTGCAAAGAGGAAGTCTTCATTGCTTAAAGAACTTACGTACACGTTAGCTTGAGATTAGCCCTGCACTTCTTATGAGCAAGTGCATGTTTCCATCTTATCTCAAGATATTCACGATCTACCATCTTTCGTTCATGTAGAGATATATGCAAAAATGCTTGTCGCTTGTCTTCATTTTCGAGATTGTCATGAGGTTGTGAACACTTAAGTTCAGCGCCAAGTGTTCTTGGATATTTTATATTCTACGAAAATATATTATTATGATTAAAAAGTAAATTCTGGGGTTTTACGTGCCAAAACTACCACTTGATTATGAGGTACGTCGTAGTGGGTGACTCCTGGTTATTTCGACCACTTGGGGTTCTTTAAACTGCGCCAAATGCAGGGTGCACGGGCGTTTTTTTTTTTTTTGCATTTCAACCCCATCGAAATGCGGCCATCGTGGCCGGGATTCGATCCCGCGCCCTCGAGCTTCATATGATTAAAACGGACGAGTTAGAATAATAAGAATTTACCGTTAGACTTTCGTTTCGCACATCCGCAAATTCGGACCTTCGAGCAAACTGCCTGTCAATCAACTTATTTTCGTTCGTAACTGCATGCAATCTGTTTGCGTTGTTATCTATTATGAAAAGTTTATTCGTTCGTCATAGTCACCACGCCTCTCACCCGTCATTTATGGATGTATGCTCTTTTGAATGCTGTTTTCGGAGACCTCCGTGAAGTAGAGAGTAGGCAAATTGCAGTACATAGGAAAAATATTGCATCGCCCGCTTTGTAACAATGCTTATTTATCAAAAGAACACTGCCCCTCACGAATATACTAAATGCACGCAGCTCCTGAACATTCACAGGAAAATCTACCAGATGTGAATATTTGCAGGCGAGTCTCCGAAATAGTGGCCGGGCAGTGAATTGATGGGCAAAGTGATTTTTTTTTTCGATCAGGGAAGCTAACAAACAGTTAAGACTTTGGATGTTTAATCAAGTGGGAGATATGACTTAGTAATTATTGCGACATTATACTCCGCCCAACTTGTAGTGTGTTTTCCAATACCGCAGCTTCTCTCTCCTACTCGCATTAGCAACACTGGCACATTCATTATCGTCGGGCGCCGAGTGAGGGCAAACAAGCAGAACTGTCGTTTCGACAACCGAATTCGCGATAGAGATTCAACATACGAGAACAGCACGCGGACACTCTTACTTGTTTTATAGCAGTCGACGTTCACAGTGAAACTTCACTGGAGTGGGAGCAAATTACGATGCCGCCATGTCTCGGTTGTCAATTCGGAAAAACATCAAGACTTCCTTGTAGATGAGCGAATTTCTCCACCGAACGCTGGAATGACGATGCGATCAACAACTCATATGTCTTCACTTAGCACTTCTTTCTAGCATTTAATGTCCCTCGCAGACAGACACGCAGCGACATCTGTATTCAGTCCCTGCCAGTGAAAAAATTAATCCGCCGTCGTCAGAACATGCACTTGCGAATGCTTGTTTCCGCACCAGTAAGTGAATAATTGTTGATAATTCAGTTAGGACTCGCCAAATTCAGTCGCAGGGGCCATGGACCTTATCGCAACATTTTTCTAAGAGAACCAGTCTGCGCCAATCCGTCGTGAAAAAAAAAAAACGTAAATCGACCCGTTTCTCGTGGCTTTTCGAATGCCGGAACCCGATCTGGGGTTCAGGAATAGCGGACGACATGCCGGATGAGCGCTTAGCTAAATTTACAGACAAAATTCCCATAGTGGAGGAGCCATTCTGGACGTTGTAAAGTTCGGCCATGTCGATGTGCGCCACATTTGAACCTTTAGCCCTTGCAGCCCTCTGAGCCAATCAAAACTGAGAAGGTGCCGAATTTACAATGTGGCAGAATCTCAGTGTCTAGATAGTAGTCCAGGAACCCTCTGGCTTTGGCTGCCCTCTTGGCCCTGGCGACGAGTTGTCGTTGGTCTTCCAGGTCCCCGAGGGTGAGCTTGGCCTCCCACGTTTCAAACAGGTGGTCTTCGTTTGCTTGTGGTGCTCTGTTAGCGTCCATTTCCGGCTGCATTTCGCTGTCTTCATGCCACGGGCATTCCAAGAGCAAGTGTGCCAGGGTGTCGGGGACGTTGCATAGTGGGCAGAGGTAGCTGTGGGATGTCGGGTAGAGGCGGTGCATTATAGTGCCGTGTGTGTAGGTATTACTTTGTAGGCGTCTGAGGACCACGCTTTCTTCTTTGCCGAGGTTTGGGTGCGGTGGAGGGTACACGCGGCGCTCGAGCCTGTAGTGTTGCAATATCGCCGAATAGTTGTTGGGTACGGCTTCCACCTCTTCTGCCGCGGGTCGGAGGGCGTGTGGGGCGAGGGGAGCCCGGCTGACGTGCTCGCGGGCAGCGGTGTGGGCCGCTTCGTTCCCCTCTAGCCCCTACGTGAGAAATAAAAAAAATAAGCCGTCCTAAATGTTGCTTCTTGCTTGCACAGTTTCCTACTGGTGGAGAACTTCCCGGGAAGGCTGAAATAACTTTTTTTTATTGAAGAGTATTGCCTGCAGGCAACACACCAGAATAGTTTTTTCTGTCTTAGGTATGGTATTCAATGCCAAGTTTCTTGCTAAATGTCTTCGGCCAACACTGAATGACGAGCAGCAATCATAATTTGTTGATTTTGAGCAGAAACACAGGACGAGGAAGAACAAGTTTGACGCGCGACTCTTTTTTCTTTCGAAAGCATTGTTCGGAGGAGACAGACCTATGCAACACCTACAGCTTCTGTGGTGTCACGCACGCGATGTAATGCAAATGAAATCTACATACACCCCATCGTTCGCATACAACGAGCGCTGTCTTTTCAAACTTCAAACGAAGCCAGAAGCAACTTGGGGTGCAGGCGACTTCTCGTTTTCTGCCTGGGGTTTCACCCTAATTGCTGAAAAATGTTTCCGCAAAATAAGTTTCTTTTCGTTGATGGTGCCTATTATTGATGTGTGGTGCACATTTAGATAGAAAGTAAACACTTTTTTAAGGTCTTTACACGTGCCGTCATTAAGCGTATCGTGGCGAGAATCCAAGATCGCCACCCTGATTGCCCCGAAAGGCCACGAAAAAAACCTTCTGACCTCTTGTAATCTGCGTGACGTGCTTTCGCTAAGTGTGGAGTCTATTGCACAGCTCAAATCAAACCAAGTATTATTTTGTAATACGCTAACACTCCGAGGTTTAGATCCGGTACATACAAATACAACCCAAGAAAGTGCACCGGAAATGGCACCCCGGTAGCTCAATTGATAAGAGCACCGCACGCACAATTCGAAGATGTGAGTTCAGATCCCACCGGCGGCAAGTGTTTTTTTCGTGCCCTTTAATTTCCCTTTTCGTTTCTTTATTTCAACAAAAAAATAAAGAAGTGATTCCGCCTGCGTTTACCTTGGTGTTTATTGTCTGTTAGCTTCATATGATTGTTACTAACGAAAATCGAGCTCTTCGATTCATCTTTTTCTAGTAGCAGATGCAGCAGTGTTAAGGTGAAATTTCTGACTCAAAATTTGATAATCGAGGTAGGTCTTATCCAACAGCAATCATGTTGGGCGGCAAGTAGGCTACATTCACTGCAACACTGAACGTGGGAAAGCCAGCTTACAAAGACCAAGCTTACACCAATCCCCTTAAAGTCGGCTTCACTTTTAAAATGAAATCCATTGCTGGAATGCGTTCTTCCAGGGGCAATATGAGAGGTCTTACATTAAAATGTGGAGGTCCTAGCACTTTTTTCTAATATTTTATTAGTTGTTTTCTATTGCCCCGACGTGCACAGGTCTGGTAGAAATGCGGGAAAAGGGGTTGTGTTAGAGTTTCCTCTTAGCAGAATTAGGTTTTCTCTACATTCAAATTACAATCCCACGCCGATTGGTAAACAATCCGACGGCGAATCTGACGCCGAATGGTAAAGTCGTACTTTACCATTTTTCTGACGAATTTCACTGTGAGAAATTCAATTTTTCTTCCCCAAAACCTTGCACCACGTGGAGGGCCTGCGCGGTCGATCTGGTTGGAGGATTTTCTCCGTCACTCGAGATCACACGCCGGTTGCCGACGCTGAATTTTCTGCGACACGGGGCCCTAAACGCTATCGCGTTAAAACGCAAGCCTTCATGTTTACAACTTTTTAACCCCACAGCGATCAGTCACAGTGGCTGTTTTGCGAATACGCGATAACGGGCACATAGAATAGACAGGTTTATAATATGAGATTACATTTTCATAAAATACCTACTAAGCTTAATTGTGTAAGGTTTAAATACCTGATGTAGAGAAAATTCAAATTTGGTTTATGCTTAAAGCTACGTCTCAGCCAATAACGAATGACACAAGTACCGGTAAATCAAAAGGTCCGGTACTACATTTGCAATTTGGAATTTACAAAAATTGCTGAATTTCCTGATAATTTGCATCAATGCGTATAAAAGAAAGCTATGGAAATGAAAAGAAAAAAGAAAGACAGAAGTAAAAAAAAAGACGAGAATGAGACATTGATGACACCGGTCAGGTTACCCTGCTCGGTGATTGCATTCTCAATTCGCTCGTGCATTGGGGATTGGGTCCGCATTAAAGAAATTCGGGTGCTTAAAGTTATGCTCAACGCCTGCAGTTCTCATAAATATTTTTTTCATGTTTGAGGCGAATATGCCAATCGATTTTTTAATTTTGTCAGTATCACTGAGGACAAGCAACTCGCAGAAAGATGAACCAAGTTTGGATAATAAAGCGAACGCGTGTAACACTGGCCCACAAAGAAAGAAATCAGAAAAAAATTAAGCAAGGGAAGGCGGGAACAGAATGAATGAAAGCCGATCGTGCAAGAAAACAGGGCACAGTGACAACTAGCGAAAGCTGTAACATAATGCACACAGAATCAAAAGTACTTGAAGGGGCCGGTGCTTTGTTCCAACGCGAGACAAGATGAGAAGGCACAAAGCAGACTAACGAAGTATGGCAATCGGTCTTAAGAACCACGGAATGGCCAACGTTTAATCCGATTAAAACAATTAACCTCACTAATCACGTGATCGTCAGTGGCCGTAATTGAACACGCTATCTTTCGAGACTTGTGCGCAACTGAAACGCCACAGCGATCGCATGCCCGTTAACGCGCTTCTGTGCCTTCTAGCGAGTCCGTTTTTCCTCAAAAAGAATCATCTGCTGGGTTAGTTTGTCTTGCATTGCTTATGAGGAAAATTACCACAACAAACAGGCAATGCAAAACGAATGCACTTCTTTTTTTTTTCGTTTCTTGTTTCTGTCATCAAACCGATTAATAAGTAAGTTTTAGCTCGCGAGCTCCTATCTCAATACGTTGGAACAAAAAATAGTTTTTTTTTCTCTCAGTAACCACTATACCAATTATCATCAGGTTATTTGCATTCAAAAGCAAAAAAGTCAAAATCTAGTGACTCTAATGAGATCTTTTCTTTTGGCTGACCGCTTTCTTTGAAAGTGTTTTTTTTTAAGTTACACCCAGAACTCATATATCAAGTTTACAAACCTAACTCAGCAATAAAAAAGAACGGTGGCACATTTGCATAAAATGCACCTGACAATACATCGAAAGCTAATCATTTGACAAAGTTCCTCACCACAGCCTAATACAAAATCTAAAATGCACTGGCCTTTTGACCATTTTCATCTCCTGGATACAAGATTATCTAACTAACCGCAAACAATTTGCGCTTGGTCTGCACCAGTGGGGTTGTCTTCCAGTGTCATCAGGGGTGCCACAAGGGAGCGTTTTGGGGCCACTACTTCCTTAGTATATATAACGACATTATTGCGGAAGTTTGCCCGGGTGTACAAATCCGATTGTATGCAGATGACTGTGTTTTATTCCGTGAAATTACTAATGCTCACGATCAATGTGACTTGCAAAGTAGCCTTACCAATATTGGCCAATGGTGCAAGCAGAGGGACATGACTTTGAATGTGGAGAAAAGTGTTTTTCTTCGAGTAACTAAGAAGAAAAACCCACTAGAGTATGCGTACAAAATCGACTCATCACAATTGCAACAAGTAACCTTCGTAAGAGCTCAGGTGTAACAGTTTTTAATAACCTTACTTGGAAAACTCACATAGACAACATTTGTTCACTCGCGTTCGTTCCGTAAGCTGCGTTATCTCAGGTATAAGCTTCGTAACGACCCTGCCTAACGCTACTATGAAGCTATAATATTCCACCTGAGCCAAATCTTGAATACGCTTGCATAATTTGGGACCCATATACCACATCTAATATAAAAAAGCTCGAAAGCATACAAAGAAAAGCAAGTCTGATTTATATATTCAAAATTTCTACCTATTGCGTTCCATCAGATTTGATGCGCGCCCACGGCATCAATCAACTTCAGTTGAGAAGGCGAAATTCTCGTTTAGATCTTCTTTCATTACTTCGCAACAATAAACTCAGACTGGACCCTTCACCGTACCTTTCCCCAATGCCAGCAAGAAATACACGATTCTATCACAAAGATTTATTATCACTGATATTTGCACGGACCGATCTGTACAGATTTTGCTTTTTTCCACGCACCATAACTGACTGGAATACATTAACTGTATTTAGCCTACCCCATTGAATCTAACATATGTTTATATTACAATCTTTCCATGATACTATATTGTGTACTTACCTGTTATATTATGTATTGCTATATGTCTATGTTGTTATATTGTTACTATATTATATTATTTTTGCTGTGATTCTGCCTTTGTATAACTGTGCCCTTTCTGCCTGGACCTAACCATGGTCTGCAGTACGTACGAAAAGAAATTAAAAAATCACGTAATAAATTGCTCCATAAATTATACCACCAGTTCACGAGTAGGGTTTTTGCAGAACCCTCGTCAACGTTGCAACGATTTTACCCAAGCTGCAATTTGATATACCAAATTTTTACGCTTTAGAGGCTGCAGCAGAAGTATCTCTCAGAACTGCAATATGTGTTTTTGATGCAGAGCAATGGATCAACCATTTTTGAGAACTTTTAAAAAATGTTTAACGCCTAAGTCAAAATGATTCTCTTATTATAGACACTCATATTTAAATTTCTCTCCTAGATGCAACAAACGTTGTTGAAATCATTGCAGCAGCTGTATTGTAAAAGCATTTATTCGTCTTACAGTTATTTGAATAGGCGACATTGGAGTTGGCCCCGAACAAATTATTCCTCTTAAGGAGGTTACATAAATTACTGACCTTGTTCTAAATGCATGCACAACTACTAGAAAAGTGCACAAAATAAGAGGGTGTCACGACGCTTCTTCCCCAAACAACGCGTATGTCTTATCAGCTGATTGTTTCATCGGGAAGAAAGGGCATTGAACCCTTTATTCTGCATCAAAGAGACCGAAAGCGGCTTCGCGGGGTGTTGAACAGTGTAGAGGTGGCGATGTGGTAGCAGTTGTAGTCTGCTTATGCGATAGCAGCGATATCGTCTACATGCTTTCTTTGCCCGGTGACACTGTTTCTTTAGTTGTTTGCTTGTTTGTTGGCTAGGTTGATGTTTGTTGATCTCTTCTCGCTTTTCTTTTCGCGCGAACCAGACGTCTTTGTCACTTCTTGTTCTTCTGCTATCGCATTTTTGCGTCTCCTCAGTGGCTCGCTTCGCTGACACTGTTCTGTCGACGACGCGGATGACGTCATATATACGATGCGCCTGCGCACCAGCGGTGGTGGTGTAGATTGCTTCAGGAGCTGGTAGTAACAAACTAAGATAAATCGCGGATACTAGGAAATGCGGGTCTTTTTTACAGTACATTCCACGTTGCACATTATTTGCTTTTCTTTAGCTGTCTCGTTGCAGATTTTTTTTAAATTGAACACTAGGCTCCGTATCCAGTCATAGGGACTTTGAAACGTATCCCGGTTTTATTTGATGTTCTCGTTTTATCTCGTTCTTTGTTGCTACTTTCAGCGGTCCTTTTTCTTAGTCGTTTTGCTCCACTACTAAACAGACAGGCTCTTTTGTAACGAAATGGAGCTGCCGGAAGTTAATGCGTCGACACCGGAAGTGCTGTCAAGAGGCGCAAGAAAAACGTTAGCTCCGGGGGCCTTACTCTCAGCTCACTCGTGTGCACTTCCGGTCTTTTAACTCTTAAAGTTACGTCTGCGTGTGTTTTCTTTTCTATAATATATTTCTGCGGAACACGATATCACAGAAACGCTGATCGTCGATTTTATTATCTTTTGCTTTCCATAATGAAAAAGAAAGTGAGGTTAGCTAAATATTTCGCTACAAATTTATTGCGTACAAGACTACATACTTTACTGTCGCTGTCTTACGGCATGTTCGCCAGCCTGATTTCTTTCCTTTGTAGTGAAATGAAAAAGTTGGAGTACGCTTAAGCTTCGCCTTTGAGAGTGGAGCGCGATAGCGTTATTGGACGCCGTTGAGGCCGACACTGACACCGTATTTTCTGCGACATGGGGCCCGATCAAAATTTTGAAAGGCTCGGTTTTCAACACTCCCCTCAATGTTGTCTAGAACCAAAGTTCAGCGAAACAGCATCAGAATTGGAGGATGCTTAAGCTTCGCCTTTAAGAGTGGAACGCGACAGCATTCAAAGATCCCGGGCTGGTTATCAGGCTTTTATCTCGTATATTCAAATTACAATACGGCGCAAGCACGCCTGTAGGTTTTGGTTAAGTTGTACTTCACAATTTTTCTGACGCATTTTACATTAGAAATTCAATTTTTTTTCACTAACGCCTCGCGCCACGTGGAGGGCCTGTGTGGTCGCAGTGGTTCGGGATGATGTGGATTGGCATGACTATTTACCTCAGACGCCGATGCTTGACGCCGATGCCGGATTTTCTGCGACACGGGGCCCTAACGTTGTCGCGTTAAAAATTAAGTTAGCTGAAGCCTTGGGTGCTGCTTGATATTTATAACTCTCTTGTACGTTTCCTTAAATGTATTGCGATTCCAACTCTTTGTTCTTTATCTATCGTATCGTGAAGGAACCAGACTTTCATGCTTACTAGCGCAGTTTCGCTACAGCGTCCCTTCGGTTGGGAGTCCATTCGGTCTGCCTATTTGCCATACTTAAGACGGTATTTGCTTTCAGCCGGGTGGATAAATGATTTCGCCCGATCTGGTGAAACCTGCTAAAGAACAGATTGTTACTGATCGACTACCTCTTCGGTGGCCTTTTAACAGCGAAGCTGTTTAAGCCAGCCGTAATTTGTGATTCTTATCAAGAAACTGCCGCGCCGTAGCCATGGCAACCAGGCGACGCCACACAGACACGGCTCCGCCGAGCTCCCGCCAGCTGCGCGCTACTGCGCATGCCCCGTGACGTCATCCCGGACGTCCGCGCTCGCAGCCCGAGAAAAATAAATAAAATAAAACAAAATGAACGTTCTTGGCAAGGCAGGATTCGACCGCGGGTACCCACGGTCCGAAGGCGAGCCTCACAACCACTGCGCTAAACACCACACTTGCAGAACGAGCATTTATGGGAACTACGAGATATGGTTGCATTCTACTGTCGATTGCAGCACAACTTCCTTTGGGAGAGAGAAAGAAATAGAGAAAGACAGACAGAAAGAAAGAGAGAAAGAAAGCTAGAGAAAGAAAGAAAGAGAGAGAGAAATAACCTAGCTACAACCAAGAGACGCAATCTAATGACCAGCTTCGCTGTGTCTTGAGCTTTGCGCCGCCTAGTGCAAGCTTCTTTCAATTTTTTAACACGAAAGTGTTTTATGCCGGGGTCCACCAAGACTTCACTGACGTATTTCCGTCACGGAAATACGTCATAGAACATAATACAAAGAAAGAAACCAGAAGAAAAAGTTCCACAAACATGCAAAATTTGGAAATCGAACCCACGACCTCTCGGTCCGCGACGATAGATCGCCGAGCGTTTAACCCATTGCGCCACAAACGCATTTGCAGAGAGCTACACAGACGCGCCTTATATATCTAACACTCCTCCGTGTACCCGCGCTCTTGCTCGGGGCGGTGCCGCCGCCTACGAGCAGAAAAGAGAAGTACTGCATTATGACACTAACGCGCACCGACAGTGAACGCTTCGGTGGTCTCAGCACTACGACGCCTCGATGCCAGCATTCGAAGGGACGCTGGCATCAAGAAGCACTACCAACGCCACCTAGGTGGCGTTCACCGTACTCAGCACAGCGGAGCGTGGCCTCCGCAATTAGCTCTGAAAATGTTTCTGAAGTTGATCGCGGAGGCTGCAATTACGACGCGCTGTACGCGCTGATTTGACTCGGTGACGATTCAGTTACGTGCTTTGTCTTGCGCGTTGTATTAGTGTGTCAGTTACGTGCTTCGTCTTTCGCGTTGTGCTAGCGTGTGCAGCGTAGTGCAGCTTCCATATGCACGACGGTTGCTCATGGTCATCGACGTTGGTAGTCGGGATGGAGGAGACGTGCCACCAGGCGTCAGCGTGGGTGCATCAACGCCTAAGGGCGCTTTAGCCGCAAAACACCAATAGACATTATATATCAATGTGCAATAAACATTACACTACTTCTGTGAAGACACGTTTCACTTTCGTGTTCTATACCGATTCCTATATAAGAGGGATCAACCACATTTTTTTTAACTGTACCGGTTTAATGACCTAGATATCTGAGACCAGTAAGGAAATATATAAATATATCAAGCGGAAATACGTGAAGCGTGTAAAAATTTGTTGAAAGAAAAGAAAAAGAGTCATCCAATTGATAACAGAAAAAAAATGTGGTTGATCCCTCTTACATAGGAATCGGTATAGAACACGAAAGTGAAACGTGTCTTCACAGAAGTAGTGTAATGTTTATTGCACATTGATATATAATGTCTATTGGTGTTTTGTGGCTAAAGCGCCCTTAGGCGTTGATGCACCCACGCTGACGCCTGGTGGAACGTCTCCTCCATCACGACTACCAACGTCGATGACCATGAGCAACCGTCGTGCATATGGAAGCTGCACTACGCTGCACACGCTAGCACAACGCGAAAGACGAAGCACGTAACTGACACACTAATACAACGCGCAAGACAAAGCACGTAACTGAATCGTCACCGAGTCAAATCAGCGCGTACAGCGCGTCGTAATTGCAGCCTCCGCGATCAACTTCAGAAACATTTTCAGAGCTAATTGCGGAGGCCACGCTCCGCTGTGCTGAGTACGGTGAACGCCACCTAGGTGGCGTTGGTAGTGCTTCTTGATGCCAGCGTCCCTTCGAATGCTGGCATCGAGGCGTCGTAGTGCTGAGACCACCGAAGCGTTCACTGTCGGTGCGCGTTAGTGTCATAATGCAGTACTTCTCTTTTCTGCTCGTAGGCGGCGGCACCGCCCCGAGCAAGAGCGCGGGTACACGGAGGAGTGTTAGATATATAAGGCGCGTCTGTGTAGCTCTCTGCAAATACGTTTGTGGCGCAATGGGTTAAACGCTCGGCGATCTATCGTCGCGGACCGAGAGGTCGTGGGTTCGATTTCCAATTTTTGCATGTTTGTGGAACTTTTTCTTCTGGTTTCTTTCTTTGTATTATGTTCTATGACGTATTTCCGTGACGGAAATACGTCAGTGAAGTCTTGGTGGACCCCGGCATAAAACACTTTCGTGTTAAAAATACAGAACTGAAACTGATTGGATTCCTCGCAACGAAAGCTCGGAAGCTGAAGAAACATGCGCTGATATGGGGTCCGCAATCTGGTTTAGGACAAAGCTTTACTTTAGCTTCTTTGTACACCCGTAATATTAGCATGAATGTGATATACATGCATGTATATACAAAAGTTCAAAAAGTGCATGCGAAGTTGCATTTATAATCCTTGTATGCCACCCTCTGCCTTACGCAGCACGAAAAAAAAAACTATATGATACATGAAAACATAATGGCAGCTCAAAGCTATACTTAAAATACACTGATTTGTTAGTGGAATGGTGAACTGTCTTTAGCCGTATCTTCGTTTAGAATAGGTTTCATTGATTCAGCCGCTCAGTGTGTGTCATTCGGTTTTAAGTCCGTTCTAATTCAATCCACGAGAATGGACATCTCAGAGTGCGACACAAAAGGAAAAGAATCTCTAATGTAGCTTGACACATGCCGTACTTATCTGTGAGTACTCCTGTCATCTCCACTGTTCCTTCGTCAAACATACTACATCGCCTCTGTTCTACATACATCCGCCTGATTCAGTGCTTGCATTTTCGCGTAGCTTGTGAGCAACACAGTCCACAGACACAAAAAAATACCATGACAATAAACTTTTGACATTTGTGGCTGGTAAACGTATACATTTAGTGAGATGGCATGTTTCCTAGCATGAACATGAACAGGTGCACGTATTGTGGTCAGTTGTAACGCATTTGTTATAAAACCCGCTTCACTATAGCTTTGCTTCGCTTAAATTGCAATATTTGCGCGCCATCTGCATACTTCGTTTTTACAATGCACCTAATAGAACCTCGCTATAATGATCATTGCGTCATCCGCATCTTCGCCGAGCTGGGGGAGAGAGAGCTGAGAGAGACAGAGTGAAAGCAGAGTATAAAAATAGAATCGCATGGCATAGCGGACGCGAAGTGGAGAGGAGGCGTGAGGCAGGTGGTAGCGGGACGCGTAGAGCTGCTGCCGACGCCGACCGCGTTTCCCCGCGTTTGCGCCGAACGCGCCCGGTGTCCGTGACTGCAACCAATTCCTCGGGCGGCGGCTCGGCAGGTTTCCACCAGAGAACTGGACACTCGTCGCTTCCGAAAGACTGAAGCGAGATCTTGTTAATCTTAGCGTTCTCAATCTGCGCTGGCACGTCAAAAAACTTGTGCGTGACTCTATTATCGCGAACACCAGTTAGCAGCGGAGAGCGGGGAAGCCCAGCAAAAGTTGGATTAAGTGTGTGGTTTGCCACTACTTTACTAGGCTTTCCCCAGCTGTGCTGTTCTCTGGTGTTTGCGATAGCAGAGCCTGGCATAATTTTTTTTTCGTTATATCGAGTAGATACTTTCTTATTCAGAACTGATTCCCATGCAAGAATGTGAATACAAATTCCGCTGCAATATAGCATTACGCAACGAAGAAACGTCTGTAAATCCCAATTGAAAGTTGTTCACATTTATATAGAAGAAGAATAATTATCAGCCAATATATATCAACCGTCATTTTCTACGTATATTTTGCTCTTGCGGTGTTTGAATACTAACACGTGTAGTTTTGTTTATTCGTAGTGATCTTTAGGCCATGGTTCGAACATGTTGGAAAGGCACGCTCTGACATTCTGACACATTTATGAGAGTTCGCGGTCCTGGCGCTCCTCATATATATTCTGTTGATGTCTACCTCGCTCACCAGTCATAACTGACACATAAACCTACCACATGAAAAAATAAAATTTTATAAATGTGGGCAAGAATTTCAGTTTCGAATGCCGTAATTCCTGCCCGATGCGTGCACTCATGGCTTGAAACGCTATTTAATATCAACATGATTCGAAAGGTTGGCTAACTTGTCGCGTTTTGCTGCAGATGTTATCTTGTTCTTCTTTTTATTTTCTTGTCATATATTTTTTTGGCTTTGTGTCTCATCGATGTCTATTTTCATTCACCGTATGTATCATGCTCATAGGCACGGTTGTACAAGCCAACTGAGGCTTAGACCTGCCTGTTTGTGTTGTTCTGAATTTTTTTTGGTGGCAATAAACATTGTTATTATCATCATAAGTAAAATTATTATTGGTAATGTTATTGGTGTACGTAATATTAATAATAATTCAGTATGGGCATTATAGAAATACAGCACGTCTAATGCCCTTTTTGTAATGAACAAAACCATAGCTTGAAACGTTGATTGAAATACTTCATTTGAACGCTAGGCAAGAAATAAAGCCCATAACGCGGTCAATGTTATGTTATTCCGAAGTACACGCATAGAACAGCCCTAGTTGCGCCATCGCATAGCTTTCAGGTCACTCAGCAGCCGTGGCTTCAGGCAAGCCTGCTCGTTTCACACCGCGGAGGCCCGGGCTCGATTCCCCCCAGACCGAAATGTACGAAATTTTCCTTTCAAAGACGCTAATTTACTTTGTTTACAGGAACCGCCCTGGGAAATGTGACGTCAATCTGAGCATTTGCTGACGTGTTTTTACTCCTTCTGGCGTCGGCCATTTTTCGTCATGGCGCAGTTTCGTCAAGGTCACCGCCAAGGGCACCGCCAACATAGATAACCAAGGCTTTCGCCTTGATAATAGACAGTTTTAGTTTAACGTTAGCGGAATAGCGGGGTTAGGGAACTAGCGTTACCGTTGCGCAAACGAATTTTGCAGAAAGAGAGTTTTAGTATAGCGTGATAGCGTAGTTTACGTGCGGGACGCTATTCCATTACGCTTTGAATTTCGCATACATAGGGCACCTAAGATATGTGTGTGTGCGTCCGGAAAGTGTGAGATGCAGCGCAATGGAAGCCAGGAGCGCGTTGTATTTTTACTTGCCATGTCCGCCGATCTGCAGCGAAACCGACGCCTCCTATAAAGACATTATAGGAGGCGTTCGCGAAACAGACAACCAGTACAAGCTGTCTACCATAGCAACCGAAATGTTCCGATCTCAGAGGCCATATGCCGTCGCCACGCCTATCTCCCGACTTTACCGACAGGTGGCGCTCGCATCTGGGAGAAAATTTCTCTCGTTAGGCTTAGGCGCGTTCGAAACGAGAAGCGATCTCGAAAATTCCTCAAGATTAGCCATAACACTCTCTTGTCGAAGCGGCATGAGACTAAGCAAAAGCCGTTTACGCAGTCATTTGTTACGAATGAAGTGAATTCTGCAAAAACAAAGCCAAATTCAGTTCGAAGCGGGCGACCGGGACCGCCGCCATGTTTTACGTGAACTACGCAAACACGCTAACACGGTAACGTTAATTCTGAGAAATAGCGTGCGCACGGTAAATGGTATGGGTCGTCTAGCGTTCTGCGCATGCGCATTTCGATCCCGCTATTCCGGTATGCCCGCTATTCAAGTAACCACGCTGAACTAAAACTGTCTAATGTCGTTTCGCGTGCACATTCACACAATCGCTGGCGCGTCGCTGGAAACGCGTCCGGTACGCATTACGTGGGTTACAGTTTCCCAAAGATTTCTCGCCGAGGTATTTGGCCAAATCCCAAGCCAGAAATAGATCTATTTGCATTTCATTGGCAAAATTAAAATAGATCAAGATAAAACGCATGCGCTGTGTGCGAAAGGCTCTCAAAGTGCTCTGCTACCGAATTATTTCAAGCCACCATCCATGCGAACTTAATAACTAATTTATTCGTTTTACCCAGCTGACTTGTGAAGACTCTGCAGAGGGGCATGTCAAGTACAATAATTACTCCTGGCTCCAGAGACGATAGTTGTATCGGTTCTTTGTGATTGTTACGTGTCTGATACGAATAGGGCGACGCAGACGCGGTTGGTCAGACATTTAGCAACGCTAATTTTAAGGTGAATGCCTTTTTTGTTCAAGAAGCGCAAAATCCGGCGAGCGTCCAGCGTTAACATCGGATGGCGACCAAACTCACGTGACTGAGTGATGACGTCACCTTCCCGGCACTGGGCCTGTTGCGATCGCACTGCGAAATGCCATGGTGAACATCGACGGCGTCGGATGGACAGCGTGGCCCCACACCCAAAAAACCGGTCTGGCCCACTCTGAAAATTGTATTATGGTGGAATAAATTGGATTAGGATGGATCAAATTGTATTAAAGTGATTGCGGTCGGTTCTAATTAGAGCAACGTGGAGTAAAGCGAGTGTTTTAATTTAAGGTGATGACTTAGACAAGTCCTAACGCTTTCGCATTCAAATCACGTAAACATACTTAAGTAACTGTCGCTTATTTCTTTCTAGTACGGTTTATTCATTAACGAAGCTGTTAAGATGAAGCATTTAGCTCGGAAGCTCCCATCCAATTTAACAGAAATGGAGAAATAGTTTTTCTCAGCAACCGCTGTGCCAATTTTATTTAGAAATTATATTATGCGGTTTTACGTGCTAAAACCACGATCTGATTATGAGGCACGCCGTAGTGGAGGACTGTGGACCACCTGTGGACCACCTGTGGTTCTTTAACGTGCTCCTAAATCGAAGTATACAGGTGTTTCCGCATTTCGCCCCCACCGAAATGTGGTCGCCTTGGCCGGCATTCAATCCCGCGACCTAGTTCTCAGCAGCCCGACACCATAGCCACTAGCAAACATGGCGGGTGCCAATTTTAATGAGGCATATTGCATGAAAAAGAAGGTTAAATGTAATAACTTTATCAAGCAGAATATTTTTTCAAGTGGTCAAAAAGGATTACTAAAATTGCGATATTGTACTACATCTAGAGCGGCAAATTTGATGTATTATGTACTACACTGAAACATCCCACTAATTCGTGAATATCACTTCTGCGGAACTCCTCTAAACGTTTTAACACATTCCAGTAAGCTGTGAACGTATTTATCCATTTGCCCGCTTAAGATACTCTCACACAGGGCTGTCCAAACTACGGCCCACGGATGCCTCCCGACAGGGCCGCGGCCGTCCAACCGACGACGGCTTACCCGCAGGCAGGCCCACAATGCCGCCGCTTTGTCTTCGCCTGGGTGCTGGGCTTCTCCCCAAAACCTTGCACCATTGCCCTCCTTGGAAGCCGGCTTCACGGCTGTTAAATGATGGTGCAATATAGTCACCTTGGCCGAAGCAGCGCCGACGAATCGAGAGCCTCATACGACCGTTGCGTGAGTAGAGCGTGACGCTGCGATTGGCTGGTCCCAGGGCTTTCTCGCCGAGGCTTTCTCGACATTGCCTAGGCGCACTGGGCTCTGAGACCTATCGGCAGCTTGTAGCCCGCGCAATTTCAGCATGCAAAGAGCTGTATATAGTACAAAGCTTGTTTCTTAAGTGCACAGTCTGCCGCAAGCTTCTAGCCACAGCTTGCATGGTAAGGTAGCAGGGGAGGATATCTTTAAAGAATTAGAAAAGAATGTACGTGTACAACTTCTAGTGGGGCAAAATAAAATTTGTCCCAATTGATGGGGGGGAAAAAACAGGTCAACAGTTAAAAAAAGGAGTTGTTGGCCAAATTACTGAAGCAGCTGAAATTGGCGGCTTATTACAGCCAATGTTTTACGCGCAAGCGTAAGTGTCTTGTCTGTGAAATCTGCGATGGCTAGTGTGAAACCTTCAAGGATGCAGAGGAGGAAGACGCCTGGAGCTGGAGAAGATAATTGCGCGCCGGCGAAAGTACGAAGGTGCACGATGAGGATGGATGGATGGATAGGAGGGATGGATGGATGCTAGGAGCGTGCCCTTTGGAACAGGCGGTGGGTTGCGTCACCAAACTCGTTGTTATATTGTCATAAAAAAATCACCGTTGCCCTTCCGTTGTCGAGAAAATGGGGGTAAGCGAAGCTTGTATAGTGTGTGTATCTGACCTTCGTGGTTATTCTCTCTCTATTTCTCTCTCTCTCTTTCTCGCTGTTGTTCTCTCTCTCTTTCTCTCTATATCTTTTTCTCTCTCCATTTCTCTCTCTTTTTTGTCCCTGGTATGTGTCATTGAGCTTGGACCTTTCCTGCACTATCGCCAGGATCGGCACACTTTTCAGCATGACACCGCCGCCGCCACCCCCCACCACCATCACCACCGCCAACACTTGTGAGCCTATAGAGCTACGCTTAAAAAAAAGAACACGAAGAATTTCCATCACGAAAGTATCAGACCCCATATTGACGGAAAACACGGAGAGTGCGGGAGATGGAAATTCAAGACGATGAGCTACACGAGAACAAGGTGAGAGCAGGAGCAACGTTTCGACAACGTTTTGACAACGTTTCGACAACGTTTCGACAACGTTTCTTCAAGGCGACATATGCTCTCCTCGGCACACTATATATAGGTAGGGTTCTTCTAAAGTTCTTAAAACATAACCTTCGACATGCGCCAGCGCAGGTGCGTAAACTTGCTTGCATTACCTTAATCCGATCTGAAATCAATTAAACTCAGCCACTATGGGTCGCGAATCAAGCCTACATCATAGATAACTATCGAATCCCTGCAGAATCTTTCGGCTCGTTCCATTTTTTTCTGATAACTCGCGTTTCACTGGTGTCACGGCGCTGAAAGCTCGTGCGGGTCTTGATAACCTCTCCCATTGTCGAGAATTTGCTCGCTGAACTCGTTTTCACAAATTTACCATCATCCCTTGCTTCATGATGATTTATTTCGCTAACCCTCAGCCGTTTTTCCACGCCGTGACCGATCCTTTCAAGATCAAACACATCACATGCCGCACTTCAACTTTTGCCAAAACTATTCATACCCAAAACCATTATTGAGTGGAACCGGCTGCCTCCAACAATAGCAACTGAAATTTATGCGACAAATTTTCATGAACTTAGAAAAAAAAAGGAAGCGATGAGTTGTTTTTCTTTTAGTTGTGCTCCATTTACCACAATGTTTTATTTTTTCTGTACCGTCTATTATGATGTGTTTTTCCATTATGTTTCATTGAGTGTTGTTCTGCCACATTTTGATTCTTGTTGCCAATTCATTTATCGCACTTCCCTAGTTTGTCAGGTAATTTTTGCCTCCCCGCTATGCAATGCCCTCGTTGTGAGGGCATTTAGGGGTTTCTTGAAAATAATAAATAAATGAAAGTCCTGGAACCTTTACAGCTTTCCACATACACCGGAGTACCTCGTAGCTAATGTATCTGTATTTTCTAGGCAAATCTCTCTCAAAAGCTGTATACAGTCGTTGCCTATGTCTTCCCTTTCCCGAATATCCCACAGTATGTTGAGATTTACGTTGTCATACGCTCCGGTATTGTATAAAAAAGCCACATATAGCGGTCTCTTTTTTCCCTGGATATTTCAAAACACTGAGTAAGGACAAATGAGTTCATTCATTCATTCAATCATTAATTCACCAGATAGTACTGGATGGCTACCTGGGCTAAAAGCTGTGCATACAGCTTGACAGAGGCCCAAGTAGCCGTTACAAGGTATAGACAACGAAGCGGCAAAAACAAGACACTTAGCTATAATGCATGAAGTGGACACGTAAGCGTACGTATATGTTGATAAACAAAGTCAGCAAATAAAAATAGTATCGTATCAAAAATAAAAGGAGTGTGTCATCAATACACAAGAAAACAAATTGATACAACAAAACATTTATTACAACACTTTTACAAAAAATGCTCGCAACTGAGAATTCGACAAGTATTTTGTTTCTTTTTATTTGTTCAACAGTAAAGGAAGATTGTATTGTAGCATTTGAAGTTTGTAACCTGTACGAAAACGTGGAAGGAACCACGTGTCTGTGCTGCGTGTATTTAACACAGGCCTGTGTACATGTAAGCTCGCCGTTGTTTCTAAGAACCACCTAAATATTTTACTTGAATGATAAAAAGACGCCAGAACACAATAGCCATACATGCTTTTTATGCGAATTATGTTGAAGATTTGAAAAGCGCTCCCACTAGATTCACAATATTCAAGGTTGGTGATCGGTCGTATAACTTTTTTGCAATAATACAACTTTTTGCACGTTCGTTTTAGTAGTTGTTAGCCAAACCAAACTACGATAATTAATTCGAGAAGCAAACAATGCATAATATATTTTAATTTTAATATTTAAAGGAAGCGCACGACAACGTGACATCGCACCACTGACAGACGCAAGATTTTTACAAAGGTTTAAAATGTGTGAATCCCACGTATGATTCGAAGATAGTGTAATGCCGAGAATAGTGTGTTCCTCAACTATTTCAATGTCATCATTACCACATGCTCTAGCGTAGTAGCCTTGTTTCTGGCTCAAAAAAACATAACTTTTGTTTTTGAAGGAATAATTTTAAGCGAGTTTGAGGAAGACCAGCGAACAATTTTGTTAAGTATATTGTTACAGTCAAGAGCCAGTTCGGTCACGTTAGGACCAGAAAGAAGCACGGTGCAATCATCTGCATATATAATGAACTTTACCGTCAAATCAATGTTAATTATGCTATTTATGCAAACATTAAGC
This sequence comes from Dermacentor silvarum, assembly GCF_013339745.2. NCBI lineage: Eukaryota > Metazoa > Arthropoda > Arachnida > Ixodida > Ixodidae > Dermacentor > Dermacentor silvarum. The sequence continues at coordinate 55,145,716 of NC_051158.1, read as the reverse complement.
AGAAGCGGTCCCAATACGCTTCCTTGCGGTACGCCTGTCGTTATTATCCAGAAGCCTACCGATTCTGAAGTCACTCCGAATTTCTCCCAATATGCTATTATTTTCTGTCCATGCTTGCAGCTTTAATTTAATCACCTGCATTGCTAACCTCTACATTACCGATGCAATGGTTGATGGTATATCTAAGTGAATTGTATCATTTGAGTGAATTGTATAAATTAAATTCATTCTACTTTATCGCTAACTGTTTGGTATTCGTCTGGAAGGGCACCTGTAAGGAAGCTCTGTTCAAAGCGGCCACCGCTTTCAACAGAGCTTCGTTAGTTTTTGGTCCTAGTTCATAGACGGGAACCTCGTCTAGCCCGGTGGCTGTCCGCCATTCGTCACCAATCCGGCCCTCTGGCGGAAAGATTTAGAGCTTCTTGCTCCAACGCATGCAATTTACAGAAGTGCAATATCCCTTTTTTGGTAAGGAGTTACGTAGTTTGTGAAATTCGTGCTTCAATTTCTCTATACTCGCGAAGGGATGAATTATTTTGTAAAGCTTTCTATATTTTTTTATTTCCTGCTTCGTATAATCATTAGAATGGCAATTCCTTTGTCAATTGCAACCAAGTTTCTTCAAATAGGTCTAACGGTTGTCTCGTAAAACCTTTCTTGCATTTTATATTTATATAGACGACTACTAATTTAAACCCACGCTTGCTGCATCTAAATATTATATAGAATCACATCTGGGATCCTCTACCCGCAAATTCATATTGCTGTTCTTTTTTTAATTTTGTTTCCTAGCACTACGCCTATTATAGCTAGTGATATCAGTTTCCGTTTTTTACCGATAAATGCCGAAAACTACCTGCCGATTCCAATTTTAGAAATTCGGTTGAGACTGACCATTGCTTAATTTTGTATTTCGGCGAGCCTTGTTACAGGTGATCCAGCACAACGAGAACGAAACCTTCCAAGTTATCGGGGTTCTCCTATTTAAGCTTCCAAAGCTCCCGCGCGTGTGGGACTGAGTGTAGGATTTTTGACCGAGCAGTTTTTCAATGCCAAGCCTTCCTTGCCTCAATCTTGGCACTTCCCAGCAACGCCAGTCGACCAAAGGCTTTAAATCTTCCAGCAGTTTCTTCTTTTTTTTTGAGTTGGAACCATTATCTATTAAAAAAATTCAAGCTTGACTTGAGTTCAAAAATCGCGAACTTTTCATCACCAATTTTTTCATAATGACTGCGCCCGTGTCATCTAAATTAAATATTTGATTATATTATAAACGATTGCAACATTCATCGCAGGCTCTTACATGGCATTTGCTGCTGAAAAGTAGACAAATGGTATCACAAAATGGGGAAACAAACACACACGTACATGCAAATGCCGCCTCGATCCACTTGAACTATTGACCATGTAGCTGTAGCGTTCATTTACCAATGGACGCTGCAGCTTCTCTGCCTTGTTAACCCCAGTTTGGAAGCCATGGTGCGATGCGCAGAGTGGCGTGTACTTGGCTCCTGGTGCAAGTGCTGCCAATGCTGGCTTTCATTACCCTTAGGCAACCGTTCCTCTGAGCAAGAAATAAGGCTATTGATCGCGTGTTTTCGTGGACTTCAGAGAGTACAAGGTAAAACGGTAATTAGTAATCGCTTGTTAATCAACCTCGAGTGATTAGGGGACGACAAAGGAACTGAGTTTTCGCCACTGTGCTACTGTATGTGTCGCACCTGAAGGAAGGCTGATGGCGTCACCATATTTTTTTTTCTTTCTATAGCTGTAGGCAATGCACCCTGCACGCAATAATACCATCCGTAAAGAAGCGTTTTGAGAAAAAAAGGCCACGCTCCGCTGTGCTGAGTACGGTGAACGCCACCTAGGTGGCGTTGGTAGTGCTTCTTGATGTCAGCGTCCCTTCGAATGCTGGCATCGAGGCGTCGTAGTGCTGAGACCACCGAAGCGTTCACTGTCGGTGCGCGTTAGTGTCATAATGCAGTACTTCTCTTTTCTGCTCGTAGGCGGCGGCACCGCCCCGAGCAAGAGCGCGGGGACACGGAGGAGTGTTAAGCCCAGACCACACGTACGCTTGCGGACGCGCGTAAGCTCGCGTCTACGCGCCTTGCGGTTGCCGCGCCTAGCGAGGAATGGCGGTTTGCATCCACAAATACGCGCGACAGCGCGCGCTCACTGGCCTCACTTGTTTACACCTTGGCAGACGCCACTTCGTATTCCGTTGTTGGCAGTGCTTCAAAATGCTTCGATATCTATAAACGTAATTGTTATCTTTTTGGAGCTGTTATATCAGCACAAAAAGTGAAGAAGAAGCACTTTCTTGCATGATATAATTCTGCTTAACTGAGAGTTGAATGTACCGCGCCGTCGCTGCGTAGCCAGGCGCGCCGACGCGAGGCAGCCCAGGCGCGCGATAACTGAGAGGAGCTGATCACCGAGATCGCGCCGCATTTCGACGCGTACGAGCCGTGCCGCACCATCTGCGCATGCGTGGGCGCGCGGACGCGAGCTTGCGCGCGTTTGCAAGCGTACGTGTGGTCTGGGCTTTAGATATATAAGGCGCGTCTGTGTAGCTCTCTGCGAATGCGTTTGTGGCGCAATGGGTTAAACGCTCGGCGATCTATCGTCGCGGACCGAGAGGTCGTGGGTTCGATTTCCAAATTTTGCATGTTTGTGGAACTTTTTCTTCTGGTTTCTTTATTTGTATTATGTTCTATGACGTATTTCCGTGACGGAAATACGTCAGTGAAGTCTTGGTGGACCCCGGCATAAAACACCTTCGTGTTAAAAAAACTGCTTACAAATTTCGTGGCATAATACGGTAGGGCACATGAACATGATTTATGGGAATAGAGAACCTAAGGTCAACATAACAAGAAGGGAGGCTTCTACAAGATATATTGCCAACAGGGGGGCTATTCGGTATAAGTCCTCCTAGTGGATTGTCCACTTCGGCCGGCGCTATGGCTCCAGCAGCACAAACGCGAAGACTGGCTGGCTCCTACGCGACAGCCGAAGTGGACAATCCGCTAGGTGGACTCTGATACAATACCCCTCCCCTCTCCCCTTGACGCCGTTTTTAGGTATGATGAAAACAAAACCTGTCTTTAAATCTCGAAACTATGACTAGGTGGCAAATAACTGTCATAAGAAGAACATGAGATAATCATCAGTCAGTATAAATGTGTTGCAATATGCTTTGACGGTAGGTGGGGAACTAAGTGTTGTTAATAAACTAGGGATTAAAAGAGGTTATTTTTGGAAGCTACGAAACGCGTGGCAGGAAATATAAAAGACGTGTAAGGAAAACACTTGGTCCTCCGCTGACCGATGTCGATAATTAAAGTAGCAACGCGCCAAAAAAAAAAAAAAAAAAGAACGGGCAAGAACAAATCATGCGCTTGTGTATGCCTCTTTTGATCTGTAAGGACGTTTTCTGGCCAACTGCCCACTTAACTTGTGCAGGAAATGCCTGGCGAGTGCTTTATTAGGCAAAGGCTCGAGTGGACAAGAGAGTGCTGGCTAAAGTGCCGCCCATTAGTTGCCGGTGTAGTAATGTCTCGGTTGACTGTGCGAACCGGGACCTGCCGAGTGTATTCACGCTCAGAAGCCCACAGAAGTACCCGTGTGGGTATGGTTGTGGACGTTTATTTGTCGACGGCGTGCTGCCGCCTTCACTTGAGTCATGCGGGACACCTACCAACATTATGCAACAGGAAAGTGGCCGGGAATCCTCCGCACTCTGTTTAATGCAGACGGCGTCCCATTAGAATAAGTAGGACTATAGGTCCAACGGATGCCCCAAAGCGCCGGTGTAATTGGCGCCTGCCTCGTTCGATCTGAAAGCAGAATACCGAGGTACCGGCACTATTTTCAGCTTATAATTTCAGGAAGTCTATGTAGTCAGCGCGAACAGTTCAGCACACCGTGAACGTGTAAATCATATCCGCCAACGAAAACTTACTGAGGGACCATTCGGGAAGTACTCCTACTCAAAAAAACACTAGGTTACTAGTCTCTCTCCTAAGAAAACAACGTACAGTCGTTTTATACTATGAAGTATTCGGTGTAATGTGAGGTGGATGTTGAGAACAAAACTGTCAATGGCACAAGGAGCAATGAAAATGAAAAGAACTTGGCTATTCCTGAGACATCAAAAAAGGCGTAGATTAGATATGTGATGTTAGTAAGCGAAACTGGAGCTAAGCTTAGGAGACAATAGGCTTTTAAAAAGCCTTCTTGATGAGAGGTGATATTTTTGGTTGTTTCTTTGTTCATGCGAAGCAGTGGCGACTGCTTGAAAAAGTCAAGATAAGGCCATGTTCATCAGACCTTATGGTTTCCAGAGGCGACTGCAATCTTTCTCTTAAGCGGGTGAAGAAAATGCTTGATGACGTTATACGTAGGTTACGGTGGGAATAACATGTTTATCTACAATATTGACAAGTTGCTAGATATATCACAGGGTCCCCAAGTTCACACCTGAAGAGGCTGTTTGCAAAAATCAAAGAATGCTTTGCTTCTGTCATATCTTGTTTTTTCCCCTCTCTGAGCACTGTCAGAGGTGCAGATTAGAAGTTACAATTCCAGTGCGATGTGTCAAAAGCAGCCTGTGATGTTTCTTGGCACTACCGGTAGCACCATGTCAGAACGTTTCCGCAGAGCGCATAAAACTCACACACACAAAAAAACGAAAACATCAAAACGGACATTTCAAACTTTCAGTGGAAATGTGGCTTACAGGAACACAGTCGGTTACTTACTGTGGTGCTTTATGACGCAATGCTGTTTCTTGACGTGGGAGGAAGCCGCATGTTCGCTTCTCACCCGCGGTAGATGCGTAGGGTTAAATTCAAACAAAACGAACCATGCGCCAAGCTTTCTGTGCACGTTGAAAAATCCTATGTACTCGTTAATAAAGAAAAGAAAAAAAACTGTAGCACACGTTTGCGACCTTGTCAAATCACAACCCGATTTCTGGTGAAGCTCTTGTCGCAGTTTCGCCCGAAAGGCGAAGCATAAATTGCGATCGCAAACTCACTAGTTGAGTATACGGACTAAGGATAGTAGTTTTACTGGCTGCATAAACTTGGGCACACTTGCTTACTAATTGAATTAACAAGCATGGTGTCAGCACGCACAAGCAAACATGAATAGATCACATTCGAAGACTACAGATAAGCACTGTCAAAACGCTGGCGTGAGCAAGCGTGACAGGAGAAATGACCGAAAGTTCCCGCGTCTATCACTTCGACGGAAACTGAGCGGCGAAAGCACAGCCCATACAAAGGTCAGAGCCGTGTGGAGATTCCTTTCACGATGTGGTGCGCGCGACAGTCCTCAGCCGCGCAATATACAAGTAACCAGTTGCTGGCAAAGTAGAAGCTGCGCCCCTTCCCTTCCGCGCTGACTTCCCGCTTTCCTCATTTCGCGTGAGATTGAGCCTCCACTTCTCCTTGCATCCGGTTGCAAGATACGCATTTGGTGCCGCAGCACAGCATCGCCCCCCCCCCCTTTCCTCCATCACATACCACCATACCCTTTCGCACGACGGGAGACGTCGCGTTTGCTCTCCGCCGTGCGTTCGCTCTCCATGAAAGCGCACTTCCCTCGGGTGCTTTCACTCGCACATACAGCATACGGCGCGCAGCGAAGATATTATCACCCTTAAATTTTATACGGAACCTCACCACGACTACGACGGCGACAGTGATGGCAGGAATGCGCTTGGAGTGTCCATATCATTGCTAGCGCAATAAAATGCGCAAGTTGGATGTGGCTGCTACCCGTCGGTCAAGCTGGGGAAGCACAAAGCCAGCCCGACTGTAGCATATGAGCGCGAGCATGCACTCAAGCCCTGTCGCGCACAAAGCAAACGCTGCGCATACGCACAACAGTTGCATGTAGCTGCGGTCTGCTACGTAGCGTACATACCGCGGCCACCGCTGAGCGCCACGCCGAGTCCACTGTCGAAGCGCACTGCGGCTCGCTGAGGACAACCGCGTTTGGCTTACCTTTGGCGCGAAGTAGGTGCCAACTCGGTAGTAGTGGCGTCTACGCTAACATCGAAAATAAAGACTGAACTGCGCGGACGGTGACATTTAGAAGGCGGAGCGTTGTGGGCGTGCCCCGCTCCGCGGTGGATTTCGCAGCGCAAGGCGTTCAAGAAGAAGCCGAAGCAAAGCGAAGGTCCTGTTTGATTGTCAATAACTCCGCTTCTACTCAACGCATTGAAGTACTTTTTGCAGAACAGTATGTGTGAAATGGCCTATTTTACCTTCCAATGCATTTCTCTACTTCGATAAACAGGGCTTCAAGGCCTCTTTAAAGACGCTGCCTGAACATGACAGTTCCGTTTGTCGGTTTGCCCTCATATAACGGTTTTGAGCACTTATTACGGAATATTTACAAAGGCAGTAATTCATGCACGCACAATTTACTTAGCCAAAACATTGGCCAGCGTGCCCCTCCCAGACCCATCGCCCGGTATCTTCGCTAAACAGTTTTCGCAGGGCAGCGGTGGAAATTATGCGTTCCTTGCAAAACACAATAATAAAGCACCGGGTTGCGTGCATATACGTCACTCACTGCAATATACCGTAAGTAGGCCGCGCGCTTAGAAGTTTGTTTGCATATTGCGCATAACGCGCCCCTTATTGTGCTTTGTCTAATTCGTCAAGGACACCGGAGAAACCAACTACGAAACTCGTATGCCATATGCAAATCGAATACAAAATACGAAGGTTCAGTATTTATTTGCCATGCTTCAGAATAGCCCAGGAAGATGACATTTTGTCATAATTCTCACTTAGCATCGCCCTCTTTAAGATAAATATAAACGTTGTGTCGCCTCCGGTTACGTTGGGCTATTGGGAAGCATCACTGATGCGTCCGTATGACACTTTAAACACCTGAATAAGATTTTTTTTACAAATGCTGCATTTTATCTACGAGCACTTACCTACCCACAGAGATTCTTCATAGCGTTGTACCCCGTTCACTAAATATAATTTTGGTGGCATTTGAAATTCTGCCAGGCCAACAGGCTAAACTCAGCGCTACTCGTAGGACATTCTCCTTACGCTCCCGATAGCTTGCATGCGTAAATTATTGACAAGGCCCCTATTCATCCGCCCGCTCTGAACTTTGCCTGCTTATCACCCACTGCTTGGTCCTTACTGTCACGAACATAAAGACGCTGCCTCGTTTATTTCGCCGAAGTCACTTGGCAGGGGCCATATCACAAATACAAAGACGATAAAAAGGGAGTGTTCATTAAATATTTGGAACGCTCCAAATTTCTATATTCCAAATCTAATTCCTAAGTCTGTTATTCGACAAGCGGAACGTTCTGTCAGTGACAGATTGTTCCTGCGCACTGTAGTGCCTGTTCATCTACATTATGTTTTTTTCGCAAGGTTCTCGGCAAGAGAAACACCATACTGCAGGAGAAAGGATGGACACTTTCAATATCAAGAAGAAAGAGTCAGCTTGCAGTAGCGTCACGCTTATTGTTTTGCCCGAAAAAGGCTTTCTAGAAAAAGTGGCATTTTCGCCCGAAAGGCGAGGCATCGATTGCGGTAGCAAATTAGGAGAGAGCCACACGAAGAAAGGAAAGTGCATGTAGCGGCCGTATCAACTTGTAAAGATTCGTTTGCTAACTAAATTAACAAAGCATGGTGTCAGAGCGCACAGCAAACATCAACACATCAAACTCGATGACCGCGGACAACTCGCTGTCAAAACGCTCACATGAGAAAACGCCGCAGCAGCAGCAAGTGAAATGACCTTCGTGCGGTGTATCGCATCAACGCAGACTGAGCGCCGACAACACAAAGCACGCACAAGGCTACGTGCCGCCGATGCATTTATAGACTCTGCCCCCAACGGAGATCGCTCTCACGATTCGGCCACGCGACTGCGCGCAGCCTCCACAAATGCAGTTGCAGTAGGAGTAGAACGCCACCCCCTTACTCCCTCCCCTCCCCTGGTGCCACGCAATGTTGGGTGCCTCGCGCGCGACGGAAGACGGCTCACTTCCTGCCCACTTTCCTTCCTTTCATGTGGACTAGATTGAGCCGCGATCGTCGGCTTCCCTCACACGCTTTCACTCGCACACACAGCACAAGGCGCATGGCGAGGTGTTATCGCCCTTGCGCTTTGTACGGAACCTCACGGCGACGACGACGGCAGAAGTGTGCTTAGAGTGTTCATGCAATTGTTATCGCAATAAAACACAAATAGTATGTTCTGCTGCGCCACACCTTGGAGCTTCTGCTCATGCGCAGATGTCTTCTGTTTGTTTCTGGGCCTGTACCCAAACAGGTCCAGAAAGTTGGTGCTTGCGATTGATGTACATTCTTGGGTTGTCGTGCAGTTCAGTACGTGAAATTAATGCCACAGGAGAGGGAGTGGCTGCTTCACTCCCTCTCCTCTGTCATTTTTTTTCACGTACTAAACTGCACGCCAACCCAAGAATGTACATCAATCGCAAGCACCAACTTGCCAATGAAGAAGTTCTTTTGCTCCTAATTCAGCTTGGAAGCATCGCAGTTAGCATGCCTCTCATTTTTACCAAACGTAAGCTATTCGTATAAGGCTGACTCCTCGGGGGACATTGTGAAACGTAGCTGAAATAGGCACCGTGACACTTTCAAGCATTTGCTAAAGATTTTCTTTTTCTTTACAAAATCAGTATTTGATGTACCTCCGCATCCTTTACCTTCCAATCTCATTGATGTGTTTGTCGAAGATGTCGCTACAGTCGCCCTCGTCGATACCGGTGCGGCTATTTCAGTTATGGATGCCCGATTTTGCCACTAGCTTCGTAAAGTAATGACGTCGTTGTCTGGATTGGTGCTTCGAACGGCAAGTGCTCAGCCCCTTCCCCCTACCGCTGCTTGTACAGCCCGTGTGACCATAGAGGCCGTTTTATACACGATTGAGTTCATAGTTCTCTCATCGCGCTCCCACGCCGTTATTCTAGGATGTGATTTTCTCTCACGCCACAATGCCATCATCCATTGCGCTCGGGCTAAGATTGAACTTTGCCAACTTGCTGACCTGGCCTCGGTCGATGCTCATCCTGCCGCTAAACTTCTCATGAACGAAGACACTTGTATTTTTCCGTGCTCTTCAGCATTCGTACCGGTCTCATGTAGTACTATATCCGATGGGACGGTGTACTTCATGTGTTCTAGCTCATAACTTTGTTACCCGAAACGCGCTTCCTTTGCCCTTTGCAGCTCTTATCGTCACCGCCGGTGTGAGCACGATGCCCATTTACAATCATATTTCATCACCGCTATCACAAGCTCCGCCGCGAATGCCTTGGTTATGTCGAGTCGGTCGATTCAACACGAATTGTCTCCGTCCTCGACGAAGTGCCTTCTACCGCCGTTTATGATCTGAGTGCCCTCTCCGTACCCGACTCAACATGGACAGACGTGTTCAGGCCATTCATCGCCGAAGATCTGACACATTCGCAGCCATCTCCCATCTCACAATCATTCAGCACTTCCGCCGTTCTTTTGACGTTGCGCAAACATCTCTTGGCCGGGCATCAACTGTCGAGCATCAATATCGACACTTGCTCTTAGTCACCGCTTCGACAAAGACCATATCGCGTGTCCGCTACGGAACGTCAGCGTCATTGCAGAACAGGTCGATGACATGCTCAGTCGAGACGTCATTCAACCTTCACAGAGCCCATGGGCCTCTCCCGTGGTACTCGTCAAAAAAAGACAGTTCCATCTACTTCAGTGTTGATTTTAGACGGTTGAACAAGATCACTCTGAATCCACTACCACGAACCCACTACCACGCATCGATGATGCTCTGGACTGTTCGTAGGGAGCCGAGTTCTATTATTAGCTGTATTTCCGGTATTGACTCGCATACACAAATTTGATGACACACAAATATATGACACACAAATATTGACACACATACATTGCTTATCCCTTTTTCTGGAGACCGCTTTTCACTTGCGGGCAACTGTTAATGCTATCGCTAAGCTCAAGACGCACCTGTATGCACAGGAACACTGTCGAAAGTTGTCACCAATTCCCACTACTGTCTATGCTGTCACCCATCTTTGTGTAATCAGTCAGCCAGCGCGACACGAATAGCGTTGTAGATTCTAATTCGTGTGCGCACCTCCGCGATTACGCTTGAATGTACAATGATTATGCACAAATAGCCGGAGTGTCTGACCCGTAAATCAGATTTCGGCGGTCTACGAGTGACCGATTTAATTGTGCTTGGCAAGTCACCTGTCTCTCTTGGCACAAATTCGCCCAATAAAGCTGTAAATTTGTTACTCACACTTTCGCGACTGTATCGTTCTCCTCCACCACTGCAACACGACTACATAATTTCTCTGCCGTTTCTGGTCCTCTCAGGCAAACGAAGTAAGTTTTGAATCGTTTTAATATAATGCTTCTAAACGGTCAAAAACGTGCTGGTGCAGACACACGTGAACACTGGCGTATAACCTTTTTGAGCGCTTCAGTAGTTGCATTACAGGTTTCGCTGTAACAATATTAAGCTTAGCTAAATGTCTGACAAAACCATATTGTTGTAGCGCTCGTTTCTATACAACCTATTCATAAATGCACCTCAACTTCAAGCTCATCATTGGCTTCAATTAAATGACGTCTGGCGGGGAAATGCTCAGGACGCTAATTGCGTTTCCTTTGTCGCATTCACGACAGGCGTCATTTGTATCAAGTCAAGCATGCGCTTCAAGTTAAGATGCTTTTTGAATACGGGGGTTAGTGTCATACTTTTATTGGGCAAATGTTAAGCACTTTCCCGATCACAACCTTTATGAAATCCACAAATGCTTTGGCGTCTACCGCATGCTACTCCACACGCCCCTTCACAAACGTCAAACATGTGTTTCATATGACTGATACTTCTGATTCATGATTGCTTGGTTTACTTGTTGCTCGCGGAATATTCCAATAGCTGACCACGTTATCTTTATGTTGGCCCCTCTTACCGGGCCATGAAATGTAAAGAAACCTATTTTGCGATTACGATTTATGGGAAACGCCTCACCCTGAATGCTTTAGGAAACGGTAACCCACACAACTCCTTTACAAACGCGTTACTAGTAGGCAGCCGCAAATATAGTGTTTTCTAGTCGCGTTAGCAGCTCCGCTGTAGAATGAGCTGCAACAACGCAGTCGGTCGCTTGCAAGTACACAGTGGGACCAGAGCATGCACTGTTTGGCTCTGTTTTGCGAAATGTGTTAGGGACACATATGTAGGTAATATCCAGTTGCGCCACCAAATATACTGAGTTCTCATAGAGAGGATAACAGATGACAGCTGTTGTTCTTGTAACAAAACGTAGGATGACTCCAGGCTCACATTTCACAGACTCGAAGCAGTGATGTTTGCGCGTAGCATGTACTACATACCCGCATGCGCGAGCGTGCGTGCGTGAAGCACGATTACAAATTCGGGCTTGTGCGCGTGCATGTGCAGTTGTACATTGATGAACGTGTCCGCAGCTGCCGGTGCTTCTTTTTTTTTTCTTCAATATTGTCGTTAACTTTTTGTAGCGTCTGACAGAGTCGATCACGCCTGTTCTTAAGAGACAAATGGGAACGCAAAAACAAAAATCAAAGCCCCTTTCTTAAAGAAAGATGGTTGAACGCGAAGCTTTATCCCATGCAAACTGAAGTCAAAGTCCAAAACCAACGATCACGCAACGAACCCAAGAAATGCTGAGCGACCCGATGTGATGCATGTGTGATTTGATTGCTTGTTTAGGATTATATTTTTTGAACGTTGAAGTTGAATGAAGACACATTTCGTTAAGCTGCATAGCATTTATTTTAGACCAAGTAGCCATTGATTACAAGCACACACTCACACTTTCACGGAGGACTCTACACTAGCACAGTATTGCCATAGTCCCTCAATACTTTTTCATGTCACGAAACTCCGCCGTCACTTCTATAATGTGTGTGTGTGTATGTGTGTGTGTGCGTGCGTGCGTGCGTGCGCGTGCATGCGTGCATGCGTGCGTGTGTGTGTGTGTGTCTGTGTGTTCGCGTGGGTGATTCTAGATTTCCTTCAAATAAAGCTCGCGATTCAATTATTATTAGGCGTCGCAGTTCGCCAAGGAGGTATGGTACTGAGTGCAACGGACCGTCAATCCTCGTCACTCTGCTCGTGCGAGTTAGAGATTAATAAGCGCAGTGCTGAGTCAGTCGGACATAGTAATCCGTTTGGGTTTTTATAGGGTATATTGAAAACGATAATAGGGCTTGAAAACTTTGTCGCACATTTGAAATAATGCGCACGAAAACTAACAAAGCTTGCAATGCATGGAAATTACAATACTTTCCTTCAAGCAAGCGTTTCATTCACGGCTATCATCTGCCGATGTACCTGTTTTAAACTAATTCTGACGTCCTAGAACATTTTATGGCACGTGCGATTAGAATCTGTCACCATCGCCGGAACGGCTCGAGTGCAATCGGGATTTGGTAACGGCACACGACCTTGAAGTCAGGTTGTCGTTTACTGACAACGCCACACCGCTAATGTCTTATTTTATTGCATAGCGCATAAAAGTCGCTTAAAAGTTTTTAATCGAAGCCGGTTGGGCCAACTAACGACATATTTTTCAGTAAGAAGAATTCTATGCGCGTCGTCTGCTGACACGCGGAGCCGCCAGCTGACTTTGAGATTGCTTACTTTTTGTACGTGCCTTGATCTCGGTTAGAAAACACTCTCAGATGTTCAAGTTTGAATACTGTAACTGCCACGACAAAATAGAATGTTTATTTACATTCTATTTTGTCGTGGCAAAAGAAAAGAAGCTGGGCTTTCGGCCGCAACGTGATCAGAGAAGAAAGAATGCCGCCGCCGCTCACGGCGGCCGCTCGGCTAGGTGGCCTTTCTATTACTATGGCGCCCCTAGCGGCAGGCGCTGGCTCTATATTAAACTAAGGCGAGAGTTTCGTGACCAGAAAAAGCTATTAAGGGACTATGGTATTAGCATTGAGGCACCATGCGTCCTTTTTTAAATTGAAAACGCACAAAGCTATTAAGGGACTATGGTATTGTCTTGTGATCACGGCGGTAGAGGGCCAGATGCTCATCCGTTGCCGATACACGGGATCGGCCTTACGGGCACTATCGCGCTCGCGCTTGCGTTCGCGTACGGCAGCCTCTTCTGCCGTGCGCTGCACCCGCGGCCTACCCATGGGGACTGCCGGAAATGCATTGCGTGACGCGCGTAATGCAGTGCAGACATACACAGTTCGTCTGGGTAGCGTGGCGTTGCAGTTCCCATTGTTCTTGTCGGTACAACTGCGAATGTAAACTGTAATGTTCTACGACACGCAGGTAGTGCGCCGTTGTTCTACTATGTGCGCGGATGCGCAGACACTTGTTAAAGAGGCATCGGTGGTGGTGAGAGGTATAACAATAGGCCATCCATCATCCGTGTTGGCACCTGTGCTAAGGCACACCTGGCGGGAAACCGCCACGCAGATAGAGCCAAGCCACCACGCAGATGGAGCCAAAGCAAATGTAAGTTGGCTTTTCTGCAGTGCGTTTTCGGCGCTCACGGACGAATCAGTGAGACATAGAAAGCTTCGCTTTAAGATATTCTTGCATACCAGAGCGCAATACATTTTAATTGTCCGCCCAAAAGTATGGCCGTAGAGAGACACCCGAAGTCACGTGCGTCCTACTGGACTCCTCGAACCATCGATAGCCAAAGAGCTTCTTCAACTTTCCGTCAGTAGTCGAGTGAAGAGTGGTTCAATTAAGTGAGTGCGTTCGACGCACACTCCATCGCGCGAATTCCGTACAGTTTCACTCACGTGACCTCTGCGGGTCACGTAAGTGAAACAGGAAAATAGAAACGAGAAGGGCTCTTCCCCTGCCCGCGTTCAATCAGCCTACGTGCAATATCGAGTGACTGGCGGCTTCACGGATGCATCAGCATCACGCAATGAGCGAGCACTCCTACTCTACAGTCCTCGGTAACACGCGGCCGGCTCCCATCACTGATAGGTGACACGAGCCATTGTTTTTGCTGTAACGTACAGAGTTGGGAGATTATTTGTTCTGTCTATGGAGCTACATATGGCCGAGATCGATGACGTCATTTTCCTTATACCGCTTGGAGATAATTAGTCGTAGGGGAGATCGGCGTGTTTTTACAGCCCTTAACGTGGAGTGTCAAAGCTTGATAGATCACTTTACTGATTTGGTACGCATGGAAACTGTTGACAACAACTACAGCATGACACCAGCTTCTCCACCTAGTTTAATTATTGTATAATTCAAGGATGCCGAAAGGTCAAATGAATGCTCTCGGCTACCGAGTAGTTCTCTATAGCGAGCACGGGGCACTCAAGTGCAGGTAAATAAAAGCCTGAAGCTTCATGTATCTCACTTTCCACGTAGTCCGAACTGGAGACCCAGTGGGAGTAGTCTTGTCGCGCATAGTACCGACAGTCGCTTACAAGTGAAAGCACAAAAAAGTGAATCCCACCCACTCGGTGGCGTCGGTCGAGCGATATTAAGTCAGGCCAGGACACTCTGCAGCACGCAATCGTATAAGTCAATCCTTCGTGAAACCCCTAAGGGCAGGGCAGTCGAAATTCAATTTAGGTTCCTGCCAGGCTACCAGACCGCACGAGTGGGCATGCAAATATATGCTGCAAACGCGCGCACGCACTCCCTGGCTTGTACTGCGTCAAGGCCACTACGCTAGCCCTGCAGGTAGCGTAGGTGGGAACTACGTCACCAGTTTCGCTGGAGAATAAAACCTTGCCAAAGTAGTTGCAATAAAACCTTTAACGATGCTAGAAGCTACGAGGGGAACTAGGCAGTGCGGGGTTTATACTTCAGCACATCTTTAAAGTCGACAAGATAGGTTTATGTTAAGTACACTTAATATCTTTGCCACTAGCAAATGGTCATTCATTGCTTTAGAATACAGTGGAATGCTTTAAAATGTAGGCTGAAATGTATCCTAATGAAAAAGAAGCTTTCTAATAAAAATAGGTCCAAAATATATACCCATCGCCGGCCCTAACAATCTACCATTTGATGATGATGAGGGCGATAATGATTCGTGTGGTGATCATTATGATTATATTGAAGTAAGCATCCTCTGAGCATATATATATATATATATATATATATATATATATATATATATATATATATATATATATATATGCGAGAGTGGCTAATACAAACCGTTTTATGCTGACCAATCATTCAGATAATATTTGTATAGTTAATATATACTAGCTTTCCATATAAAACCTGCACATATAATTTCGGCTCACAGCCATACTTAAATCATATCAATGTGTTATTGAATGGTGAAATACATTTACCAGGTCTTTTCTTTATTTATCTCCTTTGATTTGGCCACTAAGTATGTCCGTATGCCCGTTCTTGGTAAATCATCTAGAATGGACATACCAGCACAATGATTCCTACGTAGAACCTGGTCATTTTATGTCGGCTATGGCACGTATCTCTCACGCGCGCCCATTTGTTAAGAAAATTCTTACTTCTGTGATTTACGTCATTTTTATTTTGTTTATCCCTTCGCCATTTTTGGCTGGGAATGTTGCCTATATTGGCCAATCTTACCGAATTGGTAATTGCCACTGTCACTCAAGAGGTACAGAATCCCTAGACATTGCTTGATATACGTGTCGTATTTTTGCGTGCATCCACCTGTAATCCCCGTTCCTCCCTCAACAAGCATCATACATCGACTTCGCCCTTGTGACGACACTACGGATACATCTCACTCTGCACCAGCCTAAATGGGAGTTTGCGTTTCGGTGTAGCTTCTAAATGATGCACTGCATCAGCAAAAAAAAAAAAGTGAATCACAAAACAGTTGTGACCTGTGTGGTTGGATACATTCTATGTCACTACTTGTTCCACAGGGTGCAAGTAAAGAAAACTGTACGCATATCCTTTGGTTGTAAAGCATTCGATTGACCATTTGCCTAAACTTAATTCCCTTCAAAGAGATTCCAAATATGCGCTGCATCTGCAGTATTTTTGTCTAATTTTTCTGGTATCAATAAAACACGCCCATTTTTTTTACCCCCAACTCAGACGAACGCGAATGAGAATGTGGGTTATTTCTGTATTTTTTTCAGGAGTGCTCTTAAAATGTACGCATTTAGCCCTCGGTAGCTCTCTATTGCCGGGCACAGATAGTTGTCAGCAAGTATAATGAGATAGCATGCGTGATGCGAATAGAGGTGCATATTCCGTAAAGCGCGCGAGCACCAGCAATTACTGCGGAATGTACGACGAGTCATGTGTAAATAGCCAACAACGGCTGTGTTCGCTGCTATCGTTATGCTTTGAGCGCTACTTATTTTAAGAGCAGATGCACGCTTAATAATTTCTTAAACTTGTGACTCACAGTCTTCGTACTATCTGGTTCCTCACCATCACCATTTCGTGACACTAGACAGCGCATTTACGTTGACGTAACCAAAGCAGGTCGAGTCGGCTTGTTGGGCTGGATTCGACTTCTCGAGTTCCTGTAAACACCGTGAGGTCGTCTTGAGCGAGGAGCAAGTCACGCTGAGGCACACAGACTGCATGGAACATGTTGACCCAGCCCGACTCATTTGCAGTTGCTCATGTAAGCACGGACGCGTAGGGTCAGCCGGGGCTGTAACTTGCGCGGGGCCATTGAGATGTCAGGGTTCTTAATGCGCAGGCTAGCTGCAGGAATAGTATCGTGACAAGGCAAAGATAAGCACCCTGCAGATGCAACCTCTTAGGTATCATCATGGGAGTCACGAAATAGATCTGTTGCAAGCGGCTGCTGGAACCGGAAGTCATTAGTTGTTCGAAGGCGTTGATGTCTCTGCTCGACGCTGCCTGCCGCCATTGCACAAACATGTCAAAAGGGAGTTCATGTACACACAGTCACGTCGGGCTCAGTCAGCCCGATTTTCCGCTCCACCTTTTAGTGTTGTGTTCGTGTAAACGTGGCACTTTCGTAACACCGCCAATTTTAATCCGCCCTTTACTATAGTCTACACTGGGAGTTCGTTCACGTTCCCTCAACTGTTCTTTAATCAGAAGAGCTCAGTTAGGCTATTTCCGCGTTTATCTCGCGGTGAATACTAGTAGACACTATGACGTAACGTGTGCTGCATTTCCTGCGCCATTTAAACAGGCTACGCATGAGTCCTAGTCCCCTGAAAATTCTTTCCTTTTTTTTTTCTTGATGTCAACACGCATTCTCAGACACTCTTGTCTGGCTTCGCATAATAAGGCACCGCCCCTCAATTTGTAAGCAGCAGCAACGACAAGGTATAGTGTGCAAAAAAATCACATCATCTCACCCTACGGGCAACCATGGTGGGATGCGAAAGCATCGCGGGGGGTGCGAATCGAGTTTCTATTTCGTTTCACTTGGCAACACAACCCAATGAAAGAGTGAGATAATGTATTGAGAATGTACTGTATTGTTGCTGAACTGGCGTCGAAGCACGCCGACGGCCGCGTTACGCTGACGTTCGTTCTGGACGCTCCCGACCTAGCTCAGGTTGTTGTCAAACCAAAGCCGGTCGCACACGTTGCAGCTGTGCCCGAATCTCCGATCGAGGAAGTCGCGCTTGAACCGCGCATCAGCGCCGTCGAAGCCCTGGCGTTGTAATGGCCTCGAACGTGTTGCTGGTCTGGCCGCAGACTCGCGTTGCCTCGTCGCTTCGGGATCGGGTAGGGAGCCTACATGCAACGCCGTTTTAAAAACGGCGTTGCATGTAGGCTCCCTAGGATTGGGAGCTGCCGCTCGACGCTGCCGTTCCCTTCGACTTTCTGAGCCCGTAGTTAGGGGTCGGCTTGATAATGCTGACGCTCTACTTCCGCGTGCCGAGCCCGTGTTGCTTCCGTAGAAGTTTCCTGCCGACGTTGACGTTTACGTTCGGCTTCCCTGGCCCGAAGTTCGGGGTCCGCTTGCCGACGCTGACGTTTACGTTTGGCTTCCCGAGCCTTCCTCTGCTCCTCGGCGGTGGCGCTGCCGCTGCAACTAGCGCCGACGTTGACGTTGTTCATGGCGTTTCGCACATTGTTGTACAGAGAGAGAATGACGGAAGCACAGCGAACGCGCGCTTTATACTGTGCCGCGACACTTGCGCCGCCTACCGGCGTACCCTTAGAGAGAGAGTGAGAGAGAGAGTTATATGCAATGATTTGCTGCGCCGCACCTGTGGCAGAGAGGGGGAGAGGGGAGGAGGAGAGCGCACACCTGCGTAGGAGAGGAGAATGAGGGAGAGTTGCGCATGCGCAGTATGGGTGCGGACGCCGCAGAACGGACACTGCCCCGACATAAGATGCTCTCGCATCTAAAATTTAGCCCAGTGCTACCTGCATTCAAGGTGAATATTGCTACGACTGCGCTGAACAATGCAGGCGCTATGATCCTGGTCAAAATAGATACGTCAACCTCCTATTACAATGCTCTTTTCTTCATCCTCGTCCATTTAGCGCTGCTACTTGCCAAATTTATATATCAAGCTGCGCATTTTGGCGGTGTTAAAGAGGAAGCATTGCCTAATGAGCTCCTGTCTAAATACGTGGAAACGCAGAAATGGTTTCTCGAAGCATCCACTCCATCGAATTTGAGAAGGTGTGTCGTATTTGTGAGCAAAGATAATTCAATTCCTTTGTGAGGCCATCGGTGTTTAAAAAAATCTCAGAAAACACAAATAAACTTTTAAAGAAATCCATTATCAAATTTACGACTGCATAACAGTCTTAACAATCGATCTCAATATGTTTGAAACAGCGTCTATTGAGATATTCAAAGCGTACAGCACAGATGTTTTATGCACCACCATGTATTCCGGTATTTATTTCCCATTCTCACTTTGCAGCAACATCCGCGTAATCACTCTACGAAGCCTATTATAATGAATATAGGATAAAAGAAATTAGATGCTAATTTTAAGTTCCTGGCAGTTTTATAGTGTAAGTCGGGAATTCAATCCGCACTTTAGCTGCACCATGGTACAAAAAAATTATTGTTTTTCAAAAGAAACGTCAAAATCTAGTGCATGTATACGAGACGGATTTATTAGGCAGCCCCCTCCCCCTTTTTTTGTTCAGAAAGTTTTTGATAATTGCCAAATTGCCCATTCAAGCGTGAAGTTTACAACTCGGTTAATCAGCACTAAAAGATGACATCAAACTTCTGTCAAATGCAATTAACAATGACTCTAGAGCTGCTCAATTGCATGTGTTTTACACCACCCGAAGTATACTTCGAATTGGTGAGTAGGGCTTTTGCGGAACCTTCGCAAACATTCTATCAATTTCATGCGACCAGTTAAATCACTTATGAAACTTTCCCCCTTTTTATGATCTAGCACGTGCACTTCGCAAAACTACGATGTTTGTTTTGGTGCACGGTCACGCATTTGTAAACATCGTGTGCCAATTTTACAGCGTCAGCTGTTATGGGCTCATTCCAATAATCGTTTCGAGGTCGCGATGATGCCGCCGCCGCCCCATAGCCGCTGTCGCATGCGAAAAAAAAAAAGTACCCGCTCTCCGCCGGGATCGAACCCAAGCCCGCTGCGTGGGCTGCGGATACTCTACCACTGATCCACGCAAACAGTTTTTTTTTTCTTTCATGGTATTTATTACGAATACGTAAGATATTTCCATAGCGGCCAAAACAGTCTTAGCCGCGTCTACAAGCGCAAAACAAACACTTCACAGTACAATTATTGCAGTAAGAGTTCTCTAAAAGCGAGGCAAAAGGATACACTTCATCAACAACGGATACCAGTCTGGTTGGGAGTCTCTCTGATCATAAAAGTCTTTCAGCTGTGAAATCATTCGAATGAAATGTGACTTCGAAGATGCAATTGGTTCTGCATTCCGGTCTAGCATGCGAGTTTTCCATAAACTGTGCAACGCCATAAGCAGGAGCATATCAAAAAGCACATCGTCACATTGAGGTGGTATCGGATATCGTATTGCATAAGCATTTATATCAAGATCCCTTTTTAAAGTCCTTTGGAGAACGTCCCAAAACAATATGGCACCCTTGCAATCAATAAAGCAGTGTTCTATGGTTTCCGGTACATTACAGAGACGACAGTTTATCGAAGATACAAAGATTGCTTTCCTATTTAACCAGGTTTTAACAGGTAACGCTTCAGTGTGCACTTTGAAGAAGAATGTTTTAGTGTGAGGAGGAATAGGCATTTTACAAACCCGTGTAAGGATGTCATCCCCAGGTAAGCCGATGTACAGTGATCGGTATAACGGAGGTTTAAAAAGCATATCAATGAGATCTTTATACAAATTTTTCCTTGAGATAGAAAATAAGTACTCATTTGAGAACCTCACTGCAAGCAAACGCACTGAGAGGCACACTTCACGCATGAATCCTTGCAAATATGGATGTGAAGCAAAATTTGTCGAAATTACTAAATTTGGTAAAACGTTGACGAGATTAACTTGCAAGAATGCCCGAAGTAATGGGTGAGAACAGTCTCGAAAAAAGATGAAACGAGACACTAATTGTCTAACATAAAGGTGAACCAGGCCAAGAGCGCCTGCACTAACCGGTCTGAAAATATTGTCACGCCTCATTGGCTCATAAGATGATGACCAAATAAAGGTTGCAAATATTCTGTGAAACTGCTGTATGTAAACCCTGGAACAATGAATTATTTGCAGCACATAGAAGAGTTTTGTTGCCAAAAATAAATTGCACGCTTTAGCCCTGCCAAAGACTGAGAGATTATGCGGAACGAATGTTTAGGCATAGCGTCTTAGGGTTGGTACACGTTCTCTCCAGTAATGTGCACTTGACTTATATGCATCCAATGGAACGCCCAGGTTTCCCGCTCTTGGATAGGAACTGTTTGCGTGGATCAAGTTGAACTTGTCAACCACCATGATCCACGCAAACAGTTCCTATCCGAGAGCGGGAAACGCGCCTATAAACGCGCGCTATGCAGGCGCGCAGGCACAGACGACGAGAAGCGATTCAGACGCGGAACGCAAACAACGTGGTCCCGAGCCTCCGCCGGTATGGTGGCTCCATCTAGTTAATGCGCCGGCAAACGCAACCTTTCAGACACTGTAAATTTTGCTGCCGCCTTAACTAGATGGCGCTAACATACCGACGGACGCTCGGGATCACGTTGATTGCGCTGGATTGGGCGCGTTGCAATGGGAGCGAATATGACAGAGTTGCATTGTCGGCTGCTTGGCTGGGCCCATAGAGTTTCTCACTATAGCGTGAAACTCTATGGCTGGGCCAAACGGCGCTAGCCATCGGCGATGGATCGCGTCGGCTTGAACGCGCGACGGCGTCCCAAGCAGGCCGCGTCGGCCGCGTTGCAATGGAAGCGAATGTGACAGCTGTAGTTGCATTATCAGCCGCTTGGCTGAGCCGAACGGCGCTAGCAATCGGCGATGGAGTAGGGAGCCTACATGTAAGCGCCGTTTTAGGGTGGTGACAACACCAAAATTTTTACTGCTATTTACCGCCAGATTTGGTGGCAAGCCATTTTAAATGCGAATGCAATTCTTAGTCGGGGCCACGGAGTAAGATAGACAGGAGCGCCGACTCCGCCGCTGCGCAACGCATGCGCTCGGGACAAACCGTGCAACGCAAATTATACATCGCGTAGCGCCATCTGTCGAGGCGCGTGGAAAACACTCAACAGCTTGCTTCCATGTGCGCATGCGCTGAGTGGCGGAGACCGGCGGCGACGGCGACGACGGCGGCGCAGAACGGGCAGCGCGGCACCCGCAGAGCGTGTCATCTGGTACAAACGTGGACCCTCGGCCGTCTCAATTTGACAGCAATGAAACACAAAAAATCTGTGCGCACGAATAACAAAAGCGCACATAAACACGCGGTAGCGCTTTTATGCACGCATACGAAACATTTTTAGATGTCTTTAGAGGGAACAGACGATAAATGATGCTGTACAAAAAGACACAACAGAAGTACTTGTTTTCACTCCTCTACGTCTGCGCGGAAGCGAAGGTGGGAAATTTTCGTCTTCCTCGCTTTGTTTACCATGTCTGCAGTATGTTTATTCATGCCTGATGGAACAAGGTATCTTGATACTTGTGCGTGAAGAGACTGAGCACCAGGACAGTGTTTTGTTCCCGGCTGTAAATCTGGGTATGGCAAAGGGCGCGAGAAGTTTTCGGTCTTCGCTTCGCCATCTGATCTTCAACTACTCCACCAGTGGCATCAAAAAATGCCTCAAATAAGCGAGCGCTTAAATCAATGGACAATATATGTGCGCGATACTTCGAGAAGCAGCTTATTTTTGATAGTTACTTCAGCAAAGACAAAGGTGATGTCCTACTAGATCTAAAGAAAGTGCCTCGACTTCGAAGCGGAGCAGTTCCTTCAATTTGTTTAAGGAAGCCTGGCGTAGCTCAATGATGCTGAATGCCAGGAGGAACCAGAAGACGCCAATGCGGAAGGACGGGAGGAGCTCAATTTAAATTTCTCTTCAACTACACACAGTGCAGGTGCCTTTCCTTGCCCAGAGACATGCCGTAATGTAGAGAGAGAAATAGGTAAAGAAAGACAAGGAGGTTAGCCAGTGTAAATACCGGCTGGCTACTCTGTAAATTCTCAGCCTCGCCTTCGAGATGATTCCCCTAGTTATGCAGACACGTATTCAGAGCTTCTCTTGCGAAATAATAAGCAGGAAACACTGGCAGGAATTCCCAACTGTTATGTTTAATGAGAATATGGGGATTCTGCTCGCAAGAGAACCAGGCGACACGAAAAGCACCGCGAGAAGCAAAGAAGCAAGCGAAGCATCTTAGCACATGATGCGTGCTCAGATAAATAATTTTGCTCCGGAACTGAACCCGAACAAAGTCCTAAGGCTTTTCGGTACAGTTAGCCAGCCTGGCTGTGGTTTCGTCTTGCAAAGCTACGTTCTATTCTCGA
Source organism: Dermacentor silvarum (assembly GCF_013339745.2). Classification (NCBI taxonomy): domain Eukaryota; kingdom Metazoa; phylum Arthropoda; class Arachnida; order Ixodida; family Ixodidae; genus Dermacentor; species Dermacentor silvarum. Next base: position 55,122,729 of record NC_051158.1, on the reverse strand, counting down.
GAGGGACAGCTGTGATCGCAAGCGGGATAACGGGGGAAAGCAAAAGGGCCGTCTGTCTATTGAGGTTCAGCTCCATAATAAAAGCACCTAAGTTGATAAAATTGATTCTGGAGCTGTTCTCCTCATATAGCCGATACCATTCGTTGAGGACGACAAAGCAAGCTATATGATTGATCGATCGATTCATTCATTCATTCATTCATTCATTCATTCATTTCATTGCGATATCAATTAGAAAGACGCTCCAGGCGCATTGGCGCCGTTGGCGCCACCACCACCGTTGTCGCCCTGTCCTGCAGACTGCGCATGCGCAATTCCCGCGAGGAGGTTTAGAGGGCTTCCAGAGACAATTCTTCTGTAACCAAGATCGGTGCGTTCGGCTGCAAAAACAACGAAGTTCTGTGGACGCAAAGGCAGCATTCGACCTTCCACAGATGGCACTGGCCAACAGGAAAGCCGTAAGCACACTGACGTCCCTGGCGAGCAGTTGCGTGTCAGCATTGGTCTGAGCAAAAAACGTCAAGCTAATGCTATCTACTATTTCACGCCGCACCGACTATAACGCCCATAGCATACTTGAGAGCGAAAGTATGCAGAAGTCATTTTCAATTTACTGAAATCTTCGGAGTGCCACCCGTTTTCAGATCCCCAAATCGGGATGTCAAGTTCGCTGATATGCTTCCTGAATTATATCACAAAGATATGAAGTGGTTACGGTTTCCAAGAAAACAATAAATTTGCTATATATATGAACACGATACTGTGTCACAAAATGGAAGATTTACAATTCAACACTGGTGATATATAGGCTGGACCATACCCGCAAGGTTAGGAGAAACAGGAACTTGCGCAGCATTGGTTGTTGGATTTACCGCGTATCTGCGTGCTTCGCTGCAAATGTCGTCGAAAGACGATACTCTTCTGCCGGCCGTACTACATGAGTGCTGGTCTGATCCGCGGCCACCCGTGATGCTGTTCTCGTACCATTTTCGTCCTGGCATGAAGGTTTGTTTGAACAGATTTCATTTTACCGCATTATTTCATCAAGCGGCCATTTATGTTTTGCCCTGCCTCAGACAGCGCTTCCTTTATGTTGAATCGGCCGCATCTGGCTGGCATTGATAAAAATGAGGAGCCGCTGCGTGAGACATGGACGCCATCTGGCAATACATCGGGAAACATGAGCTTGTGCAGAGGGTTTCCTTCCTCCATGGCAGAGGGCGCTCGTCGGCGCGCAGTCGGGGAACGTCGTTCGTCGGCGCGCATAGCATGGCATTTTCAGCGCATCTTAAGAAACTAGGGTCTTTAGAGTTACGTATCTATGTATTTTCTATTAAAGGAACACACCTCCTAATACTTACCTAGTGATGTTGCGCCTCAGATATGCGTAATATTTACTTTGTGATCGATAACGTTCTCAAGTATGAACAGCGGTACCAGTTTATGTAGTGTGGGCGGTAAGCAAGTGGTCCAACCTTGGCCGGGTGGCTGAATCGGGTGACAGACAGACAAACAGACAGACAGACCAAATTTTCAGCGTTTAAGTTCCCCAAGAAAGACTATCGTCTTTAAAAAGAGTAATAAACGTCAGCTTTTGCGTAAAAACTTCTTTTCTCTGTCGTCTTTCATTGCTTGAGACCACCTGGACTGCCATTATATCGCCTTACCATTTGCTATAGTTTTTCTCTCCATCTTTGTTTATTTTCTGTTCCTGTGCCTTGTAAAGTTTCATGTAGGCCACCTGACAAATGCCCTGCATTTGGCCTGTATAAAATAAATTAAATAACATGATACATGACTTGTTTCTCCTGCTAACGTCACTCCGTGAACCGCAAGAGCTATGCGCGCTACAGGCGTCAGGGCGTGCGCGGAGCAGATGACAAAACGGATAGGCAAGCAGGCGCCGTGAGAGAGCCCCCGTGCCTTTGCTCTTCTCCGCAGCAGAGTTTTTCTTCATTCGTAGCGCCGTCTGGCGAACACGCTGTGAAGCAGGAGCCGGCGTTGCAGAATGTGTCCCTTCCAGACGAGCGGAGTCGGCGCTCCTGTCTTATCTTGCTCCGTGGTCGGGGCATGTCAGGCGTCTGTCGGTGTCCGCGCGCCGGCAGGTGTTATCTCTCCGCTTTCCCTCTCACTCCCTCTCCCATAGCAACAGCTGCGGACGCGCGCGCTTATCCTCGCCCCTAGCAACCGGAGCCCGTGCTATGGACGGAGTAGCGGAGAGTGAGTGGAGAGGAGGAGCGCGCTCTGGCGTGTGAGGGCGCTCGCATCGCGGGAACTCGGCGGAGCTCCCGCGTGTGGGGAGAGAGTGTAGGAGAGGGTAGGTGCAGTGCTTCGCCGCTCCTTCTCTCGCCGTTCGCTCTCTCTCCTCCCTGCGCCCCACTCTCCCGTTCGCTCGCTCGCACGTATATATAAATGGAGTGAAGCGCACGCCTCACTATCGACCGTTCGCTGGCTGGGCGCCTCTCAAGGCGATGGCTGAAGTCGGTGAAGGCGAATGTCTGACGATTGCGAAGCGCGCGCCTCACTATCGTCCGTTCGCTGGCTGGGCGCCTCTCAAGGCGATGGCAGAAGTCGGTGAAGGCGAATGTCTGACGGCAACCGTCAGACATTCGAGAGGAATCCCCAAAGTTGCGTCCCTTAGATTAAACTATTTAAATTATGGGGTTTTACGTGCCAAAACCACGATCTGATTATGAGGCACGCCGTAGTGGGGGAATCCAGAAATTTGGACCACCTGGGGTTCTTTAACGTGCACCTAAATCTAAGTACACGGGTGTTTTCGCATTTCGCCCCCATCGAAATGCAGCGGCCGTGGCCCGGATTCGATCCCAGCGTCCCTTAGACTCACTGATTGGCTGAACTCTGATATGAAAATTATAGTTGCATCAAATCATCGGGATTTGCGCCCAAACACTACTGAAACGTTCCGTTTGCCATTCCAGTATTTCCATATGATTTCCCATGTAATTCTTGTAGAATCCGTGTGCCTTCCGGAAGCCTTGTGTGCAAAACATGTGGAAGAATTGTACTGCATATTGAACGTTTTAGTATGCAATGCAGCAAAACGACTGTGAGAAGCGCCATAACGGAGGATTCCGAAAGCACTGTGAATGCTTCGGTTTTCTTTTTATATTCTGTAGCCGAACCTTGGCACAGGGAGGCTTTTGTATCCCACGTGCACTTGAGTGCCTCGCCTTTCAAACCGGGAGTCCAGCCTCTCAGCAGCAGAGCGCAATAGGTGTTGTCTAAAACACGCCGTCTCAGACGTAGTTTTGTCGCCACAATTATTTCCGGCGCATCAAATTTGCAAAAGCACGGCTTTCGAGATCAGCATCAGTTGTTCATCGATCAGTTTTGAATTCTTCGCAGGGGCCCGTATTTGAACACCACCGGTAGCTACCTAACCACAGGGTGACGTCGAGCACAGGTTGAACCTGAAGGATAAAACGTAATGTGCATTCCAGGTCGATTCATTTAGAATAATTTAGTGTCCCATACCATGATGCACCTTTCCCAGCGACTCCGGTGATTAGTATCTTGCGTATAGTTCCGTGCATTTTTGTGTGATGTACTTTTGATATGACTTTACGATCATGATGAATTCTTTTCTGTGTCTGGAAAATTAGCTTTGCTTTGGTTTTAGCTTACGATTCCCGTGTCATTAGCCAGTGCTCTTTTTGGCAGGTTATGTTTGGCGCTATCAACGATCGCGCATTACAGTTTAATTTGCAACGTTGTGTCAGGCTGTTAGTATATAGGGAGCGTTTGCCTTCATCTAATAACTTTTCAAATGTCGTGTTTGTGTTATTTTTTTCACATATCTGCAGTGTCGTAAAATAATTCTTGTGGAAGGAATATCAAAGTGTCAACAAGAATAAAGGCCATGCGTGTGGAGAATAGTATAGTTATAACTTACACCGCTACATGAAAGGCCAAAAGATCACCCACTAAATAAACAATGCTATTTAGCAATAAAGAGAAAAGTGGGTAGAGCTGCTAACCTCCTGTATTTTGCGGGAAAGGTTGTTAAATTGTGAAATGTCAAGACAAAAAATAGTGCTGCATTGGTACGTCGACACTTTCGCCACACTGAAGTGTATGGCCAGAACTACCGATATGAAACTGGTGTGGCAAAACTTGTAGATCTAAATTGATACGAGATATATGAGGTAAACATGGTACGAGTTTTAGTTCATGTCTGCGTGCATTTACTGTTTCCCACCGCAAAGCCTTCTATATTACGGCATTAAGTTGCGATATTAGACCCGCCGGCACATATTAAACCAAACTTGACACTTTGTGGCAGTTTTAGACATAAAAAAAAGATGATATAGGAGAAAGAAAAAAAATATTTGTCAAAGCCGTAAACACTGTCAATTCGGTGTTCAGAAAAATTACTCCTCTGGCCAAGTGTCACTGGAAGACCTATTGATTCCTATACTTTCAATATTTCATTGATGACCATGTGCATCTCAGACTTTCTACGTCATATCAGAAAAACTGACGAGACACACAGAATCTCGTAAACGGCGTTCAGTCGGCCGCTCAGTAGTGCTGGTCCACTTTCGTATACAAACATCTCTTAAAGCTGTTATAACGAGCGAACGCTCTAATCCCAAAACTTCTCTTTCGCCTCTCCCAAAACTCGCGCGATCGCATCTCATTCAATTTAGTGTCAAACGAGCTTCGCGACCTTTTGCAAAGCGGTTGGTTCCGAGCTCTACAAGTTCGCGATTGGCCCCGTAGTAGCACGCACTTGCGAGAAACTGGTTTGGCGGGATGTCGGTGCAGCAAAGGCTCAGCTCTACCAGTGTCCAATTAGAGCAAATTGGGAACACAGTAGCAAAGCCTTAGATGGAGTTCAAAAATATTTGCACAAACAAGTGCAGAGGCAAACAAGCAACCTACCGAACAGGCGCACTGATGAATGGAGGGCAAAGGTCGCGCTAAAGAGTTCTATTTGGCCAGCAGGATGCGAACTCAGCATACACCTCATTAACCTCACGCATTCTCGAGCGTTGAACCTATTCAACGCCAGAACCGAAGTTCAGTAATTTAGGTACAAACTTGATAAACGCCCCAAATGGAAAGTTGGACGAAATGAGTGTGTAAGTCTTTCGTAAAACGTGGACGCACCTGATCTGATCTGGAAGGCATGCCAAGCGAAACGCATAGGACTGCACAGAGTTCCTTTTTGTGACAAGTCCGTCTGCGTTAATGAGTTGGTGCCAGTATGTTGAATGCATGTCGCAGTGCTGAAGCCTTAAGCAACGTAATTTATTTGTTTCTCTAAAAAGTTAGTATTTTTATATACTGCTACTATCTCTCTCACAGTTGGTAGCAGCGTGTAAAAAGCAGTGGCATTGGTTGTAAAAAAATGAGAATTTTACAAAATTTTCTAAGTATAGGCGGGTACGCACAAGTTAAAGCGAAAATTATACAAAACACCGTTTTCCAACCTGGTGCACAATAACAAAGCTTGATTAGAAATGATTGGCGTAGGAATGAGGCTGTGAAAAGATTTCCTAGTTAATGAGCTTACTCCACTGAATTAGAATCATTAAAGAGAACGGCCACCTCAAAAAATGATTGTAACTTAAGAAGGCTTTAATATCGACTACAACTTTACACGGTGGCACATCCACAGGCAAATATAATTGTTTTTGCTCCATCTATATTTACAATGCCCTTAAAAACATTACACAGGAACATACGAAGCGAACAACAATTTCTTTGCCTTCGGGATGCCAAGACGCTCTGGCAAAAATGTCAGTTATTGATTACCGGCCCAGACCCTTTCAAACAAAGCTAAATCCCCTTTTTAACTATTACAATTTACCATTATTTCGATTAGTGAAACAGGAGGTGGGGTGGTAAATCAACAAATCGAGCAGTCAATGAAAAAAAGGGCCTTTGTTAGATCCTGCCTCAATTTTTTTTCGGATATCTGTCAGATTTCCGCTTCAAAGTATCAACATTTACGTGTTCTAGGGAAAGAGAAAGGGACATGGAGATGTTTCATTGGTATATAGGTAATTAAGCAAAAACATAATTAGTACTAAATTATTTCTTCCGCTCCAAACTGTTCAACTCCTTTTGGGAGAGCATGGTACATAAAGCTGCAAACAAGAAGCCGAGCAAAGCTCTGATCTCTTACTTGGTTCACCATTGAAGGAATAAAAGGAGCCGGAATTCTCTTTGAGGAACAAGACGGAAGGCTTATAGCCTATCCGCTTCACGATCGCTTCTTTTTCAACGGATCCGAGACTTCGTCATCCTTTCTGAGGGCAAAGCAGAGGACAGGAGAAGTGCATTCACGACCAAGGCGAAATTTCGGAAGGCGTTCCAGGCAACCAAAGAAGGAAGTGTATGACTAGGGGCAACCACTTCTATAGAAAAAAAAAAGGTTCAACGCTCTCCTTCCCAACAAAGAAGTGATCTTGTTTTCACAAGTTCTGACGACACTTGAATCAGGCTTGATTTGTAAAAAGTGAAAAAAGCGTCTTGTAAACCGACTTGATTAAAAGGGTACTGACATGATATATCCGGCGTAATCTTTTTTTTTTTCGTTGAATTGAAGGCCCTAAACTTTTAACTCAATAAAAATAGTGACAAACCTGAGAGCACGGTAAAATACTATAATATGGCTAGAGCCTGCTTCAGTTTTGTTTCTACTGTGTTGCGACTTCGTGACAAAGTATGCGGTCACGTGACAGCAGGATATTGCGACGTTTTGTCACTCTCTCCGGCTCGCTTGGTCGCCTCGTTTGCTTCTGCTCATTGTGAGGGCCGGTGTAGCAGCATTGCGAGCGATTGAGCCAGCCGGAGCAATTGTCAAAACGGGCCAAAGTCGTGCTCACGGGTGACCACATACTGTGTCACGACGTCGCAACTCAATAGAACTCAAACGGAAACAAGCGGTAGAAAGACTGCCATGTTAAATTATTTAGGGCACTGTGATCACTGACATCATTTTCTCATCTGGGGTTTAGAAGTACTGGACCTCCATTTATCTAGCGCAAAAATTGTAAGACCCAAAAACATTCCGTCAGTACCCTTTTAAATCAAGCACGAAAGAGTGGAAAAAAATTCTGAATTTTTTGCCGAAGGGACTTTTCCAGACAGACATGAAATTATTGGATAGGGGAGGGCATGACTACAATACAGATTGATAAGTTAAAAACCTTCACGTGGGCTTTGAAAGGTGACATTAATTCCGAATACTAACGGAGGCTAACAGGAGCGAATTGGTCGTGGAAACGCTTTTGAATATTGTTGTCATCTCCGGTCGTGTGTCATTGACCGCAGAATAATTCTACAATAAAGTGCAGCTCTTCAGAGATTTGAAGTTTGTCGATTTCGTTACTGATCTGATCACCTCCGTATGGATATTATAGATAGTATTTCACAATTTCAAGATAGTACATCTTCCCAAACAAGATCAGGGATTGAGACAATGAACTCAGAAAGTGTAGTATTTTGTGAAGTTAACTGATATCCGTGTAGTTCTTTTTCTGTTCTTAAGTTAGGCATAATGCCGTAATTTCTGTCTTGGAACTGAAAGATTGTCATTCTGTCGCACTAAACCTGCTCCATATTTTGTTGATATGGTTTTAACATCGACCTTTTTTTTCCTCTTTCTTTAGGCGATAGCATTACATGTGTACGTCACAAATTTTGTAGGTATCTTCCTGATGAAAAATATGGGCCTATCCCGAAACACCACCTAACCATGCACTGTGTTCAGGGACACAGTAGGAGTCCTTTCAACAACCTGGCTCACCGAAAGGCTCACACACCATCTTTACTTGATCAAATATAGCGGCCTCGCTTCTTACTAACGCCGATCTCTCCTTAGACGTAGATTTCGTTGTAACTTAATAATTCGGGGCGTGCGGTCTCACGCGCGCCCCGAAAACACGTTGCAGTTTGCTTATCTTAGCAATGCGAGCTGTCATTTCGCTTTTCCGAGAAAAGCAAGCCGCAACGTGTATTCGGGGCGCGCGTGAGGCCGCAGCCACGAGCGAAACCTGGCGAAACGGACCCGACATATGAGCGCACTCACCCCGCCAGTCTGACACAAGCGAACGACAAGTCGACCAGTAAAATCGAGCTGCGTTCCAGCTATCGCCAGCCGCCACAAACATACCGAGATAACAGCGTACAACGCTTCGCGGCGCTGGCGTCAGTCAAGCCCGTCCAGGCCACGCTCTGGAGCGTTCGTGTTAAGCGAGCTGACGGCGGTATGTATGTATGTTATGTATGTAGGTATGTATGTATAGGATCAGTGATGTCACATTCTCGCGCACTGACTCATGCGCATTAGTGACGTCATAGCCGTGGTAGACGCATGTGCAACACTGCGCTGGATGACTGGCGTTTGCCATGGTATAGCCATATGCTGTATGTCGGATGTAGTTGCCTGGCAATGAGCGTATGCATGTGCCACATAATACGTATACCGCGTGTGTGTCATTATAAGCATGACAATCAAGCTAATCCTTGACAATCTGACTACCAGGAAAGCTAAGAATAATCAGTATGCTATACGTGGCATAGCCGAGCTAAGCCATGTAGCTGTATGCAAGTTAAACTATGAAAAACATCTATCGGTCGATGTAAGTTAAAGTAACGTAGTATGTCGCCATAAAAGTATGTATGTGCAGTGCTCTAATGTATGTATACGTACGTGTATGTACGTACGTACGTACGTATGTATGTATGTATGTATGCATTTATGTATGTATGTACGTACGTACGTACGTATGTATGTATGTATGTATGTATGTATGTATGTATGTATGTATGTATGTATGTATGTATGTATGTATGTATGTATGTATGTATGTATGTATGAATGTGTGTGTGTGTGTGTGTGTGTGTGTGTGTGTGTGTATGTATGTATGTATGTATGTATGTATGTATGTACGTGTGTCTGTAGCTCTCTAGTTGTACCGTGTATCACACGGTTTTGTTGGGCATCTCCACTGCAATAAATGTGAACCGTACATGTCCTAGGACTCGGTACTTTAACTTGTTCATTCCCTCCTCTGCCTTCTTAAAAGTGTATGATTGCGAGCTTGTCGGTTCGAATCCACTGGTGAAAAAAAAAAACAGCGCGGAATAAACAGGAACAAGGGAGGAACACAGAGCAAGTGCTGCGTCCTTTTAAGCTTCCACGGGACTTTGCATGTAAGTGCTTTTATTTTCAGTTTGCCATAAAAATGTGGTAAACCAGTAACACTGAAGGCGCCAACCTGTCTTTTAAAATCATATTTTAAAAATGTCGCAGTTTCGCCCGAAAGGCGAAGCATAAATTGCCATAGCAAATTAGTAGAGACCTATTCGGAGTAGGGATAGTAGTTTTATCGGCTGCACAAAATTGGACACATTCACTTACTAACTGAATTAACAAGCGTGGTGTCAGCGCGCACAAGCACACATGAATAGATCACACTCGATGACCGCAGACAACCACTGTCAAAACGCTGGCAACAAGCGCAGCCGCCGCAGCCGCCGCAGCGAGCGAAGGTTCGTGCGGCCTATCGCTTCAACGGAAACTGAGCGGCCGAATGCACAGCGCATACCAAGGTCAGAGCCGTGTGGAGATCGCTTGCAAGATACGGCGCGCGCGACATCACCGGCAGCCCGTACCGGCGCAAACATACAATAAAGAACCAAGCGCAAAGCACAACGCACATGAACGCATTTGTTAGCAGAGTAGAAGCCGCCCCCCCCCCCCCCCCCCCTTCCTCTCGCGCTGCCTTCCCGCTTTGCTCCTTTCGCATAGGAGATTGCGTCGCCAGTTCCCCTTGCCGCCGGTTACAAGATACGCATTTGGTGCCCCAGCAAAGCGTCGCCCCCCCCCCTCCCACCCTCCCTCCCTCTCATACCACTACGGCGTTTCGCGCCACGGAAGTCGCGTTTGCTTTCCTCCGTGCGTTCGCTCTCCGTGATCGCGCGCTTTCACTCGCACAAACGGCGCGCGGCGACGATTTTATCTCCTTTGGACTTTATACGGAACACCACGGCGACGGTGACGACAACGGCGACGCCGACGGCAGAAAGTGCTTGAAGTGTCCTTATAAGTGTTATTGCAAAAAAGATGTCACAGTTTCGCCCTAAGGGCGAAGCAATGAATGCGATAGCAACACAGCAATGTCATACGAAGTAAGGTGAGCGGCTTTGGTAGCAATATGAATTGTAGTAAACATGAGCTGATTAAGTAAGCAGGTGTGCTGCGGCGTAAGTAGACCGACATGAAGAGAGACTCGATGACCACGAGAAGGCGCGTGTGAAACGGTGGTGTTGATGAGAAGCGCTTCCCGTGGGCAGCGCGTGCGAAGGGACACACCTGTAGCGCTGCACTGCCGATCCGGGTAGCATTGCATGTGTAGCGTGCGTTGGAAAATGTGGCCCGACTATTACTAACTGAATGAACAAGCGTGATGTGAGCGCGCACAAACAAACATGAGTAGATCACACTGAATGACTGCAGACAATGACCGTCAAAACTCTGGCAGCAAGCGGATACGCCGCAGCGGCGAAGGTACGTGCGGTCTATCGCTTCAACGGAAACTGAGCGGCGAATGCACGCGGCGCATAAAGGTCAGAGCCGTGTGGAGATAAGAGACTGTGCGAGCGAGCGACGAGCGCGGTTGTTGGCAGAGTGGAAGTGCGCCCCCCCCCCCCCCCCCCCGCTCTCTCCGGCGCTGGCTTCCCGCTTCCTTGCTTGCGCGTGGGAGATTGAGTGCGTTCGCTCTCCGTGATAGCGCGCGTCCCCGCACGCTTCCGCTCGGGCATGCGGCACGCGGCGAAGATTTTATCTATAGGGAACCTCACGGCGACGGCGACGACGACGGCGACGCCGACGGCAGAAATCCGGTTGAAGTGTCCATATAATTGCTATCGTAATAATAATATCAGTAGCCCCTCCCCTATCGAGGAAACAAGGATAAGCGAAGCTTGTCGTGTGTTTCTTCGATGTTCCTCCGAACGTATTGCACTGATGAGTACCACGTTACCACAATAATTTCCGCTCCATGTGCGCGATGGTTTCCCGCCAGTTGTGCCTTAGCACAGGTGTCAAAATGGACGACTAACATGACTGATAGGTGATGACATAAAGAACATAACATGCTCGTCAGTTACGTCACGATTAATTATAATAAAATCACGTGCGGCGCATACCTGTATTGGATATGCAGGTATATGCCAGGGATAAGAAAGAAAGTAAAGAAGGAAAGAAAGAAAAAAAGTGTCGTAGTTTCACCCGAAAGGCAAAGCATCAGTTGCGATAGCAACTTAGCAGAGAGCTATACGGAGTAATGATAGTAGTTTTATCAGCTGTGTCAACTTGTACAGGAAGCAGCACCAGAAACGCGCAGAACTATTGTCGACGCCGTCGCCGTTTTGCCCGCGTTCGCACTGAACGCGCGTGGCGTTGGTGACTGTTGCCAGGGCCTCTGGGGGCAGCTCGGAGGTTTCCGACGAGATCAGAACGGGAAACTCGTCGAGCAGCATCGGAAGTCTTTACCGCCTTCTCGCGTCGCGACGTTTTTATATCAATATGCATTTGGTGCCGCAGCTAAACGTCGCCTCCCCTCCCTCCCGTTCCCCTACGGGCTTTCGCGCGACGGCAGAGGTCGCGTTTGCTCTCTCTCTCTCTCTCTCTCTCTCTATATATATATATATATATATATAAATTTACCTAATTTTCTTTTGAAAGCCACTAATTTATTTTGTTTACTAGATCCTCCATGAGAAACGTGACGTCAATCCGAGCGTTTTTAGAAATGTTTTTACCCTTTGCGGCGTCGGCCATTTTTCGTCACGGCACAGTTTCGCCAAGGTCACGGTAAGGTCACCGCAGGAGCACCGCCAACGAAGACACCTAAGGCTTTCGCCTCAAAAAAATCACAGCATATCCACGAAGTGAATGATGATGAGTGGGCGAAGCACCGGGGGATCATTCGGGTAAACCACAGCTACGGACGAGAGATAAAGAGAGCGCGCGTCGGGAACGAGAGACTCAAGGTAGTTTTATCAGCTGTATAAACTTGGACATGCAGCAGCACCAGCAACGCGCAGAACTGTTGTCGACGCCGTCGGCGTTTTCCCGCGTTCGCACCGAACGCGCGCAAAGTGGAACCGGAAGCGGAACCGGAACGCCATCTAGTGAACACTTCATAAAACTACAGGTGGCTACATACTACTACTACTACTACTACTACTACTACTACTACTACTACAGAGGAGGGAACGACCCACACCCTAAGGAGCTTCGCCCCTAAAAAAAGACGCCGCCATTACTGCTCGCTAGGAGTAAAGCATGCATAGAACCGCGTTCCTCGCGAGAGCATAATTTGTATTTGCCCGGGCGTGGTGCGCATGGGTCAGCTGCCAGAGAGATATCTGGGGACGCTTTGCTGGGGACTGCTGCTTCTAATAAAGGTTCGTAGTATGTCTCCAACAATGTCTCTGTCATAGCCCATCCTGCCTGTTGGTATTATGCCATCGGAAGAATTCAAGCGTGGCTTCCCGCCGTGTCATTGGAGCTAGCTTCATAAAACTAGCTGCCAAATAAAGGTTGCTAGCATCTCCCCAACAATGTCATTGTTGTAACGCATCCTCGTTAGTTTTATGCCATCGGTAAGACTTAGACAGGGCTATTTCAGTGTCAGTTGCGCCAGCTGACCTCTAAGCATCATCCACATACCACTATACACGCTCTTCGCAAATTCATAGTAACACTGACTGATTTGATCAGCATTTTGTAACTAATAATTGCCCGAAGCCATGTTATGTCAATATATTTGCATATATTTCGAACTCGACGCAAGGTGTTTAATTTACTCTCTCTTAATTTTGCCGGAATAATGCAAATAAAAGTCTAATTTTGGCTGGTCAATTTAGGGAGGCGCTGGCCAAGCGCCTCAGCGAGATCGCATTAGGGAACAGTAACCTGGCACATGGCCGCTGGATAAAAAAAAGGTGCCTGGCAGAACTAGGGAGCCTACATGCAAACAGCGCTTGCATGTAGGCTCCCTAGGCAGAACGCATTTCAGACTGCGTTGCCAGCTATGAGCCACCGTCTTTCTAAGCCACGTGATACAAATTTATCCTGGGCAGCCTACATGCAAGCGCTTGCATGTAGGCTCCCTAATTTATCCGTATCGCGATTCTACAGCGAAGATCGCTTTGCGACGTGTTGGTCAAACAAAAATGATTGATGCGTTCACATGCAAGAAGAGACATCAGGGAATAGTAGAATGTAGAAAACGCCTGCTTTTCGCCTACTTAGTATTTCAGATGGCTAATCAACCTCCTTGGTGGTGACACACAGGAAAAAATGTTCTACAAAACTGAAAGGAGGAGATAGGTGTCACCGCGCTGAAGATTCCTCTATAGAGCAAGGACTCTAGCTGAGCAACTTATCTAAAGATTAGGACAGATAGCGAGTGGTCTGATAGAGAAACGTTTAACCGAAAGGGAGAGGCTTCCAGGAAGGCAAATGATTAGATAGAATGATGAGATAAAGCAACTATATAGCCTTAGGAACAAATCGAGTGACGAAGAAGTTGTAGAATAGGAAATTTATGCAAGAGGTGCTGCTCCTATAGCCAACGTTAATCAGCATTGCCGATTAAATTCAATGATGCCGATGACTGTCTTATTCAGTACGAAGATTCGCAGTGAGTACGCGTCCTGATTCATTGCTCTGCGACCGCTTAATTGGCAGATAATTAGGCATCTCCCCCAATTCTCGCACATACCGCCCGGTCGCTTCACTCCCCTTTGCAGCAACCGTATGTTTCAGGCCTGGTGGTGACCAAGGAGGTTTAAAAAAATCTCTGGAGTGGCAATGCTGCTTTGAAAGTGAAGCCAGGCGTCGCCATCTTACTAAGGGCAAGAAGAGACATCAGGGAATAGTAGAATATAGGAGACGCCTGCTTTCCGCCTCCTTAGTGTTTCAGATGGCTAATCAACCTCCTTGGTGGTGACACACAGGAAAAAAAATGTTCTACAAAACTGAAAGGAGGAGATGCTACACTAAGGCTGCGTAAAAAAAGAAAGAAGGACATTTAGGCGAGCTTGCGCTCGGTCACGCAAAGCTTAGGAACAGCGAAGCTTACTGGCTGCTACTGCTAGGTATGAACTTGGTTACGGCTAGGTCTTAACTAGGTTTGGTTTAACTTAACTACGCATGTAGGAAGATATTCTTGAGCGATCATTTTTGGAGGTACCTTCCCTTTCGCGACATTTCGCGTGACTAGCGCTGGACGCGTGGGCGCCTACGAGTGACAGCGCTCCTGGCATGCCACAAACGCAGGCAGGCTAACCAAGTTTGGTACAGTGCCAAGAACGCTGTCGCTTGGCGACGCCCAACGTGTTGGCGACATTTTGCGTGACTAGCGCTGGACGCGTCGGCGCCTACGAGCAAGAGACGCAGGGGTCGGGAAGGCAGGGAGCTGCTCCTTGTCCTCCGGGTTGCCATGGCTACCTGCAGAAAATAGCGCCTCTTCCTCTTCACAACCACAATCTCTCTACGCACCACAAATTACGGCTGGCTTAAACAGCTTCGCTGTCAAAAAAAGAACTTCGAACATACGTTTTAAACTGCGGACCTACTGGTCACAAGCACAGTTCTGCGACCGCTACGCCACGATATACAGTAGCGAAAGCATGCTTATTGCGTAGTTTTCGTCCACTGTCGCGAAATGCAGCTCGGTGGTCGGGGACAAACCGAGCAAAGCGCGTACTCCTCTTAGAGAAAAGCCGATTTCGTGAAGCGACAGTCTTGCAAGTCACGCACGCGCATGGTGCTCTGGGAAATACGAAAAAGAGTATCCCCAGCAGCTCCTTGGCATGGCCTCTGAGATACGGGGGCGCCAACCTCTTCCCGCGTTGCACGGAAAAATCGTCGGAAGCGGCGTGCTGGGAATATCGTCATGGCGATAACCCACAAGATGCACGCGCCGTCTATTTGGGGGCCGTGTAAATTGTGCTAAAAAGAAATATATACAATCAGCCGCCCTGCGGCTTTTCCAAGATGGCTTCAACGGTATCATACACTTATGTGCAAACAAATTTAGCTAAAGTGAGATTTCGTTCCAGTTGGACTTTAAGGTCTTTCTTTCCTTTGAAAGAATGAATTTTTTTTTCGGCAAACATTTCGAAACCCCACAACACGCCCAGCACACCCTATAGGAATGTGCATTTTTCGAGCAACAACGATTGCAGTGCTCTGGCAATGGTACTGCTGTAAAATCTACCACATACCTACTTGGGTGAAACGTCCATAGAAAAAAAATAAGTAAAAAAGAAGAAAAAAGCCAAATTATGACACGGCAATGCTACGTTGGATCAGGCATCCTGATTTCTTTTAATTCGATTTATTTATACATATATTGCCTGCGATGAAGAGACTAAAGGCAGATAAAATCTGCCTGTCTAGTGTCTCTCCATCCGTACTCAGTAGCAATGAACAAGCAAACTTTATTTATTTATGGAACACGTAGCATTGCGCGTAAAAAACTCAGGCAAAAGAAGTAAAATGGTTCCACACACGTTAATAATGAAAAACCAACAAACCCAAATGGGAACCTTATTTTTTTACGTTTGAATAAATGCAACAATCCCACAAATGTATACTGAAAATGATCAGCGTCGTGTTATACACTTAAATAGCAAGAAGTAAAAAAATAGAAAGTAACACACCACTTGCGACAATCCATTGGATGTCGACTGGAAAAAATTTCCCCACAGTCATCAGTGCTACAGCAGAGAAGACAAAACTCCTGCATCACCCAATATACCTGACACCCGACTTCCCATTTCCTTCCCGTGGGAGGAGGGATAATCCAAAAGCCAAAGTAACCTTAAAAAGAACATTTCAAGAGGTTTTAAAACGAGAATGCAACACATGGTACTCTATTTGGTGAACATGGTGAACAAAACCCCTATTTTTGTGGCAGTCGTTAAAAATACCTAATGTTTACTCCACTAATCTGGAGTAAACATTATGTTCATTATGGAGTAAACAGAATACATTATGGAGTAAACAGAATATGTACAATGTGCGTCCCACATCAATCCTTTGCTTACATATCGAATTGACGTGGGGTGCAAAGTGTAATGATGTCCACGTGCACAGCGGTTTTTCGTTAAGGGCATAGTGGTTGACCAGTTAGATTTGCCCTATTTTTCGAGCAACCTTGCTTAAACGCGAATATTAACTTTATTGTTGTGAAAATACGTTTGGTAAGCAGCGATCAAACATAACATACGTACGTGGTGAATGATATAGCGGCTTAAAATCGCTACCTAGTTCATCAGTGCCCTCAGCTTGGCCCCTGTAGATATATTCATTTAGTTAATACCGTAGAAATCAGGCCCCGCTTCGTAAAAGAACATCGTGGCAAGTCTCGTTGCTATGCGTGTATTCTATTCCAACAACCTAACGACAAACAACCAAACGCCGAGAACAGGCAGATGCGTACTCGTATGGCGAGACAATACGATTAACAATACCGGCGCATCCTGACAAAGCACCTCTTACGCCACAAACACAATGCCCCAGCCCCCCCCCCCTCTCGGAGAGGTAATGGCCACTTTACCACACGCTCAAGCACAGGCCATTCCATATAGCATACCTCAAATTGCTCTCTGTGTTGTAACCGCGCTTTCTTGCAACGGAGCACATGTGACCCAGTCCGCGACCGGTCATTCACTCTGCGTCCTGTTAAGCGTCCACGATGCGGTGATGGTTCTCCTTTTTTCCTTCGGCAAATGCTTTCCTTTCGCAACGATTCCTCCACCTCGTTTATCTTTTGGGACCACCATTGCAGAACTTGCTGCTTCACCATGTTCCTTTTTGCTGTACAAGTATCCATGAGACGTCATAAATTTTATACAGTAATGTCGTAACAGATCTACGTTCACTTCACTTTTATTGCGATGGCAGTTGTACGGACACTCCAGGCGCATTTCTGCCGTCGCCCTCGCCGTGAGGTTCCGCATAAAGTACATGGGCGATAAAATCGTCGCCGCGCGCCGTATGCTCTATGTGCGAGTGAAAGCTTGCGAGAGTGAGCCGGCGGTCGCGGCGCAATCTCGCGCACCCAAGGGTGGGAAGCGGGAAGGAAGCGCGCCGTCGTCCAGGCGCGCGCAACGCTCTAGAGGGAGGGTACGGAGGGAGTGCCACAATCCTCCTTTCCTTACCCCCGCAAGACTCCGGGGGTAAGGAAAGGAGGAGGGTGGCCCCGTTCTGCGCCGCGTGCGCCCACCCGAGCGGCTGCATCTTGAAAGCCATCTGTGGTGGGGGCACAGTCCCCCCTGCGCTGTGATTTAGCAGCTTAGTTCGCGTTGGTGGAAGCGGAGGGACGAAGGCCAATTGGCTCGCTGCTGCTGCCGCACTTACTCAGTTCGTTTCGACAGCGAGTTCCCGCGGTCATAGAGTGAGATGCGTTCTATTTGCTTGTGCGCGTGTGATACCGTGCTTGTTAATTTAGTTGGGATGCCTATGTTTACAAGTTTACACGGCCGATAAAACTACTATCCCTACTTCGTATAGCTGTCCACTTGTTTGCTGTTGCAATCGATGCTTCGCTTTTCGGAGAGAACTGCGACTTTTTCTCGTGATACCCTTCCCTAAGCCTTCCACCACACTTGAACGCACTCAATCTGCCACGCGCAAGCAAGGAAGCGGGAAGCCCGCGCCGGATGGAGCGGGGGGGGGGGGCACTTCTACTCTGCTAACAACCGCGCTCGTCGCTCGCCCGCACCGTCTCTTATCTCCACACGGCTCTGACCTTTATGCGCTGTGCATTCGCCGCTCAGTTTCCGTTGAAGCGATAGACCGCACGTACCTTCGCCCACTGCTGCGGCGTATGCGCTTGCGGCCAGCGTTTTGACAGTCGTTGTCTGCAGTCATTCAGTGTGATCTATTCGTGTTTGTTTGTGCGCGCTCACACCACGTTTGTTAATTCAGTTAGTAATAGTCGGGCCACATTTTCCAACGCACGCTACACATGCAATGCTGCCCAGATCGGCAGTGCAGCGCAACAGGTGTGTCCCTTCGCACGCGCTGCCCACGGGAAGCACGTCTCATCAACACCACCGTTTCACACGCGCCTTCTCGTGGTCATCGAGTCTCTCTTCATGTCGGTCTACTTACGCCGCAGCCCACCTGCTTACTTAATCAGCTCATGTTTACTACAATTCGTATTGCTACCAAAGCCGCTCACCTTACTTCGTATGACATTGCTGTGTTGCTATCGCATTCATTGCTTCGCAATTAGGGCAAAACTGTGACATTTCTTTTTGTTTTCCTGCCTCCGGCATTTCTTTCGTCTTTGTTTCTTTTATGCAGCATCCCTATTATGCTACTTACAATGCGACTTTTAGTATTTTAGCTTCATTTCACGTCGGTTACTTCAAGAAGAACGCTCACCCACAACTATGGCTACATATCTCGTGTGACCAGCCCTCTCATGTGTGCATAGTGCCATGGCTTCCCGGACAACTCCCTCGTTCTGTGAAAATAGTCCGCGACCTAATAATGCGACAAATGCTGACCAGCTTTGCTTAAATGACTACCAACTCTCGCCCTGCCATCAGAGAAGAGCTACTGAAGGCAATAGTTGCGCACAACCAAGTCCTCTACCTGGAGCCGGAAAAGGTCAATTTCTTCCATTCTCCTGTGACACCAATCCAAATCACGGGGCTCTTCCAGATAGAATAAAGTATTCTATAACTTCCGCAAGCATAAGCTGGTAAAGGTGTTACTTAGTGCCGGTCTAGTCAAGTTCTGGAAAATAGCGCCAAGATAACAACACCAAATTTGTCAACCAAAAAAAAAATAAATACACACGTATATAACAACATATAATATATATTAGTACCACGCCCTCCTTTTACCTTACCTTGCGGGCAAACCCTGTATTTGTTTTGCCCAACTAAATTAACGCTACTTTCCTTCCTACAATAGGTCCAGCCGCCCATAAATCGGTGCAGTTACTATCTTCATCTGGTATTAAATGTTCGAATATTTTTCTTGGCGTGTTCTGGCATTCTATTTATTATTGATAAATGTATCTTAAGTGCTAGCGCCTCTTATGAGTACCGGAAACGCCATTCCGATGATGTGGGACAACATAAATTTCAAATTGTTGATCGATGAGCAAACGGAACTGGCATACAAACAGCCGACGACGAACAGCTCAGGTGATCACTTCATAAGCAGTTGCGCTGATAAAAGTACTAATGACATATTTTTTGCACAAGAAAACGTCTCGAGCTAGCGTCATAAAAAGAAGAGAAAGAAGAAGCAACATTGATTTTCTTTCCCAAGTACCGCAGCGTCATCTATTTCCGTGTTGCAAGGTGCCTCCCTCTTTTCGAATTATTTTTCATTCATTCGCTTAAACCCGCCCTGTTACTGCCTTATACACGGATACCACTTTTGAGCCCAACTTGTGAAATTGCGCAAAATTGCTCGTCTCGCTGGCCGTCTGCGCTGAGAAACTCCAGACACGGCGCGTCTCACGTCCTTGTTCGCGAAAGCGAACCGGAGTGATGACCAAATAAAATGAATCGTTCAGTCCAGCCGTTCCCCGCTTCCCTTCGGGCTCGCGGGTTCCGTACAGGAGATGGCCACGAGGAAAAAATCGCACTCTGTTTCAATCCTCTCGACATCGTTTCACTCAAGAGTCGTTTTCATCGCTTCAGTACCCTAAATAAGTTTGCTGTGTGCTCTGGTAAGTTTCTGATATGGTATGACTTTCACTGAATGAAGCAGCACTGCAGCACTGTGCACTTCTGACAAGAACTCTTATCAAATTCAAACATGGATTGGCTGTAATACAAATCGAATAAACAATTTTATAAATTAAACTTGGAGGTCTGACGTACCGAAACCACTGACATGATTATTACGTACGCCGTGTTGGGGGATTCGGGAATAACTTACACCAGCTGGACGAATGCATAGGTGTTTTCGCAATCTCGGCAATTCATCTTTGATATTTATAACAGCCACCATTAAAAGGAGGGTACGTCTTGGAGGGCGCAGTAACGGTTTCATTCTGCTGTGCGAAATCCCTTTTCCCCGGGGTCTAGAATCCTCCCTACAGTCTGCAAAATATACCGATGCTTGTCGTGTTTAAGGAAGCCAGCACGCCCAGCTCACTCCTATAAAACACCCTTCCTCCCTCCCCTCTAGGATCCGTCTTGCCAAATGGACTTTCGACCTAATTACAATGCCGGCAGCAGAAATAGGCTACGCAGCACTGATCGAAGATGTCCCAAGCAGCACCCCCACTCGCATACAGTGCCGCCTTATACTACATTCATGACAAAACACGCAGGCCTGCGTACGAGCGACGCAAGCCCACTGAAACGACGAAAAAAAAGAGAAATTTCATCTAGATCGCGGAGAACCCAGCGAAAACAGAGCAGCCTTTCGAACAACTCCACAAAGGACTTCTAACGTATTAGCAAAACGAAAGACTCGGCGCTCATCAATCTAGCATCGGTCGCCAATCCGCCCCTTTAACGCCACCGTATACACCCAAACAACTAGATTCCAATAGCATAGCAAGAATCTTCCCATTACGAGGCTCATTGAGTGACACGGACGAAATGCCGCTGGTAATATTTGCGTCTTCGCCGCTGGCTTCTGTCAAATGATCACCAGGAGAACGGGCTGCCTATAACGCGCAAAGCATTTCTCTATTTCTTTATATTAAAGCCTGCAAACTAACCAGGGTATAAGAGGAGCACATGTCCGAGCCGTTTGCAGGATTTTTCTTCAACTAAATCAGTAGTTCTTGATTCAAGCACAAAGCGCATATCTGTATCGGTATTTGCGCACAAAGTAGTATACAATATAATGTTTGTTATTTTGATTCACGATTCTCATTTCGGGAACCGATAAATGTCGGATGTCAGCCGGCGCAGCTCTCTGCATTACTTTGTTCTTGCCACTTTTTGCTTTTGATCCCACAATATTTTAATTCTCATCTCCTTCATGACGTGACCCGTTTCACAGTCATTTGTTCGCCCTGATAGGCCTTACCTTAATTCTTTCTGTGTATTTCACCTTCATCTTCCTCTTCCTTACCCACGAGTTCTGTCTCTCATTCTTTCCCCTTATATTTCTGGCAAAGCTACTGACCCTTACGAGAAAAAGAAACTGGGTCAATGACCTTAATGCAACTCCCGTCTCCCGGAACCACTGCAAAATGGAATAAAAATCCGGTCGTAAAGCTGTCGACTTGTCGTTCCATCTGCGCTGTACGTCATCGCCTGTTATGAGTGCAGCCAGTGCCTCATTCATTTCGTGACGCTTATTTCCTTACTTCAGAAGAAATATGACCATGAAAAAAAAATGACCTTTATGAGTCATCCTACTTCAATGCAGTCCGACTGAGCTTTTTTCGTGCTTTGACGCAGAGATGGCGCTGAGGACAGCAAGAGTAATGGTCGAACGACGAACGCCATCTTGTCCGCACTGTATTGTTCTCGAAAACTGCTGATCATAATACAAAGGAAGTACAAACAACATACAGCAGAACAGAGACGCCCAGCTCTACTCACTCAGTATATGGGTCACAAGTTCAGGAGTGTTTCAAGCAATAGCGTAATAGCCGCCCACCGACAGTTTTAACGTGCTTCTTTTTTCGCCACTTACTCTTAACCGGAACATTGCCTGCAAGTAGCATCGTTAACCTCTCGGTGAGAGTAGCGCGGGCACGGCGCACCCATCTTCCCCATTTTGTGCAAAATTATTGGCACTGCTTACTGCCCCCGCTTACTGACCATTATCGAAAGCTCTCCGACTTCCAACGACATTACCCAGACCTCTTTACTTCAACTTTAGTTGGAAAATAATGGAGTTTGAGAACGCGCACGTCTCGAGTATTACCTTGACCTGGTTACCTACTTATTAGCCGCTTAATATATAGTCTTTTTGCCAAACATGTTTTTTCCTTTTCATGGTCTGGCGCTTCTGTCGACAAAAAGGCGTCCGTTACCTTGAGAAAACCCTCGTCTGTTGATAATGCTAAATAAAAATACCCGCTGACTAGTGTGCTCGCCACGAGTGTTTCGGCATGGCAACGCGAAAACCCTAAGCAGGCCATCGGGCTCGACAAAGTTCGTGTTCTGAAAGGGTGGCCTGGAAGATTTATTACGCTTTACTAAAAAACTTTTATGGAAATGTCGAAGAAGCGTCGTTATCTCTTGGCAGTTACACGCTTGTCTCGCGAGGTCGAGCGCAATATCCAGAGCTGCAGTTTGTTTTAACTTATTTGATGGTTCCCAATATGACAATGTGCTTGTCACGTAGAAAATACGTTGTTATGGCTACGTCGGGGCCAGCATAAATACCATGTGCACAAACGTGAACGATCATAGGAAAGCAGCACCTACCAGAATAACACTTATACGCTCGTTGTTTGCATAGCACCGGAGTCAATTTAGTGCCACCTACTGAAGATATGGTAATGGTTCGTTACGTGTGCTGTCAGGTATCGCGTAACATTGGCTTTGTAAAAAAGAAAGTTATGAATCAGTATCGTGCTAATCATCCTTATTTATGCTAACTGTATGACAGAGACGTCGCGTATAGATGGCTTGCACTGGTGTCATCTATAGGCACCATGTTGGTGAGCTAGCACGGCGAGCGGCTACGTCAGTTGGCGTCTCGCGTTGCTCGAACACTCTTCAACATAACGGGCAGAGCAGGGACCTCTCATCCGCTTTCTTTCCTCCATAGGAGCTGGTTATCCGTGACATTGAATGTTGCTGCGCCACCAACGCCACCGCAGGTGTTAATGCTATACACGACTGTCGAAGCCGAAAGGCCAGAGTGATGGTTGTGCAAGGACTGTGAGGATGACGGTGCCGTTCTGCGGACGAGCTAACCACCATACTACTGAGAGTCTTGCACGTCAGTGTAAATACGCCCTGTGTGTATTGAGATCTTGTATTTTCTTTACGTAACAATATAATACAGTGAGGTAATTGTTGGCACCATGTTGGAGAACCGTGATCACTGTGAGAAAAAGTGCCCATGATGCGACGTACAAGCTATATATCTGGTTAGCCCTATCTTGCTCAAGCTGACACAATGCTGTGCATTCACATTTACTATACTCCTCAAGTATCTCGTTCTCTGCCGTTCTCGACTGTGCTTCCCCTCTTTGTGCAGCCATTCTTGCCTCAGGAACGTGACTTTCCAATATGCATAGCAATCTATTCTGATGACATTGCACTGTGGATCAGCGCTCCTTCGCGCCATGATTCACGTCTTAGTGGAATCTTGCAGAGAGATCTGACTGCGACTTCAGAGGACTTGGAGGAAGTTGGTCTGCCGATTTCACCAGCTATGTCAGCCGCAATCACGTATCATCCAAGGCAACGCGCTCGGCTGTACCTCGGAGCGACACCAGTACAATGGGTCCAGCACCACCGCTACTCGGGCGTAATTATCGATGATCGCCTGTCTTGGCGCCCTGCCATTACCTCTGTGCGGTGCAAATCCTGGTTGCAGCTCACGCATGTGGCCGCGTTGAGTGCTAGGGGCGCTGGCGGCGACCAGACGAAGGCACTTCAGGTATATCAACCATATGTCGTCACTGGCGTGATGTATGCCTCGCAGGCTTGAGCGTGCCAACAAATGTGACGTCACAATTGGAACGGGACCGTCGTGTTGCCCTCCGAGTCATGGTTGGCTTACCGCGTGAGGCGCAATCTGTTCTACTATTCATAGAGGTGCACCAGTTGCCCCTGAGCTTGCAAGCAGACCAGAGAGCGGTACACCATATCGAGCGTTTACACCGAGCATCAGGCGGCCAAGCACTCATTAATCGGCTGATTCAGCGCCCGTTATATCGCATGGGGAAAATGGCGGCATTGTTTATGGACATTACTAGCAGGTCAGAAGACACTGCTTTATTCACACCTGCAAAAAAAGGACAACAAATGTTCCTTCCCCGTTTATATATCAATTCCCGACATACAAAAAATGTCTAGCCAGCCTGTTTCGCCACTATTCCAATTGACCCCGTCCCGTCTATTTGACAAATTTGGAGATTATATTAAAGTATTCACGGACGCATCTGTACGCCGCGACGCGCAAGACGATTCTGCAGCTTTCTTCTGCCCTTCGACAGACATCAGATGGGTGTTTAGAATACTTCATCAAACCTCATGAACAACTGCAGAACTGGCAGCGATTGATGTGCAAAATTTGGTCCTTTCTGGAGAAAGATATAGGATGTTGCATAGTCACAGTACCTTATAGCAAAGCAGAATATTATACGATATCATATAAATTATTGCCAATTGAAGATATGATGATTGCTTCGCGCAACTTTCATTCAGGGATGCTTTGTAGAGCAATCGACGAAAGTCGCTAAGCACAAAAGCGCGCGCCCGCAAACACACAAATCATGTACGTATACTAACTGGAACAGCATATTCGTAACTCAGATGGAAAAAGAGCGATTGCGGGTTTGTGACTTCCTGTCTGATAAGTACTTAAGGTGTGCGCAGACGAACGTATTTTTCATGGCCACTAACACCAGTATTTTATAATATCAATTACGCAAGACAGCTGAAGGAATTGAAACGATTGCTATGTCCGGAAGCTCTACAGTCGGTTAGATAGAAGTGCATCATATAGGGGAAAGCTAAGGATGAATTTGAATCATCTCTGGTTGTTTAACTTGCCATCAAATAGCAGCAGAACATTTTTTTGTTGTCCCCTCCATAGGTATGCAGATGAAGTCGTTCTGGAATGAAAAGTCTGCGAAACAATATTATAAGTAAATAACACAAATGCCTGTTTGTTTAATGGTGAACCTCTCTGTATCTCTGCCAGTGGATACACTACAGGTTCTAACAATTGGAGAGTTATTAGCCAAAATTTTTCTGTCCTACCACTGCGTCAGAGCACGTCGAAAAATGTATGCTCCGTCATTGTTATTTCTAAGCTTGATTTCACTACTTCCATTTGAATATGACTGAAGAAGCCGGATTACCAGATGCTTTCCATTTTGCTTTCCGCAATCACGGCCATTACATTTCGCTGGCTGTGCAAGTACCGCTGATCCTATTGCGTAACATTGCCACTTGCAACGTCGTGTGGCGTTTTCTGGAAATACCGGCAGGTAAATACTGACTGTTAACGGGAGAATGGTACTTGTGGCCCATTCTGGAAGGTGCGTGGCACCCACGTGTGCACCTGGAAGTTCAGAACAAGAGCATCCACTGAAACGCCATGGAGGTATATGAACCCCCTGGAGCTTCTACACTAAACTATAAAAAATACGGATAGTAATTGCACAGCGCTAGGTCAGAGTGCGAGCAAACTTTTGAAAATGAAGCTGTTCCAGCGAGAGAGTAGCATATACAAAGGCGAGCCTTCAGACTGACGTCACCGAAGCACCATTCGCAGCGCCGCCATCGGCCGTGCACGAGGCAAATAGGTCGAGTGCACTTTGAGCTTACCACAATGGCGAAGGTATGACGACCCTAAACGGCGAGAAACGGTACTATCGAGGCATTCTATGTCATGCTCTCTTAGTTGCTGTGTGCTCATTCGGCGATGTGCCGTCTCCTTTCTGCTTACAAATAACTGCCAACAATTTGCAATCGCTCTTGAAGCCAGCTTTTGCAAATAACACCATCAGAATGTCACTTTACATAACCTAATCAGTCAACCGGGTTGGCCATATCGATTGGGAAACTTTTTTTCTGCAAGGTTCTAACTTCCTCTTACAGTTTGCTGCTGAGCCGTGTGATATCACTCGAAGCGTCAGCCTTCCAAGCTAGATCGACAAAGAACGTTACTCTTTTTTTATGCTTTTGTGAAGCTCACCTTAAAAGTGACAAATTGACTGCTAACTTGTGGAAGGCCAATAAAAGTTCGGCAGGTGCTGCATTCCTGTAACACAAGTAGGCTAAGGCCTGCTGAACATTTGGTCATACATGAAATTATACAATCGCGGTTTGACTTCTCTGTAAGACCTATTGGTAATGCATTGGGTTTTGCAATCGTGGCTAGACTTCTTGTAAGACATAACGAGCCACAATGCGATGTACAGGTGTGGCACCAAGGCGACCTCCTGAACGCCACATATGAACGGTTAACGTAGTGCCTAAAGTTCAGCGTGTTAGTGGGCGCCCTATAGGCCACACATTTAGTGAGCGCGATGGCTGCGATGTGATGCGTGCAATCACGCACGCGCTAGGCATACCTTCACCAAGCGTAACTTAGCAAGGTACTCTTAATGTACCTAACTTTCTTTCAAAGCCACTAATTATCTTTGTTTACAGGAACCTCCTTGAGAAATTTGCTTTATTCCGATCATTTTTTGCGGTGTCGGCCATTTTTCGTCACGGCGCATTTTCGCCAAGGTCACCGCCATGGGCACCGACACCTAAGGTGTCGGTGCCCATGGCACCGTCAAAAAACGCAAGCGCCCTCAGAAGCTTATATAAGAGACTGTGCCCATTCGCCCATATGACTTCACCTAAATCTTCTAACGAGCATTTCTTCAACTTTCAGTTTTTTTTTACAATTGCTTGCGATCAACTTATTCTGTAGTAGTTTTTACGCCCTTAAAGGAGCGCTGAGTGACAATATACTAACTCGACAGTCATAAAGTCATTCATATTATGTGGCTCTGTAACCGTTTTCACTTGGCGGCAGCCCGACATTCTCTAATGCAACTGACAGCTGGTCTCGCGTAACCAAGTGGCGAGGTCAGTTTGTAACTAAGCTCACAACTAGCGTTTTAAAAATTTGACAGAGACATCTAAGGCTGCTTACGTGTGGGAATGTGAAAGCATTATAGTCGCTTTGGTGAAACATTATTTTTTTCGCGCGTTCCTTGTCCGCGCAAGCTCTCGCCCGCGTTCTATGTGCGCCTCTGCAAGGCCAAATGAACACGCGCACAGCGTCTCAACGCAATCGCATGACCGCGAGGCGGTCATAACTTGGAGGACGGTTCAGTGGCGTTCAATTAGACATTAATGTTTTTATTGCCATAGCAATTATATAGACACTCCAAGCGGATTTCTGGCGTCACCGTCGCCGTGAGGTTCCGTATAAAGTCCAACGGCGATGAAATCGTCGCCACGCGACGTATGCTGTATGTGCGAGTGAAAGCGCGATTTCATGGGGAACGAACGCACGGCGGAGAGCAAACGCGACATTTTCCGTCGCGCGAAAGTCCGGGGGAGGGGGGACGGAAGGGAGGGAGGGGAGGTGACGTTTAGCTGCGGCACCAAATGCGTATTTATATAAAAAACGTGGCGAGGCTAGAAGGTGGTAGACTTCCGACGCTGTTCGACGAGTGTGCCGCTCTGATCTCATCGAAAACCACCGAGCCGCCGCCAGAGGCACCAGCAACGGTCACTAACTCCGCGCGCGTTTGATGCGAACGCGGGCAAAACGCTGACGGTGTCGACAACAGTTATGCGCATTGCTGGTGCTGCTACATGTCCGAGTTCATACTGCTGATAAAACTGCTATCCTTACTTCGTATACCTCTCTACTAATTTGCTATCGCAACTGACGCTTCGCCTTTCGGGTGAAACTGCGATATTTTTTAAAGAAGATAGTCTTTCTTGGGCTACCCGACGCAAAAAACATTCTATGTCTGTCTGTCTGTCGCTCGCTTCAACCGCCCGGCGAAAACCGATTAAACCGCCACTTCAAAACCAACCAAGCTACTATAGGACTGGTGGCACATCATCATACACGTCAACATTATATAGCGCATAGGAAAGTTGAGGCATATTTGAGGCAAAATATGGGTACATAACCTTGATCCCCAGTGTTCATTTAATTAAGAATACACATTGGACTGGTTTTTACGTTAGTAAATAAAAAATCAACGCGTTGGAAATGGTGTCAAAGAGACGCTACGCGTTAAAAACAAGCCAACTGAAGCCGCAGCTCCGTTGCCGGCTTTAAGGCAACAGTAATAAATGTCCCAAGAAAAGGCGCGAGAGCAGGGCGAACGCGGGAAACTTGAATTCAGCACAACCTCATTTGCATCCATCATGGGAGGAGTGAGAGGGGAGGGGAAGATCGTGAGGGGTGGGAGGGGGAGACGAGAGGGTGTAATGTATCAGGGGTGGCAGAAGACTATCGTCTTTCGGCGTCATTTGCAGCAAAGCATGCAGATGTGCGGCCATGTTTAAAGTTTTATACACTCATTTTATAAATTCATGACGTGTCGCCACCTACTCCTCATTGCTGCTTCGTCATGTGCCCAACGACACACGGCCTAGGCCACATGTTTAGTCATCCAGATGGCTGTGACGTGACCTGTGCCATGACACACCCACTATAGGCACGCTTTAGTCAACCAGAACCATGGAGCCGTCGTGGCGTCGTGGAAGCATGCTAGTCTCGCACCCCCGGAGGCCCGGATTTAAATTCCCAAACAGACCGAAATTTAGGAGATTGTCTTTTCATATGCATTACGGCATGACGGTTGCGGGGTGTCTTCGTCGGAGTAGTCCTCTGGGCATATCTTGCAGGGACGTGCCGTTTCACCTTGCCTAAGCCCAGACTCCCACCAAAGGTCGTAGGTTCTACTCCCTCCAAAGGTCGTGGGTTCGAGTGTCTTAATTATATCTACCCTAATTAACGGTGCCTTAGTTAACACTCGAGGGCGTTGGTTCGACTTCCACCATACGTCGAGAGCTTAGCGCCCAGCAAAGGTCGAGGGTGTGACTCCTATCAAAGGTCATAGGTTCGAGTCTCTTAAATAACTCTAGCTTAATTACTTGGTCTTAATTAACCTCGCTTTATTTCAAACCAAAGGTCTTCTGCTCAACTCCCACCACACGTCGTTGGTTCGAGTACCTTAATACATTCCTTCTAATGAACTCTGCCTTAAATAACTTCCCCTAATTAGCACCAAAGGTCGTAGGTTTGACTCCCACTAAAGGTCGAGTGTTCCTAGGCTTTTTGGGCCATGGCGTGGTGACGCCAATAGCGCCAACACCGGATTTTCGCCTCATGGGCCATACAATGCTTTCGCATAACAATGCAAAGCGTAGATAAAACCTTGTGAGATCTCAAGTTTGTTCATTCTGTCAAAGAAGAAACATTTTTGAGAGCCTGTCAAGCACGTTAATGTCCCGAGGATAAGAAAAAAAAAAGCTTCGCTTTAAGGGTGGAACACGATAGCGTTTAAATATCCCTGGTTGCTTATCAGGCTTTTTTCTCGTATATTAAAATTACAATCCGACGCTATCATATCTGTAGGTTGTGCTCAAGTGTACTTCAGAATTATCTGACAAATTTTACTTGATAAATTCGTTTTTTTTTCATTATTACCTTGCGCCACGCGAAGGGACTGCCCGTCGGAGTGGTTCGGGATGATGTGGTTCGGCATGATTCTTTCAAATTTTGTGGCCAGAAGGCAGACTTATACCAAATGGTATGGACTTGTCATAAAAATAGCAGTATTGCCATAATAAATCAGCCAGCTGTAGGAGGGCTGGGAGCTGGCTCTGTCTAGCTCTGACCTCGAGGGGCAACAAGCCCTCATCGAAAAAGCACAGGCTCGGTTTCCCGGAGTATAGGGACCTGACAATGTCTTCCCGTAACCCAAGGCTTTCTTTCTTATTTCCAATAAAAGTTTTTATCATCATCATCATCAGTCAACGACGCCGGCGTTTACGCCGCGCCGAAGCTAGATTTTCTGCCACACGAGGTCCTCAACGCTATCGCGTTAAAACATATGTAATGAAGAAGACAAGACGACGATGAAGCAGTCGGGCAAGCAAGCCACAGTGTTGGTGGTAGCCGCCCGGCCGAGCTTGCGCTTGCCTGGATTTTGGCTGCTTGACACCCGCCGCTTCTCGACGCTCGCGTGACGTTCCTTGACGGTAACACGTCAATAAATCACGTGACATTTGGTGGAGACAGGGTGGGTCCCCTACACCAACCTCGAACTTCGGTCTCGGATGCTCCCTTCTGTTGCTGCTCCCATTATTGCCACCGACACCTCGACTCAGACAGCCCGTGCCACCTACGGCGTCGTGTACCATCAGCGGTAGTCGCCCATGTTCAATAGTTCAGGTGGCTCAGATGCGGACGATTGGTTGTCGATGTACGAACGAGTCAGCGCCAATAACAAAAGGGATGATCAAATGAAGCTGACTCACGCCATGTTTTATCTGGCGAACATCGCGAAACATTGGTATCGCTAACACGAGACCGACATTCTCACTTGGTCCGTTTTCAGGACTTCCATTACGGATATCATTGGTGGACCAACGGCCCGCAAGCTTTGCGCAGAGCAGCGCTTACGTGAACGTGCGCAGCATCCAGGCTAGAATAACACGGGCTACACCGAGGATATGCTTAATCTCTGCAACCACGTCAACTCCACCATGACTGAGGAGGAGAAAATCAAGCACAAACTGAGGGGCTTCGGGGACGACGCTATTCAGATGCTGCTCGCGATAGATCCCACCACTATCGCTTCACTCGTCTCGTTTTGTCAGAGCTGTGACAAATTGCCTAGGCAGCACACATTCGCCCGCCAAGCCCTCACGACACCCGGCACACTATCAAGCTTGCACCTAGCTGCCCGCATTGCGGATCAACAGTCGCGGCTATCTAAAATCAAGGACTTTATCCGTGAAGAGGTAGCGCATCAGCTTTCATTGCTACCTCTCACACGCGAGCCTGTGCAGTTTTTGACTCCGTAGCTTCAACACGTCATTCTGACCCAGGTTGCTGAGGCCCTCCCGCCTATTCCTCAACAACCACCCGTCACAGCACCGTTTACCTACGCTTACATCGCGGCTAGGCCCCCGCAATTTCCTGTGCCGTATCCTCTATCTGCGATGCCGACCCACGCCTTGCCGTTGACCGCGAATGCTGCGCCGATCCCCCTCGCGAGCGACCCCGTGTGACCGAACTACCAATGCCGATTACACTCAGGACCTGGCCAGGTTCGAGGCTGCCATTCCTAGTCCGGATCTGGTTGAACAGCTTTGGGCAGTCCAGCAAGCCCACGACGCGGCCGCGAAGCTCCGTCTTCCGGTCCCGACGTGGGATTAGCCCTCCTATGGGTCACCCCTTAGCCTTGCAGGACCTAATAAAGTTTTTCATCCATCCATCCATCGTCCGTCTGCTGAGGACTTTGAGCCATCTTTTTTTTTTTTGGTTTACCAGACACGCAATGTTTTTGGCACTTCCAACTTACGGGACCCCGTTTTCGCCGTGCAAAGGACACTTCTTCGTATAGCACGTCCCCGCACTCTTTTAACTACGTCTGCTACAACCACGAGCCGTCTGCATTGCATACACGTGCTCGTACACGTGTATGTCGGCATGATATAAAATACAACCTTTATTATATTACTGTTCCTTTCCTAGCAATTACTCGTACCAGTGCAACCTTACTTGAGTGCGTGAGTGCATATGTGCATGCGTATGTGACGAGCACTGTTCGAGCAAATGCACCGGAAGATGACTCGCCGGCGACATCTGCGTACCGCTTATAACCCGTGTTCGTCTGCTCGTATTCGTCTGCTCCCTCTGCGCTTTTGCGGCTCCGTGTTACATAACTGCGTCTCAGCGTTGTTGAAAACACGTGCTTTCTCACACTTAACGGTGTATATCTGCGGTGGTTCATGTTTATTTCACTGCACGCGTGCTTATACACACTTACAAACAACGCCACCAGTAGCCGCCTTTTATTTCGAGAGAAGCCATGAGATGTTAAAGGAATCCGTTTTCCATTCATTCATTCATTCATTCATTTTGTTTCGTTCATTCATTCATTCATTCCTTATGTCATTCTTGCTTTGTTTCGTTTATTAGTGCCTTCCAGTTGATCCGGATCGTAGGAGTGCCTTATCCCGAGTTCAATGGCCCGAGCAGATCTGCTACAAGGGTGAAAAGGCTCCCACAACGAACATAACAAAAGACCGGGAATGATGCAGACGTGGCTAGGGAAAGAAGCAAGAAAATTTGGGACAGACTGACAAAAGAGGAAGACTGACGCGGAAGTATATGAAGAGGAAATGTGGCTTGGATCGAGGAAACAAGGCATGCAGCTCCGGACCTCAACTGCGCCTTCCATTGTGTGCTGCCAGCAGGGGATTCGGAAACTGCCGGTCCCGCATCGCCAAGCTCGGCAGGGAAGCAGCTGCTTTAGGAAGCGCGCGTAGCACTCCCCAGAGCTGAGCTTCGTTTTTGGTAACTCCGTATATAGTCAACCTCTTGTTATAGTAAACAAATACGTCCCTCCATATCATTTCTCGTGGTTCATATGAAAGAACACCAGGGCAGCGATAATGATACCCAGGAAGACTAAGAAATTTGACTTTTTCTTCAATTATGATGTAGAAATAATTCTGAGTCAGGAAAAAAAGAGCAGTAATATTCGCACTGGAATTAGTGTAAAAGGGAAATTTAAGAGGAACAAAGGGATTGCGTGTTTCCGATGTCTACGAACTAATTTAAATATAAATATCCCTATCACCCTTCCTGATTATTGAAAGGAATTGTTTGGAATCATATAATTGAAACCGGTCAATACTAGAATAATGTGGACCAATTCGAAATCCTGAGACCTAAAACATTGTTGTCCGACATTGTTGTCCAAGCTATGTCACACAAAACTTTGATGGAACACACGCACTTATGAATGAGGCATGGCACATCAGTAACAGCGGTAGCCGGTGCGTAATGAAGCCCTCCAAAATATTTCAGGAAGTGAACTTGTCGCGCGTACGAAATTCGCAAGTGCCCATGCGTGATCATGAATAACGATTGGCGATGCATTCCCGTGAGCGTGCGCTAATAGCTTTTGTGCATCTTATTTTCACGCCACTGTGCAACCTTGTACTTGTGTTCTCAGGTTATTATTGTGTTTCTGTCTCTCACGCCCTAGTTTTCTTAATATGGATTCCCACCAACTTGGGCACATTGTCTTTTGTTGTGATTATCACCCGGACATTAGGGTTAGGCGCTACCACCAAATGGCTGCGGCGAAAAAAAAAAAACAGTGGCAATGTTATCGCCACTTTGATGCTTCGAAATTGACCGTGTTGAATACACATAAAGAAGTGCTCCTTAAAAATGAGTTTCAAATACAGAAATCTAATACAGCTACAATTACTCTCATAACAAGCATAACAAGAGCTGTTGCTATCGCTTCCATTCCATGAAAGGGTGACCACAACTGACGGCATTTCTAGCTGAATGTTTGCGTATTAGATATCTGCCAGATTGAATTGGTTACGACTTTTGGCACTATTATCTGCCTGCTGTTATCCACTGCATACACACACACCCACACATTTTTTGCGATGTTATGTCATAGGTAAATGCACCATAAGCAAGGCGCTTTGCAGGCAGGAATGAATAAATGTTCCAACAAAGTAGTTTCGTCAATGCACCACAGAAGCTGCTCTACCGAATCCTTGGTTGCACTAATATTGGAACGTTCCTTCGTTCTTTTCCTGGCAGTGTAGGCAGCGTCACTTGTAGCCGTCCACAGTAACCGGCTGAAGACCTCAAGCTGGGTGGCTGAGTGACGACTCGCGTCGCCTACGCGGGACGCCATTAGCCACGTTTGCGCGTCCGAGCACGTAGCGCTCATCTAGAGAGACGGTGGCTGTAGCGACAAAAAAAAAAAAAAAGAGGCGCCTACCACCGCAAAGCGTTGCCATAAATAGCTAGGGGTTAAGAGAACACCAGAACGTTTGCAACGAGATGTGGAGGAGGAGCAAAGCGAGCCTAAAAGCAAGATAAACCAGCGGGAATGGTGACTAGTATGTGGTAAAAGCCACTACACCAGATAAGGGGCAGGACAGAATCGCTGTGGTTGGCGCAAGGGCAAAGCATTTCCGCGTATGTGATCGAAACACACGCCTGTCAAAAGGAAACGGAAAGTAAGGATAAAGGAAGAAGTGAGACCATAGTTGTGGGAAGTAACTTAAGTGATTACTAGCGCGACTAAGTGTTTTATTCAGACATTGTTTTATGGGCTTGGCTTGGTCAGGCTTATGTTGAGCACGGGTAACACTGTCGCTACAAGGGCCGTTGTATATGCTCAAGATTTGTTTTAACCGCCGAACATTAATTATGGAGCACGCAATGATTAATACGTGCACATTTTTCAATATAACCCTCTAGAAATCAGCGACAACAGATAGGAATCAAACCAGTGACCACATGCAGAACAATGGAACGCCATAGCTACTGGACATGGTCTCTGTTAGTATTGCTAGAAAGGGTAGCACTGGTTAGGTGAGGGCTAAGGTGATGAAAGGCAGGTCAACCGCGGTGAAAGGACGAACACGTATGCGGAAGTAATATTTACCGCGTGCGTGTCCGCAAGTTTTCGCGAGCAAAAGAGCACGCGGATTGAGAGAACGGGGCATCGTTGGCGAACTAGATATAAAGAGACCGAAGTGAGGGTATTGGTCACGAATGAAAACAGTGGATCATTGTAGATAGCGTTCGCCTAGCGAAGTAAAATACGCATTTTTGTATGTATCCGAAATAATTTGCGCGTGGAGAAAACGGGAAAATGCAGACAACGAACTGTGCTTTATTCCTGCTGCAATTAAGGATTCATGAGAAAAATAGCTAGAAAGAAAGCTTTAAGCAAAAAAAAAAAGAATTATAGGACAGAGCATATGCTGCGAGCTGATATAAAGTCGGAAACCATGTATGCGAGGCACTGATTTCAACCAGTGGACCCTTGAAATGAGCTGCTCATGAGCTGACGCACATGCAAGTGGATGAATAAAAAGCGTGAGTGGGGCTAACTACGTCCATGAGTAATGGACACTGAGAGAAAAAAGGAATCGCTCCCTCCAAGAGAAAGTAAAATCTGCCCTCGGATGTGGAGCTCGTTGTCCGGCTTGACATCACGGTCTCACTGTAAGTCCGCGTGGCCACAATGGCCGCACTTTTCTTCCCATTGGGAAGAGGAACTGAACATGAAGAAGAGGACTGCCGCAAGGTGATTCAACTTTCAGTTGAAGTCAATGAAAGACTTCGTGAGCGAGTCAGAGGTGAGATAGGAGCCAAGTCACTGCGCACGGCACTCCATCGCATCACCCCTAAGTTGAGGCGAGTAGGAGCGGCGTCGGATTCTTTTGAGCGGAGCTGGTCGGCATATGGTTTTTTGCAGCAACCCCGCGCTGGCAGGTACTACCCCTGGCTACCACGTGTGGGAAAACGACGGCACACGAGCAAGCAAGGTCTGCATACGTTGTGTTACAATTCGTTGCTGCTAGCAAAGTTGTCTAACCCGATGTCATAAAAGACACCTTCTGCCGTGCACCCATCTGTGAGATTGAAACACGAACACACCTTGCCATCTTGCGCCACCTGGCATTCAAGATCTGCCGCAAGGAGAAATCGTACAGTTGATGTGAGTAATGTTTATCGGAAAAGGTGGTAAAACTAACAAATCAACATTTCTATGTTCTATGTTTCTATCCAGCATGGCAAATAATCGCGTTTAGTGTTCATATAATTGATATTGCATAAAACGTGCCAATCGTCTGAATGCGCTGGCTTGCAGGGGGGGAATTTCTTAACGATGCTATGTGTGGCCTATAGGCTAGAACACCGGGTGGCTGTGCTAGTGGTCCTGTGTTCTAATTCTGTCGTCGCACAATTTTATTTAGCATATGTTAGCATTTTCAAGGCTCGTAACGCAGTTTCCGGGAGCTAGCGTTCTGTGTGTATCTGCCTCTAATCGTGTTCAGCATACCCGTGTCATGGGGTAGTACATCGTCATATGGGTAGCACATCAGGCTGCTGTGCTGAGGGAACAAGGTTCCAAAGCAACCGTCGGAACAACTTGGTTCACTGAGTATGTGGCAATGTGCACGGGTGTGCCGTTCTACGACGAACCTCTTTCACGCCGCCATGTGCTGCTGTAGACGCGGCATTTGGCAGGTACCGCGCCTCGAATAAACTCTTTGACTCCGTCTTGGAGTACTGGGCATGTTCTTCTTTCTGGGGTTTTACGTGCCAAAACCAGTTCTCATTACGAGGCGCACCATAGTGGAGGGCTCCGGAATAATTTTGACTACCTAGGGTTCTTTAACGTGCACTACGACGCAAACACACGGGCGTTTTTGCTTTTCGCCTCCATCGAAATGCGGCCGCCGCGGCCGCGATTTATTCATTCTGTGTTGGTTTTCAATGAACCTTTCTATTGCCAGCTTGGCTCACTGGGTGTGTGCCAGCAGGTGTGTGCCGCTCTTCCATGAAAATGTTTGACACCAAGCCGGGTATCTGCCGCTGGGAATGTGCCACTCAACCTAAATAGATCTTCAAAATTTCTCCGATGCTGGGCGAAATGAACCGATATCACACGGCTTGTAATTTGCCATCTACTAAAGCCCTCCGTCACTCCCAGTGAAATGGAACAGTGCTCTATAAAAATGCATCGCTGGTGCCTAAACGTCATTCAATTCGACGGCTAGTTTGATCGTGGTGCATAGTTGCAGCCATTCATGTTTAGGCCGTGTTTCTGCAAGATGAAATACGGGCGTTGCCTCCATTTTTCTCTGAGGTGACATGAAGAGTGAATATCTAGTAGGGGAAACATGTTAAAGGTGAATCCAGGTGTCCGAAAACGAGGACACTAAACAGAAAAGACCAAGCCTGAATTTTCATCGCACTTCGGTATCTGTGCGTCCTGGAAACAGAGTAACGGCGAATCACGACTTTGTTTAGCTGCGTACGAGTGGAAAGAAATCTTCGTTCCCTTTCTATTTTCTTTCTTCCATGTTTTGCTTGTGAAACAATAGGTGATTCCGAATAGCAAGGAAACTATTAAACGGACGCTCCAAATGTAAGTATTCTGGATTCGATCAACGGTACTGGAACTTGTTCCAAGTTGGCAACGCTGAATCACTCGGACTTTTGTGCTTGCTTAATATATACAGAGCATACATGGCACAGCAGATCCTTCTTTCTGCATGGCGGAGGAAAGCCACTGCATAAGTGAAAAACCGAACGAACCACACGAGTGGTTTCATGGTAAGGAATGTCTCTCAGCAAATCGAGGTGTCCGGCGTGTCCTGCCCAAGCATGCAATATAAATTATGGACTTCGTAGCCTTAGAAGACAACTCACAAGAAAGACTGTAAGATCTCCTCCTCTTCTTCCCTCTAATCTACGTATTCCTTGCGGGCCTACAGCTTGGCTTACGTGTCCCCGCCTGGTCGTTATTCATGAAAAAATGACCTACTTTTCTCTCCCTACTTCACGGTGATCTAGTCCCGCCGGATGCCTAAGCAGCCACAACGAAGGCTGGCCCTCTAGGTACTTCTGCCCTACATTCGCGAGCTGAGCAGTCACGTCTGAGGTCATGTTATTATTCCCAGGATGCTCCGTTATCAAACAGACCAGTGCGCAGTTATTTGAAAGGATTTGTTCGTAAATAAAAATTTTGTCTTTTTTCTTTGGAGCGAGAAAATTCTGCGTTCTCCGAGCTGCATTCATGTCGCATAAAACAACTAAGAACAGCTTGCGATGACATTTTTGAAGCAACTGACTGTTGTTTTCCTCCCGAGAGAAAACAGACGACGCGAAGAAAACAGACGGCCAACTATTTCTTCGCGATCGTGTCGCGTGACCCAAATACATGAGTCGAGATCGCCCAAGACCAGTTGCCATGACGACAGTGCTGTTTTCTGTGTCTGTCAGTAACTTCGGGCAACAATCCTAATCTGTTCAGAAGTGGGTCGCTCCTATTTTGTAGTCAATCGGACGAGACAATAAAACACTAGAGGGTGTGCTACGTGCTTTTTCACATTGCACGGCATCGTTTTTCGGTTTTGTCGCCTACCCAATGTTTCGTTTTAGTGACGTGCCAAGTCACCACTTGCGCGAGATAACTAGCTTTATTTGACTCATTTAGAGTAATGCATTCGCGCTTTTATAGTTAGCTCACTAATTTGTATAATCATGCGACTTTCAGATTCTGAACCAAACGTGCTTGCGCGCATAGAGCTCGTAATTTGTGAAGCAGATACATCCAGGCTCCAGCAATAAAACATCCCCTCTTCTACGGCGCCGAATCTGGCTGATTGCACAGCCGGCCGGAAGCAGAGGAGGGGGTTTCGGGTGATCAGGATTGCCGTCTGCTTGGTTAGTTTAGAGCAATTGTTTACCAGATTCTGAGTTAACGACCGCGAAACTTGACCGTGACTGAGTCGAACTGGTATGACCTGGTCGTGGAAATATTAGCAACTGTAAGCCTTGCTTCGGTGGTTTTCGTGTACATAGTTACCAGAAGGGTGGAATGCACGGTTATTCCTAATGCATGTCCCCAAAAAAATGATTTTTCTGGCAAGCTTACTCGAATAGGCGATGCGAAAAGTGGCGATAACTTTCGGCGTACCAATTGCTGAAGAATTTTGTACATAAATACAGATGAGGCGGTCTGTTTAGTCTGCCATTTTATTATTAGTCTTTTCTGCCCCCCCCCCTCCCCCCACCCTCCACCAATTTTGGTTATCTTACTCCTCATCTTCATGGCGCTGCACTTGTGTTATCAGGGCATTTTACATCGTTTTCCTGCTGGCCTGTGCAAAATCATTGCGGCTGCGAAAGTAGGCCGTAAGTGAGGACACGAGATGCGGCTTTCAATTCCGCTATAAACGCTGTTGAAAACTCTCCAAATCAAGTAAACCGCTCTTACACTAAAATGACCGGCCATGGCAGCTTAGTGGCAATGACAATGCGCTGCGAAGCACCAGGTCATGGGATCGAATCCCGGCAAGAGGGGCCGCATTTCGATAGGGGTGCAATGTAAAAAAAAAAAATCACGTTTATTGTGCGTTTGGTGAATGTTAAAGAACCATAGGTGGCCATAATTAATCCGGAGTCCCCTTCTGCGGCATGCATGCCTCATAATGAGATCGTGGTTTTGTGACGTAAAACCACAGAATATTTTTACACGAAAATTGACTCAGCTGGGAAATCTGGCTCCTGTATTTTTTGTGTTAATCAGTAGGTAGCCACCTTGCGCTAACTATTCACGTTATCGACCATCATCAAATGTCCAGCCTCTAACCTTTGAGATCAACTCCTCTAAAGAACCATTGAGCTGCATGGTTATTTTCTGAGAAAGAAATGCATTGCCGGAAGAACAGAAGAACACCTTATCTCAAAAATAATCCCTTGATTTCTCGCATCCTCCTTTGGAAACGCGAATTTATTCATGTGAAATTGAAAACGCAGAAGGTAAGGAAATGCAAATAACAATTCCAGATCTGATCTATAGAGTGAAATAAGTTTATGTTTATGTTTCTCCATGGATATTCACTGCCGGCGATGTTCTATTCCATGTATATGTGCTTAGTATTTGTCTTTTTCCATCATGCTTGAATTAAAAAAAAAAAAATGGGGTGTTTCACGTGCCAAAACCACGATCTCATTATGAGGCACGCCGTAGTGGGGGACTCGGGAATAATTTCGACAACCTTGGGTTCTTTAACCTGCACCGAAATTTAAGTACACGGGTGTTTTTAAGTACACAAGTATATACAGGGTGTCCCACGTAACATTAGCCAAACTTTAAAAATATGCAAATGCCACCTAGCTCAACAGAACCAAGGTAATGCTATTTGCGGTCGCTTAGAGATACTCAGAATATTTTTTGCATTCCGCCTAATTAGATAATTAGTCATAATTAATCAATCCACTTCTTAATTATTGTAATTAGATGAAAAGTGTCAATGAGAAAATTGTAGAGCACTATGAAAAACTCCCGATACAGCTTTCCGTTACTCAATGCGTGCAACATAAAAGTGTTTTTCCGAGCGTGAAAGATGCCCGCGAATACACGCAAAGTGCCTCGAGCGGCCAGTCGAGCGGCAATTTTGCGTGCATTCGCGGGCTTCTTTCACGCTCGGAAAAACACTTTTATGTCGCACGCATTCAGCAACAGAAAGCTGTATCGGGAGTTTTTCATAGTGCTATACAATTTTCTCATTGACACTTTTCATCTAATTATAATAATTGAGAAGTTTATTGATTAATTATGACTAATTATCTAATTAGGCGGAATGCAAAAAATAATCTGAGTATCTCTAAACGACCGCAAACAGCATTACCTTGGTTCTGTTGAGCTAGGTGGCATTTGCATATTTTTAATGTTTGGCTAAAGTTACGTGGGACACCCTGTATATATATATATATATATATATATATATATACATACCTTGTCCATATGCTGATTATGAGCCACTCATCACACAGAGACAGAATTTCAGGACTTGAGAGCACATGCCACCTAATTTTTTAGCCTTGTGGCTACCAATGAAAGAAT
Organism: Dermacentor silvarum; assembly: GCF_013339745.2. Lineage (NCBI taxonomy): Eukaryota > Metazoa > Arthropoda > Arachnida > Ixodida > Ixodidae > Dermacentor > Dermacentor silvarum. The sequence goes on along the minus strand of NC_051158.1, from coordinate 55,082,365 downwards.
TGTCCAAATGCAAATCAATTTTTGAGCTGCCAAATATTTATTCAAACAATTCATTGCTCATATCTTAACTCAAATTGGGTCAATGGCTTTGTCATTAGTGTTACGTTACTATATACGCACAACTTGTAGGCCAAAATGAGATACTGGGTCCTAATCCGGGCCCCATAGATTATGCCTTCCAAGTCCATTATCATGAGGCGTCCAGGCGATGGAAGTGCGCATTAGTTGTTCTTGCGACAACGGAGCGTGCAAAAGAGAGTGAAAAAGTGGCGACTGTTCGCAGGTTTTGTTGCTTGCATAAAAGCAGTGGAGTAAGTAAACGCAATCACGAGTAGTCGTAGCAAATCATGAAGCCGCCGTAGAGCAGCCTCTCAGTCGGACAAAGGCTGTGACTTCCTGATATAGCAATGAAAGTCTACACTCACGCTTCATGAATGGTTCGACAACCCTGAATTCTTAACTTATTGCTTCTCTCCCGCAGTTAGTGCCTTTCATATCCACAGCGACACCACGTGTTTGTTTCCGGCCACTAGCCAATGAGTATGCCGTCCTCTGAGCTTGCGAACGTGTATAAATGCTTTTTCTCACACCAGGAGTGAATACTTGTCGATAATTTAGTTTGTGCCCAGCGAATTCTGTCATGCGAGGTCAGAAACCTCACCGCGATATATTTTTGATGCAAGCAGTCGGGAGGAAAAACCTGGTTGGGATCCATCCTGGAAAAAATACCGCGCAAATAAAGAACATTGCACTCTCCTTCTTGAATGGCAGATTCCGAGCTATAGTTAAGAAAAAGCGGATGACACGACAGATAATCCCTTACAGACAACTGCAGACGCCATAACTGCACCTGCTCTGAAAACAGAAGCCAGGCCATCTTGAACGTCACGTGCTGTTCTGCGCACGATGTTTCATGGCCACTAGTGAACAGTTGACAAGGCCCTAATAAAACAATGAGGTTAATGAGGTAATCAGCCAATACTGGCTACAGCTAAGACGAAGAGAAAAGCCTTTGTCCAATTGCAGAATCTGGGGCATTGGTTCCTCTAAGCAAGTCGAATATTGCATACTTGACAACGTAAAAGATGAAAGACCGTCTAAAGCAAGGGGTGGGTTCCTCCACTAACCAAAAGTCCTGTGCCGTACAAGGCCAGAAATATATTTTTCACCTTAGGGATGACAACGATGCCCTGGCAAAAAAGCCTCCGACATTGATGAACGCCAAAAATTATTTCTAGCAAAGCCAACTACCCTTTTCAACTCTTTGAAGCTTGCCAATATTTTTGTTTTAAAAAAGGAGGCGCGAATCTTAAATCAATCAATCAACCAATCAATGAAATACGTTTTTGTTTGTCGGTGGCTTAATTTTGGAAATCTGGCTTATTTTCGCTTCAAGCCATGAACGTGATTGCTCAAACATGAGAAACAGAAAACAATATAAACATAAGTGAATGTACGATGGATTCATTGCTCATTGAGTGTACAAATCAAAGTATACAGTTCAATTACTTCCTTCGCTTCGGACTTCTCTTACGCACTTCCAAATGAGCACGAGTGATAAAGCTCGGATCTAGAGACTGACACAACTCTGACCCCTTACACGGTTCGAAAACGAGAGAATCATGGAAACAAAAATAGTCTTAAGGAGACAACACGAAAAGCGTAAATATTACTCAATTCCGGATCTCTTGTGCGAGGAACACGAGACTTCGCCATCTTTTGTCAGAGCAAAGGGGATGACGCGGAAAGTGCACTCGTGAGCAAGGCGCAATTTGGAAAGTGTTTCGGCAGCCAAGAAAAAAAATGTAGTAAGGGCAGGGTCAACTACCTCTGTAGAAGAGAAGCTCTGCGTTTCCCTACCAAACGAAGCGAAGTGATTTGTCTCGTTGTCCGATGGTCTATCGAAATTTAAATCGGCTTAGAGATGAGGAAAGGAAAGGAAAACAAGTGTCTTGATATCCACTCCTGTTAAAAGAACGCTGAAAAATTTATTTTTGCTTCCCAATGCGGGATTAAACGAAAGTGGAGAAAGTGAACACAAGACAAATTGAAAAGAAAAAATCAACTGCGCGTAGAAGTTCCAAATGCTAACTCCACAGCACATATTCAAAATGCTAACTCGAGCTAACTGGAGTAATTTGGTGGTAGAAAAGCTTCGCATGCACATTACCGGCAATGTGCCCCCCAGGTGTCTACACGGTGCTGTTGTATTGAACGAGGTTTGATTCTCTCTATTCCATTCATTAAGGAATCATCATGTTTGCCTGATGTCGACACCGCTGCATGATATGGCGATGCGATACACGACTGCTAGCTGGCACGGTGCGTATCTTCTTCGGTGGTTCTTTTCGCACATTTCTCGTTCCTTTTCAGTGTTTACACGCCGGGACCTGGTCGATGCCTTGTCTGGAGCACAATACAGTCTTCAAGCCTCGTCTGTTAGCGATCTTTTGAAAACTGTGACTCGGGCCGGGAAAATACGTAATGACGGAAGGCGGCCTTTTTGCGTCGTCTTCAGTTGTCACAGTCTTGATGGAGTTCTTGTGTTTGGGCTTCTGATGCATCGTCTCACAGATGAAAACTAAACTCTCTTGAGCCTTACTCATGTTGCTTAGCCTTGCAGTGTGTCTATTAAGACTGTCTAGCACCTGATTGTGCCGGGGTTACACCCCCCCCCCGACCCCCCTAAAAAAAAGAATTCAGTTGTCATCTTTGAGACGATGCTTTAGGAGCTAAAGCACGCATAGGCTTCCATCTTACACGTGAATAAATGAGTCATCGAAAAAGTGTTCTTATTGGCGGACACGCAGTGGTTGGCCATTGGGCACTCTCGAATGATTTCGTCCACCTGTGGTTCTTTAGCCACTGACCTACAGTTGGCGGGCAATTTTGAATTTCGCCCCCATTGAAATGCAGCCGCCACGGCAGAATCGAACCCCGTGACCTCGAGCTTAGCAGCGCAACACCAAAGGCCCTGGCCTATTGCGACGCGTGCTCAATCTAGACGACCAACTCTGCAAGGCTAAGTTAAAATTAAATATGAATTCTGGGAATTTACGTGCCAAAACCACACTATGATTCCCAGGCACGCCGCAGTGGGGCACTCCGGATAAATTCTGACACACATAAATGTGGCCGCCGCGGCCCTAATTTGTTCCCGCGACCTTCTGCTTAGAGGCGTGACGCCGAAGTCACTAAGCAAGCATGGGCCGGTCTAGGGAAATTATAGAAGTGTTTCAGTGGTCTTGTCAGAGCCGTGCCCTAGGCGCCGAATAGAATTCGCTGAACAACGTGAGGAATAAGCGGCTTAGTCAACAATATATTTTGGTAATATAAGCTATGCAAGTCTGCTAGAGCCACCTTTCACAACACATGTTGTGGGGATGCACAATATATCAAGAAAAAATGGCAGTCTCCCCGGAAAATCTACGGGCGCGGTGGTCGGCCACGCTGCTCAGCTCAGAACTCCAAGACCAACTTTGGGCCGTCCAGCGAGCCATGGATGCCGTGCGGGAGCAACAGCTCTCAGTGGCCACCTAGGCGGCCCCAGGCCCGGGCCTCCCAATCGCCGCATTTAAAATATAGTTATGTCACTCACTCACTGTATAGAATGGCTTGTCCTCCTAACGCCGCCGAAGCGTCGCATATCGGAAACCTTCTGCTCAGTCCTGTTTGCTGCATGCCGTGACAGGTTGCGTCATGTTGTGTCGTCTCGTGTCGTGCTATGTTATGTCGTGTCAAGTCCAGTGTCTTATGTTTTACTGTCCCATGTTATGTATTGTCATGCCGTCTAGCACTGTGTCGTGGTCTGGGAGTCAAGCCCTTTATTTCAGTCCCCATATTGTTTTTTGCCCGAGAGTAATCATTAGAGTTTAAACGCCGCACAACAGTTCAACTAAACGAAGGAAACATCTGCCAGTCATTGCCAGCTTCAATTGTCTGAGGAATCGTGAACACGCCCGTGACACTACATCCGTGAATTTTCATAGTCCCTTTCCACTTCGCAAGATTCCTTCGCGGCAACTTAAAATCTACTAGACTTTCAAGAACATTGATCCATGCCTCTCTTGCTTATGGCACCTGGCACGCCATGTGCACTCTTACAAACACACTCTCTCCCCTTCAACATCCCTCCTTCCAAATGCGACCCATTTACACGCAGGGAGCAGCAAAATTCCTAAGCACCATTGATCACAGATGTCCCAACAAGCACCAGCGCTACAAGCCTGCAGCACCGCCTGTACTATATTCATGACCAAACATGCAGGCCTCTATATAGTACAACAACGACGCCTCGTCTCGGAGAAAGAGCACAAGCAATACTTCCAGGCCTATATTACTATACGAGCTCTGTGAAACAGATCAGGATATCCAACATCCCTACAAATTACTTCATAAGTAAAAGCCGAAAGATAGCTCTACGCTCATCTGTCTAGCGCTTACGAGGCAGCATCGCATATACATGCTCCTCTCTAACACCGCCACACTCCCGATGAACAAGATTCAAATAACAACGCACGAAGTGGCCCCCTTCAGACACTCATTCAGTAAGAAAGACGAAGTGGATCATTTACCATTTCTGTCTTTGCCGCAAGCCCCGCCAAAACATCGGCAGAGGAACTGCCTCCCTTACAGAAGCAAAACAGTCCCCATAGTTCTTTATTTTCAAGCCTGGAAGATAGCCAAGGAAAAGGCGGAGCCCGCGCCCCGGTTTCAGACATCTAAATTCATAGTTCCTTATTTCAGCGCAATGCATTCATCTTTTTTATTTGTATACACATACAAAAATGCATAGCGTACCGCTTTCCATTTTTATTTGGCCATAGCGATATCTTTGACCAATATATGTCGTATGCCAAGCTGAAGACGTGTTATCATTACTTTGTTGCTTCCAATTTTTCTCTAAATCTGACGCAGTTTTGTTCTCTCTCATGACGTAACCACTGTATAAGACATTTGCTCTTTCAATTGTGCCTTACCTCACTTTTTATTAATTGTATCTTAGACTTCCACTTCCTTACATATACAAAGGCTTTGTTGTGGCTCCATGTTTATTTTTTTTTCTTGAATAGCGACCGGCACTTGCTGGAAAAGAAACTAGGTCAATGACCTTAATATAAGTCCGGCCTCACGCAACCACTGAGAAATGGGATAAAATCGGCTTCTAAAGCTGTCCTGTTCTCTTTCTGTCTTGGCTGTACACTATCGTGTGTGATCAATAAAGTCAGTGCTGCATTCATTTCGCAACAATAATCTGCTTATTTCAGTGAAATATGATAGCAGAAAAAAAATGACAGTGAGTCGTCGTTTCACATCAGTGCAGTACGCCTCAGCTTGTTTCTTGATTTGACGCAGGAGATGGCAGCTCAGAATAGAAATAGCAATGAAGGAAAAATGAGCGCTCTTTTTTGCACACTTCTGTCGTTCTGAGGATTGATGCTGATAATACAAAGGAACTATGAAGCACATAAGAGTGAAAGAGACGACTGTCTCTCACCATTTAGTATGTAGGTCACAAGGTCATAGAGGCTTCCAGCAAGAGCCGCACACCGATATGTTTAGCGTGTTTTTTTCGGCACTTATTCCATAACCGAGGATATTACCTGCATATAACGTTGATTACATTTGAGATGGTGTTAACGGGAACTTAGCGCACGTGTCTTCTGCCTTATGAGTTTTGGCACGGAGCGCCGTTGCCTGCTGACCATTATTCAACGCTCTCCTAGTATCAAGAAACTTAGCGCAGACTTCTTTATTTGAATCTTAGTTGAAACAGAATTAAGTTTGAGCACGCAGCTATCACGGGTATTATCTTGACCCCGTTGCCTAGTTATTAGCTGCGTACTTAAAAATATTTTCTGCCAACCATCGTTTCTATCAGCCTGGGCACTTCTATCGACAAAAAAAATGTCAGCTTGAAATTCTCTTGTGCGAAGAGAATTCTAAACAAAAAATTCAGAGTCCTTCCACTATTGTGAAGGTGGAAGCCGGCAAGGCTGCGACTATGGTGGGTCTGCTGTAGTAAATATTGCTATAGTGCATTTACATATTATCATTATTAATTACATTGAGCGTCTTCGGCATGTTCGTCAAAGCGCAAAGACACCGGCCTCTTGTTTCCTTCCGGTGCAACATTTTCGCCCGGCGCAATACCCGCACATACAATGCGGGTGTGCGCCACACGTGATTTTATCATCGTTAATCGTGACGTAACTTACGAGCATGTGACGTTATTGATGTCATGACCCATCAGTCATGTTGGTCATCCGTTTTCACACATGTGCTAACGCAAAACTGGCGGGAAACCACCACGCACACACAGCCGAAATTGCTGTACCCGCTGGTCAGTCTATGGACGCGATCTCCAGTAACCTAGCGTTAAGAGCTTCGCTGTAAAATGCCCGCTGACAGCTCTGCACGCCCCGAGAGCTAGGGACTTTGCAGCGCAAGAAACGCTACGCAGGCCATCGGGCTCAACAAACTTCGCTTTCTGAAAGAGTGGCCCTAAACATTCCCTGCTCTTCACTGAGAAATGTTTATTCCGGCGTCGGAGAAGCGTCGCTATCTTTGCCCTGTGTCAAGCTAGTCTCGAAAGATCAGGCGCGCACTCCACAGCGTCTGTTTGTCTAACTACCCCTAAGGGTTCCGACTTTCTCAATGTTCTTGTCAGTGCACAAAATACGCTGCAATAGCTATGTGGAGACCGATTAAATAGCACACATATTCAACCCGTCCGAGGAAAGCCAAATCTACCAGACTGAAACATTATGTGTTTTTTATTCAGATAGCACTTACTAGCGAGATTGTTGGAGGGTTACCACGTGCGCTACGAGGTTGCACGCAAATTTGGCTTGTTCAACAACGTGCTCAGCGTCATGCTAGTCACTTTATTTCCACTGCAGTACACAGTCCTCTTGTATAGTTGGCTTGCACTGACGTCATCCTAGACGGCACGTTGGTCAACCCATTCGGTGAGTTGCTGCACTCATGATGTTACATGCTAGCTAACTACACCGATGTCTGGTTACCCCTGTCTTGTTCCAGCTGACGCCATCCTACGCATGCAGATTTGCTAAACCCATCGCACTACGCATGAGCCTCTCTCGTTTCCTGGATTGCGCTTTCCATTTCTTTGCATGCACTTTGTAACACTAATATATTAACTTATTGCTATACAATTTACATGTCCTGACTAGCTCTATTTCTTTCTCGGTATGTATAAGAGAGCGAGCATGGATGTAGCTGACATTCAAGTAAGAATAATCGAGCGTCAATAATAATAAAAAAAAGCTGCGGTAAGAACAATCAAATTCTACCGACTAGGTTTTCATCTCAGCGATTCCAGCGTGGGCGGGGACGGAGTCACTTTTGCTTCTAAAACGTGCGACTCAGGTGCAATGGCGATCAGATTGTGAAGAAAACATTGCGTGGGATACTCTTGGCTTCATGAGTGAGACAAAAAATTGTGACTATAATGCCACGAAAGGGTTGTATATTTTCTATCACAGTGTGAGAATTGGTGAAAATCTGGTGGTGGCGGTGATTAAGATGAAGCTATACGCGTAGTTCAGTAAGAATCTGAATCTTTTATTCTAACAGACGTGACATGCCGTGGCATGATCTCAATGAAATAGTTTAAGCAAAGAGAAAAAAAATACACTGTACGAAACAATAAATTGCAGTCGTTTGTCATGTCATGACATTTGCTTCGCACATATTTCACTAAGAGATGCTTTCTAGGAATCTAGATGCACTAAGAGATGCTTTCTAGTTTGTTTTTTATTGTCAGTGTAATGGTGCCGAGAGTTCACAGTGGGCTAGAGAAGTAGCTGTATATAGGAAATATTGTAGGCTGATTTTGTAAATTGTTGCTTCAAAAAATTATGCGTGCTACAACCACAATCTTATTAGGAGGCATAACGTAGTGAGGAACAACGTACGTATGTAATAATTTTGACCACCTGGCAATTTTTAACGGGCTCCCAATGTACGGTACGCGAGTGTTTTGCATTCCAGCCCCGTTGTAATGTCAGAACTGTGGCGCCATGGCCGAAATCTAACCCACGACCTTAGACTCAATGTTGCAACTCCATAGCGGGTGGACTACTCCAGTGGGTACGAATTAATTTAGATCTGGAGTTATTTAACTTGCAAACAAACAGCAGCAATCAACTTTTTTTTTTTTTGCAGTGCGCCCCCACAGAAGCAGGTCCGCAGTGGCCTCGTAATAAACGCATGACTTCGGTTTTAGCACCAAGAGTAAAAATAAAGAATAGAAATAGACTCTGACTATTGAAGTTTAATGCTGAGATATTGTCTGTCGCTACCATTAGACTTCCTACAGGTTCGACAATTTATACGGTAATCAGAAAAATATTTTCTTTACTACCATTCCACTAGAGTGCGCCGAAATACTTACGTTTCATCCGTAGGATTGGCAAGCTTGAGTTTCCTGATCTGAATATGACAAAAGTAAGATTTTTCACGTGTTTTTTTTTTTTGTTGCCGAAATCACTGCCATCAGAGTTCTGCTGCCGCGCAAGTGGCGCTGCTCATACTACGGTCATAATGAATTTCTGTGCAGCGCTCACAATTAGGACGATGAAGAAAACACACGCAGGACAGGCGTTGACTCTTAACTGAAATTTATTTTGAAAAAAAAACATGAAAACAGAGAGTAATCCATATATCTTAAAACACGTGACGAACCCCGGAACTCTACTGTCTTCCGGGTACATTCTCGAATTTGAAGCTCATCATCGGCTCCCTATCTTAGGTTGCCACATGTGCTGATCAGATATTCAAATTCTTTTTTCCAATAGCCGAATGGACGGTTGAGTGACACAGCCTCCTCCTTTCCTTCTAATGCGAAAAACTTCAATTATTTCACGCACCGATTCATTCCATAACTCATGCCATACTACGTCACTTGCCCTATTTGGAAAGTGATATTGCGTTTTCTACGGAAAGATCGGCCTGTCGTGAGTCCCTGTTCACGCGCAGAGTGATACCTGTAGCGTGTTCCAGAATTTACGTGGTCGACACACACGTACCTAGAAGTTTACAACGCCAACAGCGCACACTGGTGGGACCAGAAACGCAAATAAAAGAAGCACTGAGTTGCAACTGAAGATTTACGTTCTGAATGATCGTGTACCAACTGGCCCAATGTATAACTCTTTTGGAGTGCATTGAAAGATTCGATGAGGCGTGTATAAAGCGCAATCGTATGCAAACGCCGTCCTCCCATTCGAAAACAGGCTAATCGAGCTCGTTGCCATCCGCACAGCGAAGGCAAATGTTGGCTTAGAATCAATAACAGAAAGTTTTCGCAGTAAAGCATTTACGGTTTCCTTAATGTTTTTAAGCATGAAATGCTTTTAGCTCCCGTTGTCGGTGACCTTCAAGTGACCTTGAGCCAAAAGCGAGAGTTGTTATCTGGGCACTCAAGCGAGACCATCTGGGTATCGTTGCGAGAACAACACGATATCATCCGGGTAATAAATAAAAAGTTACGGAAATGCGGTTTCTCGCCCTCAACCCTTAGTACAGGACCGCCTTACATACGCTAGTTACTGCCCAAACAGGTTACAAGAAATATTGCTTCGGAGTTCTTCCTCGTTTTTTTCGAAATATCACTCAAGCTGTAACGTCTTGCACGCTGAACCTTTATTAGATGCGAAGCAGCTTATGGTCGGGGCTATGTCCCTCCCTCCCTCCGCCGTGCGGCGTCCACTTCCGAAAGCCGGAACCGGAAGCCGGCTTCAAGTTCCGCTTCCACTTCCGGTTGCGCTTTCGGTTCCGGAAGCCAGCTTCCGGTTTCCGGAGAACGCTTCCGGTGTTTTGCCCGAATGATCCCTCGGTGCTTCGCCCACTCATCATCATTCACTTCGTCCTCTAATTATCCTCCCGCAACGCCGCGATGAGTGCCACGGACAGCGCCAGCGTCAACGCCAGTGTCAGCGCCGTAGACAGCGCCGCGGAGAAGAGAGCTCGAGCCGCTGCCACGAATCGGCAGCGGCGACAGGCCGATATGAAAACTAATGGGAACTTGAGTCGACCCCATGGCTGCTTCGCATAGTACTCAGGGTTCCCCTACGGGAAGATGGTGTAATTTGTTGCCATTCCCAATAGCGACGTTCAAAAGGCAGATACAGTGCAGTATACACTTGATTGCATTTTTCTAGCTGAAACAAGGTTGTCTGTCCTCTTTTCAACGCCAGCGGACCGCGGGTTCCACGGCGCGGGTGATCTTCGGTCATCTTCGAGAGATGGCGCCACGCTGCGTGACAAGGCCGCCAGCATCCGGTGTGGCGAAGATGGTTGTTTGGTCGAGACGAGACTTGCAACAAGGTTCAGTTCAAAACAGGTTAGTTTCGGCTCAGTAAGCTTTGAGGGCTGCGTCGCGGCACCAATCTGCTTTGCTGGTAGCCATTTCATGCTTACATCTACTCTCGGTTATGGGAGAGCCAGCATTATTTTTTTCGCTCGCATATCTGCCTGCAAACCGTGGCACCCCCGTAGTAATGTTCGTTTTAAGCGATGCTTCCATTGTGTCCTTTCCCGATTTAGCGTGGTTGCCTGTCTGTTAATTGGGCCAGTCGCAAGCCCGGAAGATATATTTGCCGCTATGCCTGAAAATGTTGCGGCTATACATGAAGCTTCTTTAGCCGGCTCACGCACACACACACACACACGCACACACGTATATATATATATATATATATATATATAGAGAGAGAGAGAGAGAGAGAGAGAAAGATATGTGTGCGTCTGTGTGTGTACATATAAACAGAGAAATTGGTGATCAGAACGGTGAGCTATCTTTCACGGAATCTTTGACTTCGTTTCTTTGATGTAGTCATGCAGTATCTAAATGTATATATATATATATATATATATATATATATATATATATATATATATATATATATGCTCCACAGGGGGTGTGCCCATTCTGGACCAATCCTCTAGAATGGGTGTATCTCCGCTCAAACAAAAAGGGTAGAAAATCCCTAAATGTTTCTTGATACATGTAGTGATTTTCTGTACATACACCTGTCCACACCATTCTGCCCTCGACGAGCATCAGTGATACATCGAATTCGTTCTTGTCACCATGCTGCGTGTTCGTTTCGAACTGCGGCAAGAAGGCAAGAATGATAGGGCCAACAAACCCGGCGACACAACAGGCAAGCATGGAGATGGACATAACGAGAAGGAAAGCGTTTAGAAAAGGCTGAAGCACCTGGTATAGAGTCAATGAGATCGATTTTCTGCAGTGTCGAGAATCCGGCCGCTAAAAGGCCCTGCAAGTGCTTGCCGTGATGGAGCCGCTTATCGCATCTCTTAACATTTGGTAAAGCTTGTTCTTCACACGTGTGCTTCTGACGTAGTAGAAGCCCACACACCAGCTTCGTCTTTGCGCCTTTATCTGAAGGTTCGTTTGAACTAGCGAACACAGACAAGGCCTGTAACCCGTTGGTGGCTTCATGACTTACATGTCAGAATGTTAATCAACAGAATGTTGAACTTCCTTTCGTCGTTGGGCGTTCCCCTTTCTATGTCATCTTCATCCCCCATCACGCGTTTATGTTCCCGTCCCCCCCCCCCCCCCGCCCCCTGTCCAGAGTAGCAGGCTCGAGCATGCTATCAGGCCGACCTGTCTGCCTTCTTCCCGAATAAATTATCTTTCTCTCTCTTGCATTTCCGCATAGCTTTTGAACTATGCAAGGTATAAACGTAAAAATAACATGGCAATGAAATTGTGGCTTTTGTTATGGATAAGCATAAACATTCCACTAGATTACCCGTTGCATAGAATGGAAGTGAACCAAAATGCATGCATTGCCGTTAGTTTTAAAGCCTTAACTGGTTTACTTCAGCTTCGGTTCATAAATTCCAAAATGTGCGTTTGATCTGCTTATTTCATGTTTTTTTTTAATTTTTTACCTATATCTCTCTCTTCAACACACCGACCACAATACCTGTAACCCCTCTTGCTAGAGCATAACCATCGCCAGTTTGTGCTCTTGGACCAAACGGTCATTATCTTTTTTTTATGTTGTTTTCGCCATAGGAGAATATTGCAGTAAATACGTTCTTTATCATTGTCGGTAGCCGCAAAAGAATCCCTTGCTCGCCTTCTAAACGTTACGAGTGACAGTATACGAGGACTCTGAGAAAGCATCGTCACTTGACCTTTCGGAGCTATGCGTGGAGAAGCGGCATGGACAGCAAGCGCTCGTCCTTGTGTCTCCTTTTTCTTCGTCCCTGCTTGTTTGCGCACAAAAATTTAAGAAAAAAAAGCGTTGTTAGTGCTGCTTGTGACCATATCTCCTGTTACTTTGTCAGTGAGTTTATTCGAGAGTGGCGACGGGTGCAAACGACGTTGACATGTGTGGTTAAAAAGCTCACAGAGTTCCTGTTTACTGCAGGCAGAGTGTTTTCTCGCTTTAACTGCCCCCCTCCCCCACATGCTCTCCCATGTCTACTTTTACCCTCGAATAAAAAACCTGAAGGAATGCTTGATAACGTAGCTGCAGCTCGTCACGAGAGGGCCTCGAAGGTGCCTTAACATTAATAATATCTACCACGTAAAATTCCATGTAAATACATGGGTAAGGAATTGTCAATTTGTTCGACATCGTATGAAGTATTCTGCAGGGGGTTTGTTGAATTAAAAAAAAGATACACGGGTGGGGCAGGTACTTTTGTTGGACCATATTTTTGAGAAAAAAATAATGCCGACATTAGAGGTATTGGGATTATAGTAGGCACAATATTTACTCACATTATTCAGCACTATTTATTTTTGTCAAAATACCTTAACATGTATCGATTCGGACGTAGAATATCAATAGAACACTACTGATTTGTAATCCCCCCCCTTATCTGTACAAGTTAATATCAAACAATGTTCCGAAAATCTGTTTCAGAACAGTCAGAAACAATGTAACCATTTCACGTAAAATAATGTATATCCTATTTATTCGTTTTAGACAATTGAACAAGGGTAGCGCAATAAGCGCTCTTCCTGTTGTAGACTTACAAAATTTTGCTGTACTTCAATTCTCCTCAAGTGTACCGAGTTTTACCTGCAGCCGTCAAACTCTCCAAGCTGCAAATAAAATCTTTGCTTCTATTGGCCATAGAACGTCATTTTTGTTTAAATGCAACAAATTGTATTCAAATTGCTTTAGTACTTTTTAATTAGATTTAATAGCGTTCAACTTGTATGTGAGCAATAAAATCGTTGTTGGTGTCAAGCTTAAGATACTTTTCAAGACAAATTTATTCTAGGGGCCAACTTCAATTTTTTTATTCAAATACCTGTGAAACTCAACTGCTCGCATTATAGATAACCACTGGATCAACTTGAGTCAAAATTGTAGCTTTTGAGAGGGGAAGTTTATTTCAAGCAAATCATAAAAACAGAAGTTTGAAAGCCATAGTATGGAAGACATCATAAGTGCCAGCGAAGGATGTTTATTTACAACTGCTGCAGCCTAAAGTAGTTTACAGAAAAGAATTTGGCAGTTTTATGGCACCCGATTTTTATGTTACTTGTATGCGGTTTTACGAGGGAGGGTTCTTATTTAAGGTCATTGACCCAGTTATTGTACATTTGGAGGGTACGGCTCGGAAATAAACATACACGACTCATGCAGTGACAACAAGGAAGTTTGGAAGGAAACGAGAATTGGGTTGAAACCACAACCAATGGAATCAAACGAAGTTGTTCCTATTCTTTTCTTTAGCTTCACTCCAACTACGCGACTTTTTGTTATATCTTTCTCTCTTTTTTTCCCGTCCCCGTTTTGTCCTCAAAGTCTGCCCTGAATATTTTTTGTTTCATTGTTGAAATGTTTATAAGATTGAGGTTGTAAAGAAAACGTTGGCAGTGACTTCGGTCGCGGAGTTGGCGATCCCAACCCCCGTCTCGCATTGTCATCATTCTTATCATCACCATTGAGTAACAGCTGAAAGGGCAAATGACCTAAAAATGGTTCTGAGATTATAGGCCGTAATAGAGAATAAAAAGTGGCAAAAAATGTTTTAATCTGAAAAACTAGATTGAGGTGAACAACTTCTACTGATGTCATGTGAGCCCCTCACTGTCATCTAAGCCACCAAATAAACAACTCGAGAAGAGATGCGCCAGGCTGAAGTTCCCCCCCTTTTTTTTGGCTTCCTTTTTAGCGTCCTGCTCTTGGCATCTCTGCCAGAGGGGACATGTTGCCATTTTAGGCTCAAAACAAATAGGCAATTCAGAGAAGTATGTGAAGGCAAGAATATTTGATTCTTGATTTGGGAAAGACATAATCGACGGCTGAATATTGTGAGCCGAACAAAAGGGCTGCTCCGCCTCTTGGCAAGTTTCCAGGCTGGAAGAAAGAAAGGCTCTCTGGGGATTTTATATGTACGCGTATGTGTGTATGTTTCTGGGCATATAGAGCAAACCGTTTCTAAAGCGAGCTTTCAGAAGCGGGCGTGTGAGAAGGTTTGGGAATTAAAGGGGAATATTAAGGAGGTATTTGTAAAATGCAACAGTTATAAGCATGTATCAATTACCTTATTAGCTAGAGCCGGCTAAGCGGCTATATGTCATCGCCTCATTCCGAAGGGGTTCCCAATAATTCATCGTCATCATCACTTGTTACGGCACTGGCACTCTTACGGTCTGTGTGAGACGATGCGATTTTGGAAGGGGAAGGTTTCATTTTCGGGAAATCTAAAGGAGGCTGGAAAGACATTGTAAGAGGAGGACTGTAGAAAAAAAGTTGGTTTCTAACCGAAAGATGAGCGATCGTTGTCTGTTTCTATCTTCATGCTGTTCCTGCCATTTCTGTTTTTACGGCAATATCTCTGAATTAAATCTGCCGTTTTACGCGCCAGGACCACGATTTGAATATGAGGCATGCCGTAGTGGGGGACTCCGGAATAATTTTCCCACCAAGGGGATCTTAAATGTGCCCCTAAATGGCGGGACGCGGGCGTTTCTGCATTTCGCCCCCATCGAAATGGGGCCGCCGCGCCGGGATTCGATCCCACGACATCTTGAATAGCAGCGCAACATCATAGCCGTTAAGGCACCGCGGCAGGTCTGTGCATTGTGCATGCGCTGCTGTGGTCAAGATATGCAAAGACTCCGCCCTATCAGACTTGCATCGTTCGAACTACAGGCTCGTTGCTCGAATGCATAGGAAGGCTCCACACGAGTTTTGGCTGCACCCGTGTTTGAAGCATCTGGCATTGATTTGAATGCAAGCACTTGTGAATGCAAGACATGAGGATATGTGTGTCTGAACGTGCGTTCGCGCCTGGTGTCTTTCCGGATTTTCTGTATTGTGTCTTTGTTCTTGTGCCCGTGCAGTGGTCTCGCTTTGCGCGCATGAAGTCTTGTGTGTGAACGAGTGTGTTTTTGTGTTTTCCCGGGTGAGTGGGCGCGTGTTTCGAGCGTGTGTGCGTTTGCATGGTCGCGTTTGTGAAGGTTTGTTTGAAAATAGATTTCTGCGGTCGTTAAACAGGTGCGCATGTCACCTTACGTGCAATAGTTTTTGTTTGTGAGCAGGCGCCTGCTTGTGTGGCAAATGAGTGTGAGCGCACAAGAAATAGTGGCGAGCATGCGGCCCTACTTTTTAAGTTGTTTTAATGCAACGAAATTTTATTTTCTTCAGTTTCAAATACAGTAAAGATGCATGATGCCCCAAGACTGCTGCCTGTAATTTTTGTATACCTTGCAGCAAACTTGACTGGTAAAAGGTTGGTTACGTACTGAGGAAATGTTTTAAAAGAACTGCGGTATTGTGCTTTAACGCAGTCCTGCTACTCCTCATTGCCTATTTCGTCCGGTAAATTTGGCGGCTTACGTCGGTGGGCAGAACCGTAAGCCGTCCAGGACCTCTGTTTGTAAACATTGACAGGGTCCTAAGTGGGTATGCTTGGGTGCGTACGTATTGGTAAGTACCCATTTATGCATTGGTGCGTGTTGTTTTGGTACGAGTGTGTTTCGGGCCGACCATTGGTATGTTTGTGATTTCTCATATCAGTGTGCGCTTGCGCTAACGTGCGTATGTTTATAATTATAAGCGCTAGGCGGGGAGGAATTCTGCTGCTTGCTGGCGTTATTCAACTGAGTCAGCCCCATTCCGCGGACACAACGACAGAGGCAAATACGCAGAATACATAAGGCGCCTTGGGTCATAAAAGATAAAATGGGGTCACGACGCACCCGAAGCCCAAAGGAAATACTCAAAGGTCACTTGAACCGCATGTTTAAGCTACACAGAACATCGAAGATTGATCGCCCGATGCATAGTGGTTCCCATGCCAAGGCAGAACACGAGCTGAGGAGTTACAACAGTCTCGTAATAATCAAGATTATTCTTAATTACACGTAATAACAGATGCCAAGATATGTTTTTGAAGCATCCCTTAAAGTAAGAAGGATATCTTTTATAAAAAAATGAGGAAATGCTGAATTGGGAAGCAACTAGGACATAAAGTCAAAATAACGTCAACGCTCTGTACTCTGGTTTTACGCCCCATTTGCGTGAGCAACATTAACGATTATGTGTTGATACCTATTAAGCGTCTTGTATTGCCTGCTAATTAGGAAACTGCTTTGCCTAAACTGTGGTGGTTTCGAAATATAAGCTGTCTGCAATGTAACGTAGCGCTTGCTGGTACAACGGCTTGTTCACCGCGCGGCATGTCTTGACTTCTATTTTCCGTTTCCGGCGCAATTCATCGAGCTGACTTTCCATGAGCACTCAGGGACAATTTTTCGTCTCATAGCTAGCTGCACTGTTGCAGGAGAGAATTGCATCGATAAATTGGTCAGTTTTGAACCATGATAGCAGTATACTGTTTGTAGCGTCGTTAGTTCTCGGGTATTTAGTCTTTACTTTTTAACTCAGGGTGCAGAAATCGGGTGCTGTTTTAAAGAGAGGAAATGCCTGGAGAATCCGGGGCTATTGTTGTCTGGCAACGCCGAGAGAGAGAGAATAAAAGGAAAAGCCAGAAGGTTAACCAGAGGGGAAGGTCCGGTTTGCTTCCCTACGCTGGGGAGACAGGGGAGGGGTAGGTAAAGTGACAGGAAAGTAGAGACAGAAAAAAAATGTCGCAGTTTCACCTGACAGGCGAAGAATCAATTACGATAGCAAATTAGTAGAGAGCTGTACGGAGTAAGGATAGTAGTTTTATCAGCTGTATAAACTTGGACATGTAGCAGCACCAGCAACGCGCAGAACTGTTGTCGACGCCGTCAGCGTTTTGCCCGCGTTCACACCGAACGCGCGCGGCGTGGGTGACTGTTGCCGGTGCCTCTGGCGGCGGCTCGGAGGTTTTCGACGAGATCAGAACGGGACACTCGTCGAGCAGCGTCGGAAGTCTTTACCACCTTCTCGCCTCGCAACGTTTTTATGTAAATACGCATTTGGTGCAACAGCTAAACGTCGCCTCCCTTCCCTACCTCCCGCCCTCGCCACGGCCTTTCGCGGACTGAAGATGTCGCGTTTGCTCTCCGCCGTGCGTTCGCTCCCCGCGAAAGCGCACGTCCCTCGTGCACTTTCACTCGCACATACAGCATACGGCGCACGGCCACGATTTCATCGCCGTGGGATTTTATACGGAACCTCACGGTGACTGCGACGACCACGCCAACGGCAGAAATCCGCTTGGAGTGTCCATATAATTGCTATGGCAATAATATGGGGGCGCACAGATACACAATCACAGTCGGCCACTGCCACTGCCGTCGATTCAATGAATCTAGACAACCTTCGAGGTTGTTCTTGGCTGACGAGACGAATTGCAGCGCGAAGATCTGCAAGTTCCGCAGCCGTCGATGTCATTTGGTGACAGCTATTGAAAATGATGGCGGTGGCTCTCGCTGGGAGCAGCGTTATCTGTTTAAGACCAGGTGAAGACAGCTCAGACTTTTTTTTTTTGATTCCTGGCACCCTGAGGTGCATTGCAGGTCGAGCCAAATACCATCAAGGAATCGATGGCCTAGTTGCGGGGGTGAAGCCCGATGGAAGGCGGGTGTAATAATCCGAAATCGAAGTACAACATGATGCCTGAGGCCTTTGTGACGTTAATGTTGCAAGATGATGAGAACGGGCACGGGCAAAGTGCCTAATGTGCATTCTCAGCACTTCCACAGCAATGTGTGTTTGTATGGGTTGGTCTTGGGCAATTGCTGTTATCGCCACTGTTGATGCGAATTTAGGTAAACCAACTCTAACAACTCGAGCTTAAATAGCCTGTAGAGCACGAAGATTTGTCCTGCAAGTGGTGGTCAGTATGGGCAAACTGCATCTCCGAAAGCCCAGAAAAAGAGCCGTGTACAATTCCAACATTGCATGCACTGGCATTCCCCAAGTCTTTCTGCTCAGAAACTTGAAAAGGTGGGAGATTGCTGTCAGGCGCTGTTTCAGGTAGGTCACGTGCGGACCGTGTGAGATCTCTGTCAACGATTATGCGCAGAAATGTGTGAGTCTTTTCATAAGAAATGACCTGACCATTTATAGAGATTGTGTAGGGTGTGATTGGTTTGTGACTGAATGCCACCAGTACACATTTGTCTGACGAGATTTCAAGACCCTGGTTGCGGAGGTATACAGTAATAGCTTTTTGAAGCCTTGCACGCATCTGAGGACGTGTCACACCTGAAGTCCATACACATATGTCGTCTGCGTAAATTGATATTTTGATCGCTGCTGGTAGATGCTCAACAAGACCAATGAGTGTGAGGTTGATCAGGGTGGGGCTTAGTACTCCGCCTTGAGGAACGCCTCGATAGGTGCAGTGTCGTGCGGCTTGGCCATCTCCAGGTACACACAAAGAACCATCTCATAAATAGCTAATTAGAAATCCATTAAAAAACTCGACCCCCAAGGCCAACCATCTCAAGAGCAGCCAGAATGGCGTCGCGAGATACGTTATCGTATGCCACCTTGATATCTAAAAACAAAGCTGCAGATAATCTTTTACATGACTTTTGATGCTAGACATAAGTAGCAATCTCAACAACACTGTCTATTAATGAGTGATCTAGACGAAAATCAGCCATGAAATTTGGGAACATGTTGCAGTGTCCCAGGTACTCCAAGCGGGCAAGGATCATTTTTTCTATTATCTTTCTCACACAGCTGGCCAGCTGCTATTGGGCTGAATGAGGTGAGTTCAAGCGGAGACTTGCCGTGCGTCAGGAGAGGGACCAAGCGGCTTGTCTTCCATTTTTTCGGGAATCATATCATCTTGTAGAGAACCATATGCTGTAGAGATCTAACAGTTCTCTCCGGCGCATTCACTCAGGTTGCACAAGGCGCGGTATGATATTCCGTCTGGTTCTGGGGTTGAAGAACGTCTGCATAGAGCAAGGGCTGCCTCAAGTTCCTCCATGGTGAAAGGAAGATCCATACGGCAGTAACGTGAAGCAGCGATGTAATTTGGCGCTGGAGAGCCTGGACCAGCTGCTTTCCCAGTGATCCTTGCACAAAAGTATAAAGCAACATCAGCATTCAGCCGCCTCTGGAAGAGCGCCAGCGCTTTCAATGGGAAGCGTTGGTCAAGGAGGGGAAACGCAGGCAGACCACGTACTGGTTCTCCAGATGTGGGAAAGTGGCTTCCGGGGGTCTAGTGACTGGCCAAACATTTCCAACGTTGAGATGCCAGTTTATCCATGCGACGCTTGATTTTCTTTTGTACTGGTCTGCCTGTCCTAAGGTCATCGATGGATTTTGTTCGCCGGTATCGCCACTCTGCACGACGACGGAGTGCACGTAGCCGCTATAACTCTATAATCCAACTCCGTGTGATTAGACGAAACTGTGACCGTGCGCGTGACCCGCAGGGGTGGCTGAGTCAGCTAAGGCGTTGCGCTACTGAGCACGAGGTCGCGGGATCGAATCCCGACCCCGGCGGCCGCATTTCGATGGAGGCGAAATTAAAAAACGCCCGTGTGCTTGCGTTGTAGTGCACGTAAGAGAACCCCTGGTGGTCGAAATTAATCTGGAGCCCTCCACTACGGCGTGCCTCATAATCAGAACTGGTTTTGGCACGTAAAACCCCAGAAAGAGGAAGACCGTGCGCGTGGCGTCTCGCACTGCACACTTCATTGTTTCCTCTAATCCAGAGGACAAGCCCTCTCGGCAAGCATCTTCCATGCATGGCAGAGGTAAAAGTAGTCCAATCAATTAATCGAGTGGCGTTTCGTGGGAAGAACCTGGATCTGGACGATAAGGTACGTGGGAATGTGATCACCGCCGTTGGTCTCGATATCAAAAAACCATTTAACACTTGTTGTGAGAGAGCTGGATACGAAAGCTAGATGAAGACAGCTGCCATAATTCACGCCCCGTAGGCAGTTTGGGCTGCCGTCATTCAGGAGCGAAATGAGTGGTTGCAGGTGAAGTTAGGTAGTCTTTGTCCTCTTTGATTTTTCCTTGTGCTTGCCCATGCCATATGGTGCACATTAAAATGTCTGATTATGACCCATGGAGCAAAACACACCGCCAAGATATTTGTTAATCTCTTCGAATATAACTTACTTGAAGGCAATATATAAACGCCTACGCGTGTAAACACGAATGTCCCCTTTTTAACTGTTAGGCAAACATATTGATTGTCA
Source organism: Dermacentor silvarum (assembly GCF_013339745.2). Taxonomy (NCBI): domain Eukaryota; kingdom Metazoa; phylum Arthropoda; class Arachnida; order Ixodida; family Ixodidae; genus Dermacentor; species Dermacentor silvarum. Next base: position 55,061,727 of record NC_051158.1, on the reverse strand, counting down.
TCGCGAGGCGGAATCGGCTGCCGAACAGTTCATGACGAATAAAAACGATGACTTCGCCGCATGCACCAGTTGTTGTGGACATAACAGCTTCGTATCCCAATAACCTAACTGGGTTGGGACACGTAAGGCTCACATATGACAATGATTGCGAACAAATTAGTATACATATACTGACGAAAGTCTGAAAGGCATGACTTAGTCATCTTGGGTTCCACTGGATGATTGACGCTTGCCTTGACTTCTTCTCGAAAGAATGGGTGATGGTTGGCCATGTCTCTATTCGAGAGATTCAATGATTGGCTTAAGGCGTCCAGTACTTTCAGTGCACTTGGAGCAGACGTGGTTCCAAAGGTTCGCCGAAATTACTCGAATGGCGTCTATAAGAAGACGCAGCACTGAAAGAACTTGACGATCAGCTTTGGGCGTGTCATCAGTGGCAGGAGTAGGCTCCCGACCGGGCTTGACAATCTGTGCTTCTTTGGAAATTTTCTGGCTCGGAAGCGCAGGCCATTCTTCTGGAGAAAGATTCCTCTCAGCAGACTTTCTTGTGCTGTTCAGCCCTTTTGTGGCCTGACTGGAGGATGTGGGTGCTACTGTGGCAGGGCCACTCTCCTTTCGTGCATCTGCCTTCTTTGAGAACGTTCGGTGACGCCGACGCCGACCACAGATCGTTTCAGGAGCCTCCCTGTGTGACAAATTGTTCCGAACCATTTGCTTGAGAGCTGCGAGCTCTTTCTTGATGCGAGGGTAGTCCTTAGACGAGGCAGCATGACAAACATTATAGTTGCCGCACTTCAGGACCGTAGCCTGTAAAGTGTCTTGCGCATGAGGTTCAGCGCACCGGGGACACAGTACCGAGTATGGACAGAGCCCGAAGTGCGTGATACTTCTGGTAAGCTCAACGAATGATAACACGGGCAAGGATCTCCCTTCGAACCGAAACGTCCTACTTAAAACGATATCATTCGCATGAACATGTAACGACAAAGTGAGCTGCTCGCAACTCATGTAGCAAACTTACCTATAAGTATACTCGGTGACAGGCATGATTTATACTTTTATAGGAATCCACGTGATTAACAAGAAACAGCAAATAGAGACGTGTTTGGCGATGCTTTGTTTACTACGTTCGCTGCGAATATCTTTTACATTGGAAAATAAAGTACAAGCAGTAGAATACATGACCACACTTCGCAAGAGCTATGTATAGGTGTCGTGAGTTTCTTTATCTTACAAGTGCTTGTTTACGTGCGCAAAATAATTTCCACTTCGAGAATTTCTGTGTCCATCCTAAATCTGTCGGGCCGTTCGCCCTTTTACTTGTCGTCGTTCTTTGCCAATTTGCGCTATACACACTTGCAGCACAATTATTGCAAAACCAACTAGCGCAATCTGCCACCCGTCGTTGAACTTAACTTAGTTCGATAAACGTATTCGCTACTTTGCAGCTGCCGTTCGCAAGTGCTCGACAACGTCAACGCGGCGGCGTTTAATTACTAGGGCGTTACCACTGTGAATATGCGAGAGACGTGTGCGAAGTGCAGTGCTATGCAGCGATGTCGTTTCCTGTTGACCGTAAGGCCGCGAGGTAATGAATATATTATGTATGTTTTAGCTTTACTGTTGTCCAAGTTGTTAATATATATCGATGATGTATCTAAACAACTTGTTCAGCCAAGGTAGGTGGCGCCTATTAGTTTTGTAAAACCTGCATTTATTCTTACACTTTGCGAAAGGGCAAACGATGGGCAGAAATCGCAATTAAACCGATTGTCAGAATTTTCCGGCGTGCCAAAATAAGGCAATATCGGGTTTTATTCGAAATCGAAGGGCCCTAACTCTACTGCAGTACACGGTGCATGATGCGGTGACTGATGCATATCGCCTATTGAATGTGTGCGATGGTAATACCGTCACGGCAAGCATTAAGCCCCGGCGGGAACGCTGCTCAGATACGCACGAGCTTTCTTCTTCTCCATTTATGGTTATATAGTAACCCTGGAAAAAGAGAGAGAGAGAGTTAAATGAAGAAAAAAAAACTGCCATCGAAGATGCTGTGCTAGTTCATTTCACTCCGACTCAGCGAGCTGCCACGTAAGTAAAATTTGAGAACATTTCTTTCGAGAGACGGTAGATTAAATAATCAAGCACGCATACAGGTAACGCTTTCAAAAGAAGAAATGGCCTTTTTTTAGGGCTGATTGCTATGTTGGCTGATGTGGCCTAAATAATATTTTTGGCATTGGTTATTAACCTGTATTCCAGAGTCATTTTTTAACCTTTCTTTCTTAATAAGCTTTAAGCTGATAGACTTCCCTCCAGCTGTGTTCAAATCACTCTATAGTACATTTCAGCCTGGCTTAAAATGAATCAATTCCAACTTGCAAGCTTTAACGTGCTTTTACGCATGTTAACGGTAAGCACATATGGGCACCTGAAAACACTACATATGCACGGGTACACCCAACCTTGTGCCGCTCTCACACATTGTGAGAGTGGCTACAAGCGAAGGTGTGGTGAGGCGGCAAGACGAAACGGCGAAAATTGACAGTAGACGGGCAGCGTACTACAGCGACGAACGTGTCTGCAACAGTCAGCCAAGGCGGTGGAGAAACCTGAAACAGCGCCACCAGAAACAACCGCATCTAAGCTATCACATAGCTCGTATCTCAGCCATCTAAGCTCTCTCTCCAGAAATCTGTCGGTCGAGAGCACTTACGTCTAAAGGAATCATTGCCGTCCGGCGACAAGCACACCCGGAAACCATTTACTGGTAGTCCAGTGCTCTAGAGCACGTTCCCTTAATGAAACAGCCAAAGAAATCTATTCGCTTTAAAACGGAAGAATGAGCCCAAAAATCAATTTAAATTCAAGTAATTCTGCGTTTGAAGGCATTTAAGTACTCGTATTTTGGTAGCGATTGTTGTTTCACTGTGTAATTCCCCAGAGATAAGATTATTAGACCGGCTCACTTGCAGGGGGTAGTATACACTAAACATTTAACACCCTTAAGGGTGTAAATCAGATTGTCGCCAGACGGACACCCTAAGGGTGCTGTTTCCTACACCCTACAGTTGGGGTGCTATATAGCACCCTAGAGGAAGGGTGTCCAGCAAAAATTATGAAGGGTGTTAGGGTGTTAGTCCTCATTAACACCCATTTTCATAGATGATGAAAGGGTGTACACCCTTTATTTCTACAGTATAGGGAAGGCAGGCTCAGCTGTACGTACCTTGAATTATGACTATATAGAGCGATCCAGGCATAACTCCTGTGTGCCAGAAGGTTCAAGTTCAGCTACCAAGCAAGGCGTCCGATAGCCAAGCTTGAAGTTTCGATAGGCATACACAACATTTCTACGTGTGGATGACAATAAGTATTAGTCCCCGCAGGGGCGTCTGCGCAAGCAGGCGTATGGTGAGTTGCGCCACCACGTACCTGAGCACACGGGGGTTGGACCCTCCCACGCGTAGCCGTGCGTGGCTTTGCCGTGTCTGGGGAAAGGGGGATCCTGGAGGTTGAGCCGATGCCGGGTGTTTGGACCTTTAAGGCCCCCCGGCAGAGGCAACACACCTCTTCGGCCTCTGCTTCACATAGACGGCACCTCCAGACTGACCCACCTGGAGGAAATCGGCAGTCGCCTTTTCCTGTCCCCCTCTTCAATCTTTTGTCTTTCTCTCTCACTTTTCCATCTGTCCTGTCTTCTAGTAACTTCTTCTCACTTCCGAATTTCTGGGCGGCAAGGGTTAACCTGGTGTAGCTATCCAACCTTGGGTATTTTATATTAGGTTATAGCGGCGATGCATGGCTGGCGTCTGCAAGCATTCCATCCTTGTAGCGTCCCCTTGTTGGGCTCGGTGGTGGGTGGCTACCATCGCCGCCGAATTTAGCAATTTCATATGGCAAATCCTTTTCCCCCACTTCCTGATCGCTCCCTGAAAAGGGGGCGCACCGATGAAAGTTTTAATTTCTTTTTGAAACCACAGCAGTCTTTCCCGAAGTATCACGTCATACACAGCCAGCATGAAACTAGGACAGTCCGAATGATCTCGCCATTTGTTGTAGCCAAATGTCTCAAGGAAGCAATCGGCCCAGGCTATAAAGTAACGAAGATGGGAAGCGGCGATCTTCTTCTAGAAGTTCGCGACAAAGCACAGTACGACAAGCTTTCGAAACTTGTGGCGTTTGGAGACATCCCCGTGTCTGTGGGCCCCCACAGGTCAATGAACACAGTGCGCGGTGTCGTCTCGGAGGACCATCTCCTTGAACTAAGTGAAAGCGAACTACTTGAAGGATGGCAAGACCAGAACGTAGTCAAGGTGCAGAGGATAACATTAAGGCGATATGACAAGCAAATACCTACCAAGCACATTATCATTACTTTCGGAACTAGCAATCTACCAGAATCAATTGAAACCGGCTACTGCAAGCTTCGTGTCAGGCCATACATCCCAAATCCGCGTCGATGCTTCAAGTGTCAGCGTTTTGGGCATGGGTCGCAAAACTGCCGAGGGCGCGCTACTTGTGCTAAGTGTGGTTCAAATGAACACGCTTCTGACATCTGCACTTCAGCAACCCGCTGTGCCAACTGTGAAGGAGATCACCCCGCCTACTCGCGATCGTGCCCCTCGTGGAAAAAAGAGAAACAAATTATAGAACTGAAAGTCAAACTGAACCTATCTTTCCCAGAGGCACGTAGGCGTTTCTATCTCCATAACCAGTCCAGTCCTTCATATTCCGATGTGGCGCGCCGGGGGGCAGCGCCACATCTTTCGGCGGCTGCCCAAGTCACACGGAGTGTGACGGCGGTCACGCCATCAGCCCCCCCGGCTGGAGCAGCCAGCGCTGTTCCGCCCCCTGCCAAGGAGGGCCAGCAGACCCGCGGGCCTGCTGGACCCAGGGCCACTGCCCGTGCAGTTCGGCCTGAAACCCCCGCGAACATCCCCGCTGAGCGGGCACTGTCCACCGCCTCAGACGAGGTGATGGACACAAGCAGACCACCGGCGTCTCAGACGCCCAAAGAACGGTGCAGCTCCCTGGAGCGCACCGGGAAGAAAGGAAAACCACGCATCACGGGGCCTGGAAAGGTCTCGTGAACTAACTTCTTTCTTTCTGTACACACATCACCAACTTCTTTTCCATTATGGATACCCAAGTATTACAATGGAACGTGAGAGGACTTCTACGTAACCTTGACGATGTTAAAGAACTCCTCCGCAAATTCAGTCCAAAGGTGATGTGTGTACAAGAAACACACCTAAAATTAACACAGACGAACTTTTTAAAGCAATATGTCACTTTACGCAAAGACCGCGACGACGCTGTCGCCTCGTCAGGGGGTGTGGCCGTAATGGTCGATAAGGGCGTTGCATGTCAGCAATTAAGCCTCCGAACGTCCCTTGAGGCAGTTGCTGTCCGAGCAGTGTTGTTTGGTAAACTAGTCACAATTAGCTCCATCTACATTCCCCCTTCCCATCAGCTTTCCAGAACAGAATTTCAGAGCTTCATCGATGAACTTCCTCCGCCATACATAGTCGCTGGTGACCTTAACGCTCATAGCCCCCTGTGGGGCGACTCTCGTTGCGATGCGCGAGGGCGCCTTATAGAAAATTTTCTGTTTTCTTCAGGTGAATGTGTATTGAACAAGAAAGAACCTACGTACTACAGTATTACACATAACACATACTCGTCCATAGACTTAAGCATAGTGTCGAGCACTCTAATGCCATACCTGGAGTGGTCCGTCCTCAAGAACCCCTATGGAAGCGACCACTTCCCAATTATGTTGAACTCAACGAAACGAGATGGATGCTTGTCACCACCTCCTCGATGGAATATGGACTCGGCGAACTGGGAACTGTTCCGAGAGCTAACACACTTAGGCCGTGATGACATTGTTGCTCTTAACGTGGACGACGCCGTAGCATATCTAACTGGTTTTATTATTGACGCTGCTACAAAATGTATTAAACAAACTAGTGGACTGGCTCAGAAGCGCCGCATTCCTTGGTGGAACGAAGAATGTCGTAAAGCCCGCAAAAATCAAAACAAAGCTTGGGGATTGCTTCGCGATTCTCCTACTGCCGAAAATCTTATTAATTTCAAACAGGTTAAATCGCAAGGCAGAAGGACACGTCGACGTGCCAAGAGAGAGAGTTGGGAGAGGTACATTTCTGGAATAAATTCCTACACAGACGAGGCAAAAGTATGGAACAGGGTGAATAAATTAAAGGGCCGTGAGACGAACCCGCTGCCCTTAGTGAGTACCCAAGGAGATGGCCTGGAGAATCAGGCAAACTGTCTGGGCGAACACTTTGAATATGTATCCAGTGCATCTCATTATACACAAACATTCCTGAGGTTCAAAGAACGCGCAGAGCGACAGCCCCTCGATCGGAAATGTGCCCGAAATGAACATTACAACTGCCCGTTCAGTTTAGCTGAATTTAAAGCTTCTCTTGCTTGTTGCAACGGTTCGGCACCAGGTGCTGACCGTATCATGTATGAAATGATCAAGCACCTACACCCTGAAACACAAAAGACACTTCTCTCTCTTTTTAATGTCATGTGGGCTGCTGGTTCCATTCCATCTTCTTGGAAAGAGGCTATAGTAATCCCCATACTTAAACAGGGCAAGGACCCGTCCTTACCTAGTAGCTACAGACCCATTGCTTTGACAAGCTGTCTGTGCAAGCTCTTCGAAAAGATGATTAACCGGCGCCTAATCTGTGTCCTAGAAAGCAACGGAATACTAGATCCTTACCAATGTGGCTTCCGGGAAGGTAGGTCGACTACAGACCACCTTGTCCGCATCGAGGCAATCATAAGGGATGCCTTTATACACAAACAGTTTTTTCTCTCCGTATTTCTTGATTTAGAGAAGGCATATGACACCACATGGCGCTTCGGTATTATCCGAGACCTTTCCGCTATGGGTGTCCGCGGCAACATGTTCAGTACTCTGCAAAGCTACCTTTCTAACCGTACCTTTCGTGTAAGGGTGGGCCAGGCCTTGTCTAGGTCTTTCACCCAGGAAACTGGTGTCCCGCAGGGCGGTGTGCTTAGCTGTACACTGTTTATTGTGAAAATGAATTCTCTACGCGCGGCTATTCCACGAACGATGTTCTACTCTGTATATGTAGATGATGTCCAGATTGGTTTTAAATCGTGCAACTTTGCTGTCTGCGAACGACATGTCCAGCATGGCTTAAATAAAGTGGCTAAATGGGCTGATGAAAACGGTTTTAGGTTGAGCCCACAGAAAAGCACATGCGTCATTTTCACTAATAAGGGAGGAATAGTACCAGACCCTGCTATTGAGCTGTCTGGTACCACATTACCTGTAAGCAAAGAGCACAAGTTTCTAGGCATCATATTGGACTCAAAACTCACATTCGTTCCGCACATCAAATATTTGAAGGCTAAGTGCCTGAAAACAATGAACTTATTGAAGCTGCTGTCGCGTACAACATGGGGCAGTGACAGGAAATGCATTTTGAACTTGTACAGGTGCCTTGTCGGCTCACGACTTGACTACGGGGCGATAGTTTACCAGTCTGCTGCACCCAGCGCCTTAAAAATGTTGGACCCTGTTCACCATTTAGGAATCCGCCTCGCGACTGGGGCCTTCAGGACAAGCCCCGTACAAAGCCTTTATGTGGAAGCGAACGTGTGGTCGCTCCACCTTCAGAGGACTTATGCCAGCTTTACACATTTCCTCAAAATAAATTCAAACCGTACACATCCTACCTATTTTACCATAAACGATACCACATCTGCCACACTATTTAATAATCGACCAACAGCGAAGCAGCCCTTCTCGCTACGCGTGAGAAAGCTCAGTGAAGAAATGGGTGCTGCACTACTTGAACATTGCCTAATGCCTCCAGCGAAGCTGCTACCGCCTTGGCAGTGGCAGCTGGTTGAATGTGACACATCGTTTATTGTAGTCACAAAACACGCGCCAGATGCACACATTCAAATGCACTTTTTAGAACTAAAGTCAGAATACTCTTGCCCTGAATTTTACACAGACGCATCAAAGTCACATGCTGGCGTTTCCTATGCGGCAGTCGGTCCGTCCTTCTTGGAATCCGATGTACTTTATCCCCACACAAGCATCTTTACGGCAGAGGCCTATGCAGTACTATCGGCGGTGAAACACATTGATAGATTGAAACTCCAAATAGCTGTAATATTTACCGACTCTTTAAGCGTTGTTAAAGCGTTAATGATGCCGCAAAAACACAAACACCCTGTAATTATGAACCTCTACTCACTGATCTGCTCTGTTTATGCGTCTAAACAACAAATCATAATATGCTGGGTGCCTGGGCATAGAGACATCGAGGGTAATGTTCTTGCCGATCAAATGGCCACATCAATAACATCGCACGCTATTAATCCTACCGCTGCTGTCCCTGTAACAGATTTGAAACCTTTCTTGCGGAAGAAACTGCGAAGCTACTGGCAACGTTTGTGGGATGCGCAAACAAATAATAAGCTTCACTTGATTAAGCCACAGTTAGGTTTCTGGCCCTCTGCATCAAAAACACGGCGAACTGATGTCCTATTCTGTCGCCTCAGAATAGGACACACATATGGTACCCACAATTTTCTATTGAGTGGTAATGATCCTCCAACCTGTGGTAGATGTGGCGAGAGGCTCACCGTTCTTCACGTCCTCCTGGAATGTAGGGAAGCCGAGAGAGAGAGGAAGAAACATTTTCCTCTGGCATACCGCTGTTCTATCCCTCTTCATCCTGCTATGTTTCTTGGCAAAGAACCGCTTTTCACTACCAAAGCAGTCCTCGCTTTTTTGAATGATGTTGTCTTGCATGTTATCAGCCCAAGAAATACGTAATGCATCCTCTCTCAAGAGGATGCCACTGTGATAATAGTTCAGTTTAGCCTCTGACATATCTTAGTATATCATCAATCTTTCACAATGCATCCCTCGTATCCATAGCACACTTCATTAGTCATTGCCATATTCTTAGTACCTATAGATTTTACGCATTTTACAGCGACTATTTTAGGCCTCTTTACAGCCATGCCACATCTGTTTTATCCACACCTTCTAATTCACCATTCATGTACCACTGACACGTCATTATCATCGCCTTGGCGCTCTTTGGCCGCATCTGGCCCTTGCGCCAAAAAACTCCAACAATCAATCAATCAACAATAAGTATTAGTAATTCAAGGCAAAACCTCTCTTCACTGCACAAATGCAACCTAGCAAACTATAACTTCTGAGCGTGTATATCTACATCAATGGTTATTACGCTTTACATATCCATATAAAATGTAATACGAACCAGCAAGACATATACGATACTGGATTTTCAAGGAAAGTAAATATATTTAATCCATGCTAGAATACATAACTACATAATACATACATAACAACCTAAAATGTGCAATCACCAAATACATTTGTAAGTACATGAAAATTTACATTTCCTACAAAAATGTTTTTTTAAATATAACTGATCAAATCTGTCCTATATACAGGGTGTTTCAGTTAACTTGGGACAAACTTTAAAAATATGCAAATGCTCCGTAGGTGGACAGAACCAAAGTAATATTGTTTGCCGTCGCTTGGGGATACTCAGACAATTTTTTGTACTCCGCCTAATTAGACTTAATTATTTATTCCACTTCTCAACTGTTATAATTAGATGACAAGTGTCAATTAGAAGATTGTATAGAGCAACGTGAGAAACTCCCGATACAACTTTCTGTTGCTCAATACGTGCAACACAAAAGTGTTTTTCCGAGCGTGAAAGATGCCCGCGAATACGCATAAAGTGCCTCGAGTGGCCAGTCGGATGAAAATTTTGCGTATATTCATGGGCTTCTTGCACGCTCGGAAAAACCATTTCATGTTGCACGTATTGAGCAACAGAAAGCTGTATTGGGAGTCTCTCATGTTGCCCTACAATTTACTCATTGACACTTTTCATCTAATTATAATAATTGAGAAGTTGAATAAATAATTAGGTCTAATTATCGAATTAGGCCGAGTACAAAAAATAGTCTGAGTATCTCCAAGCGACGGCGAACAACATTACCTTGGTTCTGTCCAGCTAGGTAGCATTTGCATTTATTTAATGTTTAGCTTAAGTTAACTGAAACAACCTGTATATATGGTAACCCTAAAACAGCGTGTTTGGTGCCACCTAAAGCAATAAATTTTCAATATTAATTTGCAGGTACAAAAATTCTAGTTTTGGTGGCTTTGAAAAAATATATATATTGCAAAGGTCAATTAGGGAAGTACATGAAATGCAGAGCAAGCACACAAGAAACACACCCTGTTATTTTGTGCACCAATGTCATGGCAAATCATTGTGAAAAGCTGATTTGGAAAGTCGATATAAAGCTTGACTGGCGCACATTTTTATATACTGAAACACCGTATGTTTCACACATGAACTTGCTTTAAATAAGGTTTGATCCAGGAGTATCAAGATGAATTTTCGCTCCTCAACAAGATTCCTTTAACACGAAAATTTTTTCCCACCTAAATCATTTTTTTAAATGTAAATAGAGTTCTCTGAGCTAAAAATGCTGTGTAGCAGATTTTCCAATTACAATTCTGGTTTCCTTAAATTTTGTAATGCGAAGGCAATGCAAGGTCTGTTATAAAATATGTTGCTTGAAAATGTTTTTTTCTACTGCAAGACAGCCTAAATATGCCAGATTTATTACTGTTTATTTATTTATTTTATTTACAAAATACTGCAGGCCCATGCGGGCCCAAGCAGGAGGGGTGCCGTATCAATGGCGGCCTTATAAAAACAAACCACTGTTCATTAAGGCACTCTACTGGCCACATGCGGATGAGACATTGCCAATTTCTAAATTATTTGTACTTGGTGCGATAATGGAAGATTAGGGCTTGTACATAAATGAGCAAATGTTTATTAAATCAGCCATACTCTGGTTGCTGAATGAAGCTTCAAATGTGTGAGCTCACATTTTCTAAACACAGGCCATCATGCATCAGCCAGTAATGCATAAATAAATGTTAAACATCATGCTTAACATTTTCCAACAAGAAATGATTGTATCGAACAGTATGAAAGTATTAAACAGCATATATTAGTTGATTCAAATTAGAATAAAGTGTATACATTTGAGCTGCAAAATTCTAATTTATGCAGGAAATCACCTTTAGCTTTCATAAAAGCGAGAATACTGTTCACGGTTAACCACAGGGAACAGAGACTCCATTGCCTGAGCATCTTGACCATAAGTGCAGGAGATGGCGGTGCTGGCATCCTGCTTCCTGCATTAGCAAAATAACAGAATCATGAGAGTTGACTCTACATTTCATTACGATCCTATACACTGCGGGGAATTTGATAAGGCAACAAGCTTCTGAAAACAACACCCCTAATTATTGTGACCGAACACAAGGCACAGCTCAATTGGGCAAAAGTTCCAGTTTTCAAATTTAGAAACCGCGATCACTAAGTCATCGTGAATACAAAATGGCATAGAAGCAAAAATGAATATACAGTAGCCTTTTCACTATGCAAAATAAGACCATAAAATGTAGACTCTACCAACGACATCTCTTAGCAATGGGCATTTCTCCAGGAGCATGGATGTGACCGCAATATAAAACTCACAATATAAAGTCTGCAATGTAGTTGTGCATTACACTTCAGAAGCACTGCAGCAGAAGACTTCATGGGAGAAGACACAATAAGACTGCTGTGCTCAAGGCATGAGAATTGTTTTGAATGCAACATTTATACACTCTGAGACGAAGAGCACTATTGTACAGAGAGAGTGCACAACAGACGAAAATGACGAAACCCCCAACTGCAATCTCACCTGCCCTGCATTACAGTAGCAAAGCAGTACTTTCATCTAGCCCAACAATGTCCAACTCTCCACTGCAGTCTATAAGGCCTTTTCTGTATACGTACTTATTTTTATTTATTGTTGTATATTTCTTTACTGACTGTGTAAGAATCAGTGTTTCAGCACATTTCCCTGGAAAATATAGAACGTCCTGCCAACTATTTTTTGGCCTTGTTAGCTAGGCAATACGCTGACAAGTACTATTCCCTTATTTATACTTACAATCCTTCCTGATGCTCCGAATTTCTACTTCGTGCTCTGAACAGTGACGTATGTCCTTCTACTCAGTTTATGTTGTCTTCCTACAATTTACGTGGTCCTTCATATTGTAGCTGCTCAAATAGAGCCTAAAATTCCCTGCTGTCTCCTAAAAGCACCATCTTTATTGGACAACATATCCTACGTTTCCCCCTCACTGTGGGGGAGTTTATGTAAGTGCTGACCTATTTACTAGACCGCAGTGCCACAACTATTTCTCATCCTGTGTTGCCACTACATGCATGAGTCACAATGGCTGCAAATTGGCTCCCTGCCCCACCCTCTCCGATTCCAGGTCACTCTCTCTCCTAAATGTACATTTTGCCACCTGGAGAATATCCAAAAGCATTGCATTCTCATGAAAAGTGCTCCTGTTAATCTTTTTTTCTCTTCTCCTGTAACGACTGTGTTAAACATGCTTGCGAATTTCATGAGCAGCTCAGTAAACAAAATAGGCACATGGTTTGCTGAAAAGAGGTTTTCAGCTACCATAAGAAGCCACGGTTTCTTGAAATTTCTTCAATTCCCTTGCAGTCTTGATAGCAATCTAACACATTTTGATTTTGATACTGTTTTCAAAACAATAACAGCCGAAATTTTGAGGTTGTGATAATTATGTGATAATTAAAGGTAGAGGAGTTTGACGCAATGAGCAAATAAGAATCGCATTGCAGAGGGCAAACAAATACTCTTTTCCCGCAAATAAATGGTAGGAGGAGGGTAACTTGAAATGAGCACTGAATGCACTATACAGAATATGATGCTGAAATGCTCCAATCTCTGAATATCCTTGCACAAAAGAAAAACTTCATTATGAAAGGCAATGATGAAATTGCAAGTATATACTTCATAGTCGTCATATCTGCAATGTGCACTGTGCCATCGGCAATATCTAAAAACTGCATACACACAACTGCACAAAATATGAACCTAAGGCTATCAAAGGAGCCTCACAGTATTAAATGGAAACTTGTTTCAGAATATTCGACTACACGCCTATATCTACTTACAATGTTGTCTTGTCTGAAGGCAAACATAAGTGGCTTGCCCCTGATGGGTTTCTGATGGAGAGCACAAAGGCTGCGAATTGTGAGGCTGTCATCTGGATGACCTGCAAGAAATGACATTTTGAGTTCCACATAAACAAATGCTACCAGAACGAGAGACAAGATCACTGGCAATAAAGGTGATTTTGGTTGGCAAGAGAAAAATCAAAGTATGGACTCGGTACAGCTTACTGAGAAAAAAAAAGCCTCATACCACAGATGTTGTAGTGAAAGTTCATTGCATTGAAATTTCCACACACATATACGTTTGCCTGCTCATACACTGTTGCCAGTGCTGTGCCAGCGGTATTTCTATTGTTTAATATTTCTTTTAGTGCTCACTAAGTTTATTACCAGCTATGAAAGCGGCTAAGTTGAATGTAATGAGTAATCTTAGTGCCACTTTGCAAATATATACTCGATCACACTAGTGACTTGGGCTACTATGTTGGCTATAAATAGTGTGAATGAAGCAAATTTGATTAATTATTGTTTCCTTGCCTTTTGTGGCCAAACAGCACCAGAGAGTTGTACAATTCAGTGGCAAATCCGTGGTAAATGCAAGAGGAATGCGTTAGAATGTCGCAACTTCTTGCAGGTCTCGAATCCATTATTTAAAGCATGTTCACCACATTTGCGAAGTGTTGTTCAACAAGTCACTTTACACAAGTCCTGCCCTTTCGAGGAGCGAAGTCTTACACACACACACACGCACACCTGCACCACATGACTCGCTTTCAACAATTTACACACACACATACGCTTCTTTTTTTACACTTTGACACTCCTACTGAGAAATCATTAAAAAATTTATTGCACTCACTGCAACCTTCTCAATTAAACCTACAGCTCAATCAAACACATTCTCGAGTCCGAGGGCATGCCTTATAAATTCCATTTTTACGAATTATAATTGGGCTATAGAGGACAATTTTCGAAGGGCATGAGAACCACCCAAGAGAGACCTAAATCTTAGCACTTCATATCTTCAGTAAAAGCTGCTTAAACCAATTGATATATGCGGAATATCGCAAATAACCAGCTATTCACAATTTAAGCAGTTGTCTCCTTGAATTCGGGAGTGTTACGTGTCAAAACGACAATTTGATTAAGGGGCACGGGATAGCGGGTGACTCTGGATTGATCCTGACCCCTAGGGGTTTTTCAACGTGCCCCCAATGCACGAGACACGGGCGTTTTTGCATTTGTAGGCAAAACATTTTTTGTGCGGGCGAAAAGGGCGGCAGCATTTCGCCCGCCGCCGCCTCATAAGCAGTTGCCTACTTCAAGGAAATGTGGGCTAACCCAAGGTGCACGTTTCACGATCGAAATTAGTGTAATCGTGAAACACGCTTTCCGGATTTTTGATTCATGTATTTATGCTGTTGATGAAACGTTTATTTCACAATAACAATCAAGGAAGTGGATTCATCAGGGTAGAGGAGGGAAAAAGGAGGAAACTTACACCTTCCACTGGTCCTCCAGCGCCTCCATATATTCCAGAGTGGCTCGACACCAAACTCGGTTTTCAGGGCGGGGACCGCCGCTGCACAAATTTTGAAGAGGTTTATTGCGTGTAAAACTACCGAATTTATTCAATACACACACACACAAACACGCGCGCCCCCGCAAAAAATTCACAAAACACGTACGCGCGCGCGCGCACATACATAGCACTCACAAAACACGCACGCACGAACGCACGCACGCGCAAGCACATAGAGACCCGCATACAAGCACGCGCACTCGCAAAGCACTCACAAAACACGTACGAACGCACGCACGCGCAAGCACATAGAGACCCACATACAAGCACGCGCGCAAAAGCAAAACGCTCGCAAAGCAGCAACGCGCGCGCGCGCTCGCACACATGCAAAACACTCACACAACAGGCACGCGCGCACATACAAAGCGCTCACAAAACACGCACGAACGCACGCACGCGCGCACACGCACACATACAAAACACTCAAAAAACATGCACGAACGCAGGTACACAGCGCTCAGAAAAAACGCACGGACGCACGCACGCACGCACACGTAAAGCGCTTACAAAACACATACGCGCGCGCTAACACACACCACACACACACACACACAAACGGAGAGAGAAAGATAGCCCAAAACACGCTGAAGAAGGCGTCCGGCAAGCAGCAGCAGCAGCAGCAGCAGTACGCGGGCGCGCGAGGGAGAGCCAATATTGCGCCGGTACTTTCGAAAGGCGAAGCCAGTCGTCACTTCTTTTTCTACTCGACACAAAACGAACGACCGTGTTATATGCCGCGCTGAACTCGCAAGAACACCACATTTCCCATAGTTCAAGCGCTCAGAAACAAAGCGGGATTATGCAGGCGCACCACGCCCGACGTGGCCACAGAAACGTTAGTCACACGGGGGCAATCGAGGTAGCCATCTTGCTAGTCACATGGGGGCAATCGAGGTAGCCATCTTGCGGTAGTACTGCGTGCAACTGCTTTTGCGCTTACATTAGTGAAATATGCTATCGGATCACAATGAGATACTTCTACAGCCAACAATAACACGTAATCAAATAAAGAAACACCAAATGAACGGACACTTGCCTGAAACTTTCCATACTGACAGTAGTATACCGACCGCCGACACCGGGCACGTTGCAACTGCTCGTATCTGCTTCCGTGGATCCATCTTCCAGCGCGTGCCAAGGCTTTGAGTTGAGGTGGGGCACAATTAATACACAACGCACGGGCCACGTCTCTGATTAGACCGCACATAAAACCAATCACACGTTTAAAATTATTTCCCAGAGCGCGAGACGCGGACAAAGACAAAAAGAGACAACGCATCTTTTGAAGCAAGAGTCAATGAGGTGACGTAGCAGCTTCCGCCTTCCCACCCTGCCACGCGCCGGGTTGTCTAGGCAACGGTAAAGCGTCGTAGCGTCAGTTCCGGTCGCTTTTCAGTCGGGAGGGCGCAGCCGCGTAAATCGCGCTGCGCCGAACTCAGTCGAACTATAAAAATTATCTGCCGTTGCCCCTTTATTCTCACAGCTTTGCTTGTTGGCGTGGCCGCGTGCTTGCTGCCACTTCGTTGTGGTCTCTAGCTGTACCGGTGAGCTGGGAGTGGCGAATACGTTTCGTGTCGAGCGTTACGGTTTTTTTTTTCTTTTTTTTACGATGTCTGGGCTGCATGACTTTGAGTGCATCGCAGAAATCTTGACCGTGAGTGAGCCGATCAGCGCGCTTCTGCAGGTACGATCAAAATACCAGCTGCGTCCGATCAAGGAGACCATGCCAGGTCACAGCATAAAGTTTCAGCGAGATCGTGGCTCGATAAGAGCGCTACATTATTGGTCGTGCCACGTGTGAGGCGCAAGCATTCACATCACTCGTGGCGTCTGCCAAACGAGTGACAGTTGTGCTCTTCCGCAGTACATGTTTCGGTTTTCCATATTTCCATAGTCCGGAATTCATTACACTGAAGCAATTAGCGGCATCAGTTCTTGGCATTCAAAGAACCATTTATGAACTATGTCGATGATGGGCTTCAATTAAGTAAGCAGGATCATCTGACTTGGTTGGTTGACAAGTTATTAGCCTAATTTTTATGCGTGCATGTCTAATTACTACCTTGAATCGCTTAAAAAGACATCTCACCGGGTTTCGGAACTTTTTGTTGGGCTGTTAAGGGCACCGCTAAATTCCTGCGAAATTTTGCGAGTTGCCTGCGCGTTTTCATTCAATTACTGCAGTTTGTATTAAAAGTGTCTAATTGCACTGTATAGTATCACAGTGATAACTAAATCTAATGATATTTCATGAAAATGCAAGTGAATGTGTCTACTTTTCAAGGTAATACGTTTTGGAGTGCCCGTCATGCCAGTAACATCAGTATCTTAGAAAAAAATGACATACATAGACACATGGCTCATTGCGCGGACGTATGCGCGTTCTTATGGCCAGATTTATGCATGAATCCTTGTGTTCAACACCCTTCAGACGTCGATTTAACACCCTTCTTTGAGCAACTTCACACCTTATGTGCCGTATACACCCATATGATAGGGTGTTTTTAACAAAATGGGTGCTAAAAGGGTGTGCACGGGGGTGTAAATGCGGAAAACACCCATTTTAACACCCTTAAGGGTGTGAAAATGTTCAGTGTGATAGAGTTGGCTATGCACATACGCTGAGTTGTTGTATGTGTGATGCTCTGTGTTGAGTATACAGCAAGGCAACGGCAGCTAAAGTGAGAGATGTCTGGGAGGGGCTCGCAATGACAGTTTCGTTTTAATACTTCAACGCACACGATGGCGCGTGCTTCTTCTGCTGAGCTACCGGTGGGAGCGCCCTGTCGTAGACGACATGCATCCCTTTCCACTACGTATTCCACCAGTAGATTCCCGGTAGCAGCTCTAAAGTCGACGTTTAAACAGCACTAGCACCTCAGGGGCATGGCGGCGGATGTGTAAAATTCTTGTGCCCGAAATAGTTACGTAGTAACTTAACTTCTAGAAGCAGGCAGCTGTCCAATAAGCCCTCGTATGATGGTGCCTTAAGGAATGAAACTTGCCGGAGTCGAGGCCCTCGCTACGCCATGAACGAGAAGAAACGGAATCGAGGTGGTCCCATATTTGTTAGTCACGATTAGGCCAACAGATATCGAAGCCAAGGAAATCATGAAATCATTTATTTATAGTTTTAATCGAATTGCACGAGTATAATAAGGAAAAAGTGATTGAAAGGGAACCAATAAACAACTGGCCGTCTCTGGGAGCCGAACCC
This sequence comes from Dermacentor silvarum, assembly GCF_013339745.2. Lineage (NCBI taxonomy): Eukaryota > Metazoa > Arthropoda > Arachnida > Ixodida > Ixodidae > Dermacentor > Dermacentor silvarum. The sequence goes on along the minus strand of NC_051158.1, from coordinate 55,043,780 downwards.
AGAATGTGCTTAGAATACTGCGTACGGTCTACAGTATCCCATGCAGCATCGTGAGTTATAATACATCACTGGTATTTTAAGGCCGTGATGCTCATCACATCGTCGCACGTCTACTTTCTGTCCCTGTGGTGCGGTTTATTCCAATGAAAAAGCTACGCCGAGAGGACACTAAAATGTCCAGTATTTCAGAAATATACACGGCATTTTGTGCAATATTAAACGAAACCCCATACGCCTCTACCACCAAGAATCAGTATTTTTTTTCCTTCTTTTTTGCGCTCTCGTTTCTCCATCACCGCGGCTGCTGCCGGCAACCCGAGAGCTCGCATACTGCCCGCACAGGAACTCTGATGGTTTAATGTATGATAAATCAATACTGGACATCGAAGAAAAGCTGTTGCACACACTCGACAGCTCTAAGAGCAGAGAAAGATGAAGATCTGCGTTAACAAAGAAAAGAAGAAAAAGAAAGAACAGCGATGATGTGAGTTATGAATGATTGCAGAGGGTGAGAAAATAACTGCTTTCATAAAGAAAGGCAACCTAGCCAGTGTGAAGAACAGGTGGCTACAATTTGGTGGGGTAAAGTTGGCGAAGTAAATAAAAAGCAATTCGAGGAGATGCGAATTCACATAGAAAAGAAAGCGAAAGAAAAAACAATAATCAACAACAAACAAAAAACAACAAGGGAAAGTTGAAAGGCGCCTAGCTCCCGTAGCGACCATCGGCTGGCCGGAACTCAAAAGCCGGGTTAGAAAAGAGCCGAATGCTGTGTTAAACGATCCGTTTTATTGCATCAGGAGCCGAGCGGAGTTTGAGAGAGCGAGTTGCGCCGAGTTTGAAGTTCCTCGCTGTCGCCAGAGGGCAGTGAAAGGGCCAAGTTTCGAGCATCGGTTTAGGTAAGATAGGAAAAAAGTACTTGGGGTTAAGTGAAATTGCGGAGATTCAAATGGATAAGGGAAATACCGCATAAGGGAAATTGATGAGATAAATGTATAAGAGAGATGCCGGATAAATGAAATGGATAAGATGAATACCAGAAAGGAGAAACACCAATAAGAGAAATGGATAGTAAAAATAGATAACATAAATGCCGCAAAGAGTTAATAAATACATTTTGAAACAGCAGAGGCAGAGGTGAGAAGGCTGCAACAGAAGTGGAGAGGCTGTGCGAGGAATCAGGGCTTTCGGGAAGTAGAGGGGGAGCGATGTGCCTGGAGAGAGTAAGATAAGGAAAGCGAAGAAGAAAAGAAAGGTCAAGTATCAAAGATATCAGGACCGGGTGGTCTACGAAGAAAATAGACAAAGTACACCAGAGTATGAAATGACGTGGCTGAAAAAAAAGAATAGAGTGAACAAATGTATTACCTTATTGCAGCATCCTAGTACGAATTCAAAAGACCGCCGTCTAGAAGGCTGGCCGAGTTTTTGAAGAAACAGGGCAGAAATGGAGAAAAAGAAAATTTTAATAATTTTCGAGAAAATAAATTTATGGCTATGGAGAGCGAGATGAATCTACATAACTCTTGAGAGGTTTTACTAGCCTGATACTGGATATTGGAATGATACTGATATTGGAACGATTAAACTTGAAATGGTAATGCACATTACTCAACACAGACACACAGCACGCACAAAATACACCACTCAACGAAACGCATCAATTAACACTCGAATAAAGCGCCCTGTTGAGACCAGTGTCGCCAAGGAAACTCAGCAGTGCCTTCGTTGCATGTACTCTGCACTGGATAAATCGCAAATACTGTGAATCGGTGTTTGTAGACGAAGCGTCGGAAGTCTGAGATGCGACTGAAGACTAATCGCATTCCATTGCAGTATAGTGGCTCTATCTCGTAGCTTCGTCAATTTGAGAGGTGGTGTTGCACAATTTGGTGCCACGTCCACTGCGCCGACCAGAGGAGAAATACGATCAAGTAGAGTTACGACGGCCTTGACCACTGGTGGGAAAGAAGGAGCGAAGAAGGCCCGGATAGCTTCGACAGTCCACGCGAGCATTAAGAACGTTGTGTCCGAACTCGTGAGGGCCTGTTCTCTCATTGGATTGACTTCCAGGTTGATCGTCCTGTTGATGACACCGAACAGCGTTTTCTAGTATCAGGAGCGGGTGTCGCAAGGAAGGTCTGAGCCCGTGTCGAAGCTACTCGAGGGGCGAGAATTCCTCCATCTCGTCTACTCGGGGAGGCCTGTATACGTTTTGGCTTTACCCTTCTTGGAGCGCTTCTCTGCAGCGTATTTTGCCGACTGCACGTTGGATATCCGCTTCCCTGTGGAATAATGAGCATGGATCGAAAGTGAACGCATTCTTTTGTTTTGGCTAAGTCGCAGAACGGAGCGTCTTCAGTTTTGTATGCTGATCGCTCTCGAATCGCCACCACATCGAGAGCAATGCAGGGCAAGCCTACAAACGCTGGCTATGTGAACAAATAGTTGTCAGTCAGTGGCCTGTCGCGAACCTTGGATACACTTCTACACGCGTGCAACCAATTATGACACCTTCAGGGGTAATTTTCGCAGCGAAGATTACACGAACGTTTTCAGACTCTCCCAAAATGACGTACAGAGTAAACTTGCACTCTGAAGTAGTGCAGTGAGAATATATTCGCGGGAGATCCCTACGGGGACCCGTTTAATGTCGAACACTCCGCAGGTATTTGGGCGTGATTGATAAGGCAGAACGGGTATTCCAGCAATTCTAGAGATTCATAGCATACGCTCGGAAGCTTCTGAAGAGCGTGCGTCCACAGCCAGGTTCAGTCGCTCATTGGGGCAAACATGGATTCCACTAGAAGCCCAAAGTACCAAAGACTTCTCTTCAGAGTAAGCGGGTTGAGACGCGCAATGAGCCTCTATGGGTAGTTTGGCTTGAGTATTACAGTCTAGCCTTGCCCAGCAGTGCGAATAACATTATGGGCGTCTTGCGTGAAGTTAGACATCTTAAAAATGAGACGACGCCTGAAGGGCATCACTTCTTTGAAGCTATCGTACACATCAAAGGGTTTCATAGCTGCGTCCGTGTAAGTCACAGCAGCAGAATAATCAGAAATAACTGAAATATCAACCTGAAAATCTGGTAATGGAGTGTTGAGGTCAGTGTCGGGCGAATTCGGCACACCACGGCTCGCCCTGGTGTGACTGAGCGACTGACCACCACTGAGGACATGTGAGGAGGTTGGCTACAAGTGGTCCGAGTGTTTTGCCCATCCACCATCATGGCGGCCTACGGCAGTTGTGCCGGTGTAGTCACCAGCAGCCGTAGGCTTCGCGTAACACAAGGGCTATAACCTTCCAAACCAATCGCCGTAATGCTGCAGCTTGTGATCAGTTTTGACAACCTTTAACATGTACCAACATATATATTTAAATTGCGTCCCAACTAGCCTCTGCAGTCTATAGAAACAAACCAACAACTCCAGGCTCACCAGCACAACGCCATAGGCATTCAGCCACATCTAGTGGCGTAGTCAATAAATAATCCTATTCCGTACTTCCTCATGACGTGATTGCAACAAGCTTGTTCTTGAATTGCAATAGGTCAACGCCTTCAATGAGCGAACGCGGCATTATTCCGTGAAACGGCACGCTTCTATTTCATGTTTTGTACAATCGCACAAAATTAGAAACTCTGTTATTGTATCTTCCTTGTTTCGTACTAGGAAGGGCGTTGGGGGCAAGTTCATTGTGCAGTTTCTTATACGTTACCGAGTTTATTTTCCCGCGTTCTCTAGATATAACAACGTGCTGCCTTCCCAATTGCAAGTCATAGTAGGAGGACGGTTGGGTTAGGACTAGGTTAGGCTTTTTTCGAACCCCATTTTCTTCGCTTTATTTCCCACCTCTTCCTATGTAGTACACAATAAGTTTGAAGCACAAAACTGTGGTAAAGAGAGGACGCAGGCTAATCCTCGGCAGCAAAGAAAGTTGCGAATGGCCAGGGCGCATATCTCAAAAGCTTCCAGTGGCCCTTGCTGCTTGTTACTTAGAAATTACTTCCCATTGTAATATGGAAAGCTTACTAATGTAGTGTGATCTTCAGAAGCAAAGTGATCACTTCATCTGTGGTTCTCATCGGAAGTCACCTGCATATTTGAGCATTTGCTTCAAAGGTGCGTCAGTTTTACCAGTACCATTTAGATGGCTTCTGACGACGCCAGTTTATTTTTTTAAATTATATACCACTTAGGAGATGTCGCCTTTAATTGGCGCCAGCTACTTCTTTTCACATAGAGATATGGAAAAAAAGAATTCACCAACATGTATTAAAACTAAAAGTCAACTCCAAATCCCAATAACACAAAGTTCAGTCGCATAAGTACACTAATGCCACACTAAAACTGAAAGTCAACTCTGAAACACAGCAACACAAAGTCCACTCACATAGGTGCACAAAGTAAACACAAAGTAAACACAAAGTTTGGTCACGTAACTACACTAAAATTAGGGCAGATAAGCAAGCACGGATTAGATTGAAATGAGAGTACATGAACCCAGGCGTTTAATTGGCCAAAGTACGGTAAAAAATATCCTAGAGAGTGAGCTTATCACAGATAAACACTCCACTAAGTAGCTTCCGAGAATATTACTCGCTACCAGAAATCTTTGGAGGGCCATCAGCGCTCGTCCTCGCAATGTATATGTTGTCCAAGGACGTAAGATCTTCCTTAGACTGAAGGGCCTGCGGTCTAATGTCACTAAATCACGCACTAAACGTTGTCTATGTGTGTCGTCTCGCGGACATTCTAACAGAAGATGCTGTACATCCTCATCCACGTGGCCACAAATGCATTCCGGACTATAAGCACTCGAAATTTGCTGTAGAAAGTGTTTTGTGTACGCGGTATGCCAGTTTCTTCGTAGACATAGCTCATTGGATATAGCATTGTAGCTTCGGGAACCGATATGGTAAAACCTAATTTCTTTCTTCTACACGAGCCAACAAATTAACACACAAGCTCTGAATGTATAGCGCTAGACAACGAATTAAAATGTACGTGCGAATAACGGTCATGGGGTTTTCCTTGGCTCAGAATTGTCTCATTCTTCTTTCTGGGGTTTCACGCGCCAAAACCAGTTCTGATTATGAGGAACGCCGTAGTGGAGGGCTCCGGATTAATTTTGACCTCCTCGGGTTCTTTAACGTGCACTGCAACGCAAGCACACGGGTGTTTTTGCATTTCGCCTCCATCGAAATGCGGCCGCCGCGGCCGGGATTCGATCCCGCTACCTCGTGCTCAGCAGCGCAACGCCTTAGCTGACTGAGCCACCCCGGCGGGTCAGCTGCAGCTCACAGTTTTGAACGCACACACCCTCTCACACACACACTCATGCCACAGGCACGCACCAAGCACATGCGTGCACATCACGTGTGTGCGTGCACGCACAGAGAGAGAGAGAGAAAGAGAGAGAGTTGTATAGTTAAACTACGCTCATCGGCTCAGCGCTCTGGGTATGCGATGAGTTCCCCCGTTTCGAAGCAAGGCCTGTTCTCAGAATCTGAAACGTTGCATAACGAGGCGGCGGATGCGTTGTTTTCAATGTTTTGTTATTCGAGTAACTTCTCAGCGTTTACTTCTGCCCAAAGCTCCAGCTCCGGCAGAAGGCCACCTCTCTTCGCAGCAATTGTACATTCGCGATGGTCAGCTGGTCTTCGCGATTAGAGTGGCTCTATTCTCAACGTGAGGAGAACGAGGCGGTATGAATGGAATGCGAGTGCGTTGCGGAAAGGGTAGACGCGGCGATGCCCTACATGAAGGACGCAAAGGAAACCTTCCGCAGTGGCCGTTCCTGCGAGGCTGAGAAAAACCACTACTCTGGGTCGGCGCTGGGCGCCGCAAGTGGAACTGGAGCGACGCGTTGAACTCCCGGAATCTGGGTCAGACACGGGTCTAACTGGGGCGACACCCGGGGAGTCCAGGCAATCCATCGTCGTCTCCTCCGTTCTTATTTGCGGAAGGCGACGAGAGCAAAACCGCGGACTTGACTCTTGCGGTTACGTGTGTGTGTGCGTGCGAGCGCCTTTGCGCGTAGTATAGTGTTTGTAATGCGCGCGAGAGAGATTCAATAGGTCACGTTGGCGAGGATGATTGTTTCCCGGATGATAAAACGGCAGCATGAAGACAGCTTAGAAAGGCTCAAGATGAGGAAAGAGATCGAGTGGACAAATGCAGTTTTTCCGCGTCTCTCCTCGCCTTGATGTTCAAAAACAATTTCGTTTATGGGTTTTACTTGTTCGAAATGATGGTATGATTATGAGGCACGCGCCGTAACGGAGTACTCAGATTATTTGACTGTTTGGGGTTTCGCACCTAAACCAAGCTAAACGTGGGCTTTTAGATCGAAATGCGGCCTCCACGGCTGAGGTCGAACCCGTGACAGTGAGCTCACACAGCGCTACTCCATAGCAACTAGGTTACCCTGACGGATGCTTTTTTCCTCAACGTTACAGTAACTTTCTTGCTAGTTAACATAACACTGCAAATGTTCAAGGCGTAAGTAAAGACAATGATAGTGCAATTTCCAACTTACAAGTCGGCCACAATTATTTAGGGTGGAAGAAATTTACGAAAACGCTTAGTAACTGTAAAGCCTGCTTACAGACAGACAGACAAATAACGTTAACTGATCCTCAGGAGCTACTGTCAGGAACCCCTAATGGGGGGCCGTTGTAACAGCTGGCCGCGCCCACGTAGGGAACAAAACGCTGTGACGCTCCGCCCTTTACAGAGACCATTAATTTTCGTGTGTAATAGCTTTTGCAACCGCTACAGTGATTCGTTAAATTAAAAGCTGCCAATCCTCAGTGAACGAAAATTGACATTTTCAGGGGACTCTTCTTCCTAAACAAATGTGCATCTGCAAAAAAAAAGTACAACCGTGAAAAGAAGAGAGAATAAAAAACGCTTAACCTTGCACTCGGCCGCGCAACGCTGGAAACAGAGAAGCTCGGCGATCGTAGCCCAGCATTTTCCGGAAGGGCGCGCGAACTTTTCATCTTATTACTCATGATGATGATAATTTCTCTTCGCGCGTCTCGGACTTATGGCCGTCACTGCGCGTTGCATAGCGCAACTTGCAACACCTACACCGCCTTCCAATGCCGACACCGCGTTCCAGGAGACCCGCACTGTGAATGCGTCTCTCTCTCTCTCTCTCGCTCTGATAGCGCGCAAAACGTCCTTACCTCGCAGAGCACGAGCGTACGAACGCGCCAGCTGTGGACGAAGACGACGGCGCTGGAACGCAACCGGTTATATGGTTCGCATAAATGCATGCTCTGCTGGCGTGGCTGTATAGCCTAGGGAGCCTACATGCAAGCGCTGTTTTAAAACAGCCCTTGCAAAAAGGTGTTAAAGGAGGCAAAAGAGAGAACTCTGATTCTGGAACCAGATATACCTTCTCTGGCGATTTTGCCCGCATATGCAAGCGTACCGAAAGCAATGGGCAATGAGTATATAATCGGCCGAAAAACCTTGTATATAAAATTGGCAACGCATCCATCCTTTTGGTGTGATTGGCAACGTTAATGCGATTGTCCATATTAAATGCGAAGCTTTTCTTGGCGAACATTTGCTACTTTGACAGTATCTATCATTCTAGCCGTCTACGTCCTAGTGCTGTCATGGTCGTTTCGATAACTTGGTACTACCAAAGTTGGCATAGTATGAGAAGAGTGTATGACGAACATGAGTGACAGGTCATGACCTGACTATCGTGACATGTAGGTCATAAAAAAGCTGCCTACGTCTTGGTGTTCTCGTGGGTAAAAAAACGAGAAAGTGGCAAAGAATCGAGAAATAATAATGGTAATGGGTGCAAGTATAGTTATGACAGTAACCATAATTAATGATAGTAGAATAAAATAATGACTCAATAATGAGCATGACTAAGCAAAATGACAATGCCTCAGAAAAAAAAATATTACCACTCAAAAACCACTTAAATCGATTGGGGCATGTGTACTAACGAAGTATACACTGTGATGAAGAAGACGTGCAATATGTTCTGCAGATGATGCACACCACCAGCAGTAGCAGCATCGTGATCGCTCCGCAAAAGACGACGCCGAAGTTACCGCTAAGAGCGCTGCCCGACGTAACTGTTTAGCCGCCCGTTCTGTGCCAGTCTACCCGAAGGACCTACATCTACGCCTGCATCAATAAACCTCATTTCAATTGGTGGAGGTGCTGGGTACGACCTGCCAAGCTTCCATCCTGGAACTCCGGACCCGTACGCTTCGTCCCGCTATGCCCGAAGACGCAACCATGCCCCCACCGTCTACGGCCCTGCCATCCACGGCCCCGCCGTCCACGGCCCCTCTGTTCACGGCCCCTCCGCCCGTCATCTGCTCCGGGGTGCCTTACCTGAGGGATCCGGTGGTCTTCAGCGGCACCGACGACAGTGATGTGGAGGACTGGCTATCGACTTATGATAGGGTAAGCGTCCCCAACCGATGGGATGACACCGCTAAACTGAACAATGTCATCTTCTATCTTTCAAATGTGGCTCATCTGTGGTTTAAAAACCACGAGAAAGATTTTACCACCTGGTCTGCATTCAAGGCCGCCCTCATAGATGTGTTCGGACGCCCCGCCGTGCGCCAGTTACGCGCTGAACAGCGTTTGCGCCAGCGCGCCCAGCAGCCGGGCGAGTCGTTCACAAGCTACATTGAGGACGTTCTTGACCTCTCGAAGCGCGTCAATGCCTCGATGCCCGAGTCTGACAGAATCAAGCACATCTTGAAAGGCATTGACGATGACGTCTTTCAGATGCTTCTTGCAAAAAACCCGACCAGCGTAGCGGAACTCATCAAACTGTGTCAGAGCTACGATGAACTCCGGAAACAGCGGGCCTTGACTCGTCGCCTAGTTACTAACGACGACAGCCTCGCAGGCCTGGCCGTCCACTCGGACCAGTCAACACTGCTGCCACAGCTCCAGGCGTTCATACGCGAGGAAGTTGCTCGGCAGCTCTCACTGGTGCAGTTTGCTCAGCAACAGCCCCAGCCCCGTCCTGCTCCTTACCTGTCACCCGCTATTCGGCAGGCGATCGAAGCAGAAATTGCCGACGCTGTGCCAGTGTCCCCTCAGTCACATCCGGTAGCTGCTCCTCTCACGTACGCCGACGTCGTCGCACGGCCTCGAACGCACCCTGCTTTCACACCGCGTCCACCACTGCACGCGCCGACCCCACCCCGCGCCCCTGGCGCTGGCCCCATGACCACAAACCCTTGGCGTACTCCTGACGACAAACCAATTTGCTTTGCCTGTGGCCGCCCCGGACATATCGCTCGCTACTGTCGCCGCCGCATGCCGTTGGCCGTCTCATATGGCTATGAACCAACGACTCGCTATGCCGACCAGCCACCGCTCCGCTACACTCCAGGATCACCTCCAAGAGCTCCTGATCGTCAAGCGTCCTTCGGCCGACGATCTCCATCACCACGTCGGCGCTCTCTCTCCCCAATGCGTCGTCGTCCCATGCCTTCAGAAGAGGAAAACTAAACGCCGCAGTTCATGAGGCAAGAACTGCGTCGCCGTCACAACGTCCAAGTCCTCACAATTCTCCGTCGAATGTACTTGCTGTTTCTGTTGAGGGAGTGTCAACTCTTGCCCTTGTGGACACTGGTGCCGCCGTTTCTGTAATAAATGAAAGACTCTGTCGCTCCATCCGGAAAGTTACGACGCCAGTTGCGGGTGTAGCCCTCCGTACCGCAACAGCGCAGCATGTTCAGCCGTTAGCAGCTTGTACGGCCCGAGTTGTAATTGAGGACATGATGTACATTATTGAGTTCATTGTGCTGCCATCCTGCTCTCATGACGTCATTCTTGGATGGGATTTTCTCTCGCGACACAAAGCCATCATCGACTGCGAGCGGGCTGAAGTCGAACTTTCTCCTTTGTGCGACCTCCATTCCGACGATTCTCCCGAACATCCCCCTAAATTAGTCGTCGCTGAGGAGACCGACATTCCTCCGCACGCCGCTGTTGTGTTACCTGTGTCTTGTGGAAGCCTCTCTGACGCCACTGTCTTGTTCGCCCCTTCTGAGACCTTCATCGCAAAAAATACTGTACTGCTTCCCTTCGCGACCCTCGATTTTTCGGCTGGTTTCAGCCATATTTTCGTATGCAACCTTTTGTCCGCTCCGCTCACATTGCTCCGTGGCCAGTGTCTCGGCCATGTCCAAGCCATTCAGTCCCTGTACATCGTCGACGTGCCCGATGCTACTTCTCGCGACGACCTTACTGACATCTGCACTCTTTCTGCTTCCGACAAGTCCTGCACCGACATCTTTAGCCCATCCATCGCTGACGGCCTTACACCAGAGCAGCGTTCGGAGCTTCTCGCCGTCCTGTACCATTTTCGTTCTTCTTTCGACGCTATTCAGCCTTCCCTTGGACGCACGTCCACTGTCACGCACCACATCGACACGGGCTCCCATTCACCACTGCGGCAACGCCCATACCGTGTGTCTCCTACGGAGCGCCGTGTCATTAGTGAGCATGTCGACGACATGCTTCGCCGCAACATCGTTCAGCCCTCTCACAGTCCGTGGGCCTCGCCGGTCGTTCTCGTTAAGAAGAAGGACGACTCTGTCCGCTTCTGTGTTGACTTTCGCCGCCTAAATAAGATAACCCGCAAGGACGTGTACCCTCTACCGAGAATAGATGATGCCCTTGACTGTTTACAAGGGTCTGAATTCTTCTCCTCACTCGACTTGCGCTCAGGGTATTGGCAGGTTCCCATGGCCGCCGCTGACAAGCCCAAAACTGCATTTGTTACCCCTGATGGACTTTATGAGTTCAACGTGATGCCCTTCGGCCTCTGTAATGCCCCCGCAACGTTCGAGCGAATGATGGACACTGTTTTGCGTGGATTGAAATGGCAAACGTGTCTGTGTTACCTCGACGATATTGTCGTCTTCGCTCCGGATTTTACGACACATCTTCACCGCCTCAAGTGCGTTCTGACGTGTCTTACCAACGCTGGGCTCCAACTTAATCTCAAAAAATGCCACTTTGCCGCTCGAAAGCTAACCATTCTTGGCCACGTCGTGTCTAAGCACGGCGTCCAACCTGATCCCGCGAAATTGCGTGCCGTTACTGACTTTCCTAGGCCGACAAATCTCAAAGAACTTCGCAGTTTCGTCGGCTTATGTTCATACTTTCGACGTTTCATTCGCAACTTCGCGTCCATAATACGCCCTCTGACACAGCTTCTGGGTAGCTCCGGCGACCTGTCATCATGGTCTCCAGCCTGCGACGAGGCGTTCACTACTTTACGACGTCTTCTCGCTTCACCTCCTATTCTGCGTCACTTCGATCCTGAAGCTTCGACGGAGGTACACACAGACGCCAGCGGAATAGGTCTCGGCGCCGTGCTAGCACAACGAAAACCCGGGCACCCTGAATGCGTTGTTGCTTATGCCAGCCGTACCCTCACCAAAGCTGAGACCAACTATACTGTGACTGAAAAAGAATGCTTAGCCATCGTATGGGCCCTTAGCAAGTTCCGCCCTTACTTGTACGGCCGCCCGTTTGACGTCGTCACAGATCATCACGCCCTTTGTTGGCTATCAAATTTGAAAGACCCATGTGGACGTCTTGCCCGATGGGCTCTTCGACTTCAAGAGTTCGACATCAACGTCGTCTACCGCTCTGGCCGCAAGCACTCGGATGCTGATGCTCTGTCACGGTCTCCTCTGCCTACCGACCTTAGTTGCCTGTCAACATTAACACCCATCGTCCTGCCTCTCACCATCGACAGAATTGCTTCAGAGCAGCGCCACGACCCCTGGATAGCGGCCCTCCGTGACCTACTTTCTGAGACGCCCACGCTGCCAGCCTCTCGCGCACTCCGCCGCCAAGCTGTTCACTTCACCATTCGCGACGACCTTCTGCACCGACGCAACTACGCATCTGACGGCCGTAAATGGCTACTCGTCATACCGCGCAGCCTGCGCTCCACTATCTGCGCATCCTTTCACGTTGACCCGCAGTGCGCCCACGCTGGAGTCTTCAAAACATATGAACGACTTCGTCAGCGCTACTACTGGCGCGGAATGTTTACATACGTCCGCAAATTCGTTCGTTCATGTACGGACTGCCAACGTCGGAAATCTGCGCCTTGCCGTTCAGCTGGAGCTTTGCAGCCCCTTCCCTGTCCCGCCCGACCATTTGATAGAGTGGGCATTGATCTCTATGGTCCGCTTCCTATGACGCCCGCCGGTAACCGCTGGATCATCGTCGCCGTCGACCATCTTACGCGATATGCTGAAACTGCGGCACTACCTTCCGCCACTGCGCGCGACGTCGCCTCCTTCCTGCTCCGCTGTTTCATCCTCCGTCACGGCCCACCTCGTGAACTTCTCAGCGACAGAGGGCGCGTCTTTTTGTCTGAGGTTGTCGAAGCTCTTCTGGCTCAGTGCCACGTTATTCATAGGACAACCACTGCCTACCACCCCCAGACGAATGGACTCACGGAACGTTTCAACCGGACCCTGGGTGACATGCTGGCCATGTACGTCGCATCTGACCACACAGATTGGGACCTTATCCTACCATTTGTTACGTTCGCCTACAACAGTGCAACCCAGACTACCACTGGCTTTTCTCCCTACTTTTTGCTTTATGGCCGTCACCCATCCCACACCATGGACACCCTGCTACCCTACCAGCCCGATGCTTCTGAGTGTGTGCCCGTTTCGACTGCAGCACGTCATGCCGAGGAGTGTCGCAAGTTAGCGCGCCACTTCACCACCGCCGAGCAACAGCGCCAGAAAAGGCTTCATGACGCTCACTGTGAGCAACCTGTCTTCTCTCCCGGCGACCTCGTCTGGCTGTCAGTACCTGCGCATGCTCCTGGGCTCTCTTCAAAACTTCTTCCCCGCTTCGATGGACCTTATCGCATTGTCCAGCGCACGTCTGCGGTGAATTACCTAATCGAACCACTGACACCCCCCTCTGACCTCCGTTGTCGTGGACGTGACATTGTTCACGTCGATCGCCTTAAGCCCTACCGTGAGCCGCTCGTGATCACTACTGTTTGAGTCGCCAGGATGGCTGCTTTTTATCCCGGGGGTGATTGTGATGAAGAAGACGTGCAATATGTTCTGCAGATGATGCACACCACCAGCAGTAGCAGCATCGTGATCGCTCCGCAAAAGACGACGCCGAAGTTACCGCTAAGAGCGCTGCCCGACGTAACTGTTTAGCCGCCCGTTCTGTGCCAGTCTACCCGAAGGACCTACATCTACGCCTGCATCAATAAACCTCATTTCAACACGAAAGGATGATTGTAGAAGTCATAGCCATGAGCATGACTCAGCAAGAATGACAATGACTAAGCTAAAAATGACTAACGCTCAAAAAACACTGGAATGAATTTGGACGTGGGCGCTAAGTGAAGGAAAGACTAAAGGATGATGGTAGAAGTCATAGTCATGATCATGACTCAGCAAATATTGACAATGACTCAGCCAAAAAACAGTAACACTCAAAAACCACTGAAATGTGTTCGGATATAAATTATAGGTCGTGACCTACATGCGTGTCATGTAGGCCATCAAACAGCCGCCTACGTCTTGGTGCTGTCATGGTCGTTTCTTTAACTTGGTAGACTCCCCGCTTACTGCTTCGCATAACATTGATTTCCACAGGGCATGGGATCTGCCGGCTTTTTTTTACAGCGGAGCTGTTAAGCTTTTCGTAATTCTGTTTCGTGCCGACAGAAAATGTGGGCCGATCCTGGCGATAGTGCAGAAAGGGTCCAAGCGCAATGGCTGAGGCCCCTGAGAACTAGCGAAGGTGTTTAAGCTCGTGGATGGTCCGTCGAGTATACGCCGGAAAACCTCCGCCTGGCAATGACGTCACCATGCGTCGCCTAGCAACGCTTCGCCCCAGCTGCGCCGACCACACCGAACTTCACCACAGCTGCGTGAGTCGTGATGTCATCGGGTGCACTGCATCGCTTCGCCTTAGCTTTGCCGAGCCATGACGTCACCACGCCTTGCGGAGTGGTTGCCGCGGCTGCGCAGAGGCAGAGCTAAGCCGTGACGTCACTGCGCTGACCGATGGGATATATATCTCCGCGTCGCCACCACGGCGACACAAAAGCCCCGCCGTCTCTGCACCGAGCACATCGCCGCGAAGATTGACGCCGATGAAGAGCGTCCCTCCCGAAGAAGAGGAAGCGCGGCGCGAAAGCCGCCACGCCATTACTGGTGAGCGAGTGAGACGACTTCGGCCCAATCCCGAGTATAGCGCCGCCGAAGCGCCGGCTAAACGTCGGTGATTCGCAGAAGATCCGAAGTTACGAGCCTGCGAAACCGAGCAAAAGCGTTTGAGCGTCCTGTAGCGCCAAGATACTTTAATGACCGAGTGTGCGTTGCTCCTTGGGCTGTCGATGATTCCGGGGTGATCTTGCGCAAAACGTGGCCGAGTATCGAAGCATAAGCTCGCAAAAACTTGGCCCAACCGAGATAAAGCTGAGGAAGGACTACCAGCTTCGCTGTTTGCTCAGAGTTCGCATCACTAGTGTGAAGCTGCCCCAATTTTTAAAGCTTTTAGTATGCAATCTGTGTTATTTCTGGAAGGTTTAATTTTGTTGCATATATATAGTTCGTTTAAGCAGTGTTTTACTTTCCCAACAAGTTTGGAATGGCGGGGTCTTTAGTCGCCAGATTACTCATAGTGCCGGAGCACAATCAACAACTACAATCAGCATCGCTTTCTGTTTGCTTACGGGTCCGCTATAATGCAACCGCCAAAAGACCCAAACACAAAGCCTCCAACACTCATACAAAGTTTCCCAAGGGTAAGTCTTCCGGCATGCTGTAACAATGCTTTGCAAAATGAGCTTTGCGACAACAGAAACGCAGGTGCTGCGGTTGACAGGAGATTAAGGGTGGGGCCTTAAATACAAAGAAGTACGGTGCTGCTTTTGAAATCCCCGAGGTTGCCGGCGTAAGTGATGGTGGAAAATAAACAGCCCATATCCGTCTAATTTTCAGGAGGGAGACCATAAACCTGATAGCTTCAGTGCGCTTCCAGACAAGTCCCAATACCTCAAAGAAGTCACGCCTTGGTGCCTCGCCAAATTACTTTTTTTTTTGCGTATCCTCAAGAGCCGCTGTTGCAGACGACGTGCGAGACGTTTTCTTAGTTTCGTATTTGTAGTTCCGTATAGTTCAATGTACCTAGCTGCAAACTTTCCCGGCGTTGTTGACAACTTGTCTGCGAAAAGCTGCCAAGAATAATGAAAACGATACATCCTTCCCTTTCACGCAAAATACGCTCCTTACTTCCTTACTGTACAAGTAAGAATGGTTTTCGAAAGACAGGACGTATTCGTTAAGCACAAGCGCATGGCTGCGTGTCCTTAAATGAAATCTTTAATAACATGCTTTACATTACAGGCCCGCTTGTCTTGGAGAGTTCGCCATTCCAATGTTTTCGTGGGGTAACCTACCAACCTTACGATCACATCTTTAAATGAAAATGCAAAAGAGTTATGTGGTAGAAGTTACAATTAAGGGCTTGATATTGATTCTGGCTAGAGCTTGCAAAGTTGGAGATCCACGGGCATTGATTACCTGCTTGGTTTGATTTCGTTGGTGCACATAATGTTGTGCACCAATATTATGCACATAATTTTGGTGCACATAGTGTTGTTTTTTCTGTAACATCAGGTAAGTTGGTTGTTTTCGTATTGTTTAATTAGGAAGCATCAAGGAGTTGTAAACAGGGTCCTGCCTAAACAAATAAATACATTGTCCCACGTACAGGGTAAAAATGTGGCAAGTTATGTATTTACTGGTTTCAGAAAATTTATTCCGTAGTTAATCACGGAAAACCTGGTCATGCCAAGGGAAGATATTAATATTTTGGTGAACGTGCCTCATGGTTATCATGCGGAATTTCTTGACACTTTCAACATATTGTTTCAGTAGGGACTTCTGTTCTTCATATATAAGGCATTCCTCGCACAGACAACAATAATGATAAAAAATACACGGTGGCATTCCAGACGCGTGTGCGTTAACATTTTCAGCGACGTCGTCTGCAGTTTTCAATAACCCATAAGTTATGCGTTCTCCCGGCATTCCAGGAACGAAGCGGAGGTCTTCGATTTCCGGCCTCTTTGTTTTATGCGAGGCCGAACGCGATCTCATTTTGAGCATGGCTCCCTCGGTCGCGAGCATATTACCGCGGGGTCACTGACCTTCTGCGATCACATTCTATTAGTCTTAACTAATCGAGGAACGTTTGTTCAACCCTGGTGTGGAAGCGATAATTCGTACATGTGTGTATGAGCAAGTTAGGAACTCGGTTGGCGAGTGGCTGGTAATGAGAAAGGAAATGAAATCATTCAGCAGGCCATCTTGAGGGCCTAGTTGCTTCATGGTTAGAGAATGATGCCTGTTGGGCGAGGCGCGAAACGGACAACATAAAGAGAAGGAAGACGAAGAAAGCTTGAGCGCACAAGGTTTCTTCACGTTCCTTCTCTTCGTCGTGTGTGTTTCTCGTCTCGCACAAGAAGTATCAGTTCCTAATAGGAAAGCAAACGTACGGAGGCCAACTAGACGCACATCTATCGTGCGGAGTCGTGGGGCTTCCGATCACGCCTCAAACTGTTCACTGGATCTTCAGCCGACTTCAGACAATGTAGTAATAATGCCCACTTCACTTGATTAGTCTGCGCCCCATGAACCCAGGACGAGTGAATGAAATTAGCGGTGAAAGATGCGAGGAAAGAAACGTAAAAAGAATGAGGGACAGCTTAAGGAGGAAGGTGACAGTTAAAGAGGGAAAGCTTAAAGTGAGCAATGAAGATAAATGAAAAGAATGAATTATTCTAACTGGCAAACCTTTTTTTTTCGTCGGGATTTCCATTTTCATTCCTGAGGTCAAGAAAGCTGGTTTATTAGTGCAGATACTGAAGGCCAAACAACATATCTTTATGTGTTGCGCTGCAAATCCTTTCGCCGCAAGGTCAATGCGATGCTACAAATTGGAAAGTACTTTGACATTCTTGGACCCTTCTGAAGCCGAAACCGTTCTGAAAAATTGATATTGGCAGATTCTCCGGTACGTTTGAAATTCAGCGTAGTTTTTTTTTCAATCCTAATGACTTTCTTTAGGAGAAATGTCTTCATTGGATCCGTGCACACACGGCCAAAAACTCACAACGTCGGTGGTGACATGTTGCAGGAACTTCATAGTGGCGTCACTATACTTTTATGTCTATCTCACGTGCTTTACTTCTCCTCTCGTACTAGTAATGCTCAGTTTGCCAATGAATCTGCGTAGTTCACCAGTACAGCAACGATTAATAATTGTCTGACGTGTTTTTACCATGTTGACCTCCATTCCAATTCAGGCCCCCGACAATGACGAGTTTAATCAGAAGTCATGGCCATGAGTATCTCAGTATGTTACTTAATGTTTCATTGTTGAAGAAGACACCAGATATAATACGTGTATACGGGTAGTACTCTGCCGTGGTCTACGCCAGAATTTAGGAATTCTGGCACAAACAATTATTACAACATATTGTCCCGGCCTGTAAAACTTATGTGGCCCGCTGCCATTCAGTGACAATTGTGTTGCACGGCTACCATTCAGATCGTGGGTTTGATCCCTGCCAGAGTGGCTCCTTCTTTTAATGAAAATGCATTCGTGTGCCGTACATCAGCAGAACTGCACGGTAAAGAAACGCAGGTGGTCAAAATTGTTCCCGCCTCTCCCACTACGGCGCTCCTCATAATCAGATCATAATGTTAGCCCGTAAAATCCCAGAACTTATCACTATAAAAATGTACGAATGAATAAGCAACTGCAGTTTTAGGGAACTGAAAAACTGCTTCGTACGTTTGCAGTAAGTATTTATTTCTTGCCTCCTTACGCTAAGCTAGAAGATTCCTGGAATAAGAGACCCTCCCACCCCTACTGACTAGTCACTGCTTCAAATAAAGGTCTATTCATGCATTCATTCATTCTTAGGAATGTTATTGGTATTGTTAAATAAAGTTTGCGCAAAGTGAATTGTACCCATATCGCTGCTGATAACATTTGTGGTTTCAGGCACACATTCTATTTGCTTCATTGTTGCATATCCTATATATACAGGGTGTTTCAGCGAACATTTTCAAATTTTATTTAAGGTTGCCTGTGGCAGATATCCCAATTCTAGTTAATGAGCTGGTCTACTCGAAGAGGCGGACATTACTCGCACAAAAAATTGAAATGCATCGTCGACAAATTAAAAAAATTGACTAATTGAGTTTTTAACTAGATACCTGATGGCCCATATTGTAATTTACAAAGTGTAGCCATGGAGTTCGCAAGGCTGATTCACTTAGAATTATTTCTCAGGATGACACTAGTTTCGAGATAATAATTCCCGAACTTTGCGGAAAAATGCATTTGCGTTCCAGTTAATTTTGTGCTTGTTTGCAAAAGGTGACGTTTTGTTAAGAACCTAACTGGAACGCGAATGCATTTCTCCGCAAAGTGCGGGAATTAATATCTCGAAACTGGTGTCATCCCGAGAATTCGTTCTAAGTGGATCCGCTTTGCGAACTCCACGGCTACCATTTGTAAATTGCAATATGGGCCATAAGGTAATTAGTAAAAAACTCAATTAGGGAATTTCTGTTAATTAGTCGAATATGCATTAGAATTTCTTGTGCAAGTAATTTATTTATTTTTATTTATTTATTTATTTTACCCTCAGGGCCGAAGCATTACAGAGGGGAGTGGTAAAAAAAAAACATTTCTGTGAGAAGATACACGTATACATTGAGTACCAATACAATACTCTAACAAATCAAATCAGTACAGATGAACACGAATCATCGAACTATAAAACAATGTAAACTACCAAGATGATACAGCCCCACACAAGCAAATAAGGAGAAACAACAAAAAATAAAATGAGGTAAAGAATTACTTAGTTACTGTTAGTTAAAACATTCTTAAAACGTTGATGGTCTGTAATTTCTGCAGTAGTGGTAGGAAGATGGTTCCACTCCTCACAAGTCCTGGGAAAAAATGAATACTGAAAAGTAGAAGTCTTACAGAAAGGAACGGCTACTTTATGTCGGTGGTCAATGCGGGATGATACATATTGGGGATGATACATACATGTCCGCCTCTTCGAGTAGACTAGCTCATCAAATAGAATTGTGCTATATGCCACAGGCCACCTTTCAAAAATTTTGACAGTGTTCGCTGAAACACCCTGTATATATATATATAAATATATATATATATAATGCTAGGTTCGAAAGCTCTAGGAACAAAAGAACGACTTCACAAGCTGCAGTGCAATAACCAAAGGCGATTAATTGTACGTCCTTACACAAGGATGCCAGCCGGCCGAACTACACAAAAGAAATGTAAAGGCCAACCTCCATGGAGCGAAAAAGCAACGAACTTACGGCGGCGGTCGCTCGGCGACGGCCGCCTGCCGCCCGACGTCAAAAAAATGACTGTTCGCCGCCGATCCACTCTCTCCAGATATTCGCCGCCCAGCGAACCGCCGCCGCCGGAAGTCGTCGCACGCGGCGGAGAGCATGGACCAATTGGACCACAGCGCAGAGGTTGACTTCCGTCGGTGGCCCGTCGACGGGAGTTTTGGTTGTTCACGCTTGGCTATTTCCTACCTTCGTTTCAAGCGCTTGTATTCCAGCGCTGTTTCACCTCTTTGTTGGTTGTTCTGCCTCAATGTTCTAGTGAATAATATGTGGTCACGGCTTGTTTTTTTGTATTCTATGTAGAGGCTTCGCTTCTCGATGATGCTCTGCCCATGCATACCCGCAAAATGATGCCTTGCGTACCGCCGTGTTTTGGAAAGTCGTTTGATTGAAGTTTGCAGGTGTACTTCACTGGTACATCCGAGAAAAACGCGAGCTGAAGCATCGCGTAGGTGCGGCATATAATCGGCTGGCTACTTTAAGAGACAAAAGAGCCTTCTCGCAAGCCACGTACGTAAAACATGGCGGTGGTCCCCGCTGCCCGCTTCGAATTGAATTTGGCGTGGCTTTTGTAGAATTCGCTTCGTTCGTAGCAAATGACTGGGTAAACGGCTTTCGCTTAGTCTCAGGCTGCTTCGACGACAGTGTATTATGGATACCGTGGAGTTTTCGAGATCGCTTCTCGTTTTAAACGACACGAAGCCTAACGATGGAAACCATAAAGGTATGTTAGCGCCACCTATCGATAAAGTCGAGAGATAGGCGAGAGATAGGCGTGACGATGGCATATGGCCTCTGAGATCGAAAGATCTCGCAGGCCAACTAAAACTGTAATAAACGTGCGCTGTCTAGCGTACGCTTTACTATAGCGTATAGCGTACGCTGTTAGTCACGTACGCTATACTAAAACTGTTTAATAGCTTTCCGTGTTTCCTCAATGGCACGGCAGGCTCGAAGGCAGAAGCTGACAGGAGAAAAACTAAGCTTCGCGCGAGCGGATAGAACCGTAAACAAACACCGGGTGATAGACGAGGGATAAGTATCGGCGAAATACCGATGTGCCGCGTATTCACACACACACAAAAAAAGTTGCAGTCTAAATAGATTTCGGCTAACAACGAAAGCTTATTGCACGCACTTTTTCAGGTCGGGTGCCTTATTTTACATGTAAAAACATTGATTTAGGCGTTGTTTTGCCTTCTGCTTTCATTCGCCAACGTCGCTTTCGTAGCCTGTCTCGTCTGGCCACAGTGACTCCTCGCGGGCTGCGTTAGCTGCGTCGACCGCACGGTCGGCGGCGTTCGCCGGCTCTTGGTTGCGTGGAGTGTGGTGCGACGAATTCGCGACGGCGCTTCGCGCTGGATTTTTTGTCACGTGAAATTCGTCGCGAACGTTCGCTGCATGGAGGTTGGCCTTAACGCGCTGAGAGATTATGGGGCTTCAAATTACCATGCAAAGATACCAGCGCCTAAGTCATTCATGGGAGCATTATCGCGGACTAAGGAGCATCCAAGCATAAGGAGCATCCAAGCGATAAGGATAATCCAACCACTACGGGTTGGTCCCGGGACCACACAGCCGACGGACGCGACTAGACAGCCGCTGAAAGGAATACTCTTATCTTTTTATCTAATAAAAGGTACCATCATCACTGCGCCGGATAATTGACACCGCCAGGTGGGCTAACATCGGATCACTTCGCGTGTATATAGCCTATGGGGAACCAGCGCTGGCCAGGAGGCGCTACGGCTGTTTGGGTTTGCCATTTTGCCCTTCGCAACGCTGTGAGCTCGTGTTAAAGCGCAGAAAACTATGAGGGTGCTGCACGAACTTGTAAAATAGAATAAAAATTAAAAAAAGCCTCCTCATAGGTTGTCCTAAACACGACTAACACAGGGGTGTCTTGAGAACCAGGCTCAAATTACTCGACATCAAGGCTTTAACATGTAAAAGCTCCTTGGACAATGGTGCAAGGTCACAGCGCAACAGACTGTCCTGAAAGATTAAGCAGCACACCAAAGAGACAGTCACCATAGTGTCGAATTATTGATATATGGCAAACTTCAGCAATTGTTACATAAATTCCTGTTTGTTGTTTTTATTATTTGCTTGTACTCCTGTTTTGTTCGCTTTTGCAGGCTTTTCGTGTGCGATTTTTCGTTTGCGATCGTATATGGCGTTGATGACGTCTACGATTATCATTTCGTGCGGAAAAGCTGTGCGACAACACATTGCTTTCGCTCTCATGTTTTCTTTAATGTGATTATCTGTGAGGTGTTTATGGAAAATCTGTGCAACAAAACAAATTTCTATAGGTGCGAGACTATAAGGAGTCTTGTAAATTTTATTTTTCGAGCCACATTTATTATTTGCAAGTCAATGCGCCCGCTTGGCTGCAAACTGCGGTGTAGTTTCAAGGTTCATGAGCTCACCTACTATCACATATATTATTCTATAAAACGTTTAACGTTATGAAGAAGCAGGCGACATGCTGTGCAGGTTGCCAACATTTCCCTTTTATAATAAAGAAAAAATAAATAATACCTTCGTCGCCGGAAATAGACGTTGCAATGGAATGAACAAACTTCCATTATGTGGTGATTCATTGCGTGTAACCTGACCTTTTATTTTGTAACAGCAGTAATGCGTCTGAGAATTTATGTATTTGCGCAAGAAATAAGATGAGTTTTTTTTTCTCTGTCTTCTTTATGTTTTACTTTAAGTACGCAAAGGACGTCGTAAAACGCACTTGACTATTTCCTTGCGAGCTCTTCTTGTATTTTTAAATAATAATATATAATAATAATTATCAGGCCTCTGTTTAGAAATGAAACCTTTCCCTCCACTTACTATAACATTCATTGTGCAATTTTGTTCACACGTTTGCTGTTAACTGCCTCAATAAATTCGCGTACGCAAGAACTATACCGATAGATGCAGCCCTTTATCTAATGTAATGCTCGGATAAGCTCAGGAACACGCTAACCATTAGTTATATAGACAGTTCAATAACTCTGTTAATGTATTTTGGCCCATGCCAACCACAGGCATCATGCAATAGCAGCCGATAGTAGGCTATAGGCCTAGTTTATTAGCCACGATAACCTTGCATAATTCAGTACTTTAAACATAACCAGCCATGTGCAGCGCGCTCAAGTGCATGTACGCTCACTTTCGTTTTCACAATCTCTTTCAATTTACACACGTATCTTGAACAAAATCGCCAATTTCGGAGTACATGTCCCCAATAAGAGCTGCAACCAGGTCTTCTGTAGAGTAGCCACAGTCAGTACGTCATCCGCTATTTCGAGAAACAAGAAAAAAAACATTAAAAAATGTTTCATTATACTAACTCCTGCGTGCAGCGTATCACAGTACAACGGATCGTTCACGCTTGGTTCCCCACCAGGGACAATCGTCCGCAAATGTTGATCCATAAATTCGTAAAGATAACGTCTGCGCCACCGAGTTAACGACAATGCCGATAGATTGTCTGTAGTGGCATTTAAATCGGGAT
Organism: Dermacentor silvarum; assembly: GCF_013339745.2. Classification (NCBI taxonomy): domain Eukaryota; kingdom Metazoa; phylum Arthropoda; class Arachnida; order Ixodida; family Ixodidae; genus Dermacentor; species Dermacentor silvarum. The sequence continues at coordinate 55,020,771 of NC_051158.1, read as the reverse complement.
TCAGTTCAGTGAACCACAGTTTACGCTGCAAGGCCCGCGTTTTACGGCCGGCTAATTCGGCTTTCCAATTTAGCGGCTCAACGCGGACAGCTGCTTTAGTTTCGGTGGTGCAAAAACTGAGATGATTCGAAATTCTGCCGAGAAAAATACAAACAGGGATCAAGTGAAAGCAAATGGCATCAGCAAAACAAGTGTTCGGAAGTGAATACGACAGTTCGACAGATAATAAAAGAATACATGGCAAAAAAAAAGTAAAGAAAACGGACAGATGGTGAATCTCGCGACACCTTTCTTTTTGTCTTTCGCGTAGACCAAATGATAACCAGGGAGAAATGAGCCGTCTCCCAGGAGCGTGAAGAGATTGTTTTCAGATAGTTTCTGGAAGCACCCAACAGACTAAGCAAGCATACTAAGAATCCTGGTGGCCATGACAACTGCTCCTAGAGGACTCGCTTCGTGCATATGGGTCACGCGACCCGAAGTGACGTCTATTTTCGTCGTCTGGCTAATTGTTGCCGTCTTCTGCAGCCTAGAGCAACGAGAATGCTTTCTCGCGTCGCAATATGAGTGCCACCAGATACGTTTCTTCGCAAGATACAGGAGCTAACCCAAATACCAGAACACATCTTCGGGCCAAACCCCAACAAAATGCTAAAGAAATGCGTTGTAGGTATGTGTCTCCTTATTGAGCAAGCGGTTTCATTATGTAGCCCTCGCTTGCAATTGTCGGCTCAGAAAAATGTAGGACGCGAATACCTACAGGAGTAGATTGTTGCTGCGAAGTTTCGACTGAAGTGCAGCGATGTCAATAAGATGTACTGATTCGTGGTATCATTCGGCGTTGCGTCTGCCAGCCAGATTGCCGCATCGTGTCTGCTGATGTGTCCGTAAAGTTTCGTGTCTCACGGAGGGTATTGAGATATGACATTGGGATCATACCATAAAACATATCACCACCGATTGCACGCGCATCCTAAAGAATGTATAGCGTTAGCGATAAACTGGTTCAAAAGGTTCTTCGAGACAATCTCTAAACTATTGCAGTCCTCCGTTTCAGAGAGGGTTTTAAAGCTTTCCTGTTTAACGTAACAACAGAATAACCTCAAGACTCATTTGGAAGCAAAATTTGGACGGATACTATTCGAAAGTGAAGCCGTATATAAATAAGCGGTCCCTTGGCCGGCCACGGAACTGTTGGGGTGTTTAAGCCGAGCTTGGACCTTTGAGCCTGGAGCTTGAACTTTGAAGGGCGTGAGAGTCAACTTGCGAACCGTAATGGCGGGACATTTTCATGTAAATGAACCAAGCGCATTTTGTTTGCATTCGGAGGTGCTGATGAGTGACTGCCTCAAAATTTGACCTGAATATTTGGATTAAGCGTCGACGGATTTTACCGTCATTTGCCCGATGCGGAAGAAAGACGGGAGACACGTGATCGTTCAAGTGGCTTGGCTCCTGCTTGTATGCATGAGCTGCCATCCACGTTACTATGAGTTACAGCGCACACTGTCATTCGAGAAGCCCTTGATGTTGTCCCGGGGTGCGGTGTATTTCACAGTACCTTGAAGCATCAGCTAACCCGGTCTCAAACCTTGTCGCTATCATCAACCGTGTGTACGTGTCTTCATCGAGAGTTCGTTAAACGTGTCGTCTGCTTCCCGTAATTCAGGCATTTTCCCCCTGCATTCCTGGAAATCTGAGTGGAGTGATTTGATTGATGGCCTTATTGTTTTACAAGTCTTATGTCTTTATTTTTGGCATGACTGCTTATCTGGTGCCAGGTCACGGAGCTTATGCCACAAAATTCAGTGAGCCCTGGTCAAAGTATATGCGATCGTTAGGTGACCCTGGTGCGGAAGCAAGCCTGGGCACGCCCGTGTTGGAAGTGCCATGAACTTGACTGGTGGGTCGCAGCAAATAAAAAAAAATGTGGTTGATCCCTCATATATAGGAACCGGTATAGAACACGAAAGGGAAACGTGTCTTCACAGAAGTAGTGTAATGTTTATTGCACATTGATATATAATGTCTATTGGTGTTTTGTGGCTAAAGCGCCCTTAGGCGTTGATGCACCCACGCTGACGCCTGGTGGCACGTCTCCTCCATCACGACTACCAACGTCGATGACCATGAGCAACCGTCGTGCATATGGAAGCTGCACTACGCTGCACACGCTAGCACAACGCGAAAGACGACGCACGTAACTGACACACTAATACAACGCGCAAGACAAAGCACGTAACTGAATCGTCACCGAGTCAAATCAGCGCGTACAGCGCGTCGTAATTGCAGCCCCCGCGATCAACTTCAGAAACATTTTCAGAGCTAATTGCGGAGGCCACGCTCCGCTGTGCTGAGTACGGTGAACGCCACCTAGGTGGCGTTGGTAGTGCTTCTTGATGCCAGCGTCCCTTCGAATGCTGGCATCGAGGCGTCGTAGTGCTGAGACCACCGAAGCGTTCACTGTCGGTGCGCGTTAGTGTCATAATGCAGTACTTCTCTTTTCTGCTCGTAGGCGGCGGCACCGCCCCGAGCAAGAGCGCGGGTACACGGAGGAGCGTTAGATATATAAGGCGCGTCTGTGTAGCTCTCTGCAAATGCGTTTGTGGCGCAATGGGTTAAACGCTCGGCGATCTATCGTCGCGGACCGAGAGGTCGTGGGTTCGATTTCCAAATTTTGCATGTTTGTGGAAATTTTTCTTCTGGTTTCTTTCTTTGTATTATGTTCTATGACGTATTTCCGTGACGGAAATACGTCAGTGAAGTCTTGGTGGACCCCGGCATAAAACACTTTCGTGTTAAAATCACCGCATATCCACGAAGTGAATGATGATGAATGGGCGAAGCACCGGGGGATCATTCGGTTAACCGTGGATCGCCCGACGCCGGCAAGTGGACCCAGAGGCGGCGAGAGCGCGGGAAGCAGCGGCAAAACGCCGAAAGCGTTCTCTACCTGAGGTTGGTGGCACCGATGCTCGGTTCAAGCTAGGGAGCCTACATGTATACGGCGTTGCATATAGGCTCCCTAGTTCAAGCGCGAGCTTCGCGAGCCCTCAGCTCCGCGTCCGCTATCCGGCGTTGCCGTACTGATGCACTTTGCGAGAAAAACTAAAGATCTCCCCCATCCCCCAAAAAATGAACCCAAAGTATCATTCAGGCAGGCGTGTAATGCCCGAGCCAAACAATTAGAAAAACGATTCGGCAATAACCCCGACACAATATACACAGACGCAGTACGGAACATTAAGGGACACGTTATTGTGGCTGCTTCGGGACCCTCCGGTATTCCAAGAACCATAACAACAGCTTCAGTCCGCACAGCCTGCACCAGCACAGCGGAGGCGGCTGCAGTGGCCCTGGCAATAAAGACACGGGAGGGAGAAGACAGGCCCGCCTACGTCCTTACGGACTCCCAGGTGGTCTGCCGACTCTTCCTCCACGGAAGATTCCCTAGGATCGCCCTTAACATTTTGGGCGATCGACTAAGACAACATCACATTGTATGGTGTCCGGGGCATGTTGGTGTCACTGGTAACACAGGGGCAGACGCTCTTGCTCGCGAGACTTCAATCCGAGCAAGGAATGACACCCCAATCGGAAATAACAATCAAATACTAGCATGCGATGTCTTAGTACATCAACGTCGTTCTCGCCAAGAACTCGCCGCGCCAAACCCGCAATTAACAGTGGAGGAGGTTCGGCTGTACAGAAAAATCCAGACAAGCACCTACCCACATCTGGGGCGATGGCATACCATCTGGCCAACCAGATATGCCAGTCAATGCCCCTGGTGTGGGGGGAGCCCATCCTTGCCCCATGTGACATGGGAATGCCAATCATGACCCCAAAATTCAAATTCACCCCGTTTAGCACAAAATTCCTTTGGCAGCCTTGGGCAGTCATCCTCGCCCGGACTGACCTGGAGACTCAATTGAGCCTCCTCGACCAGGCACGGCGCTTGGCGGTGGCCACTGGAGTCCTGGACTAAGGACCCACCCTCCGGCCCCCTTAACCCTATTTTTCCTTAATAAAATTATTTCTCTCTCTCTTGCGAGCCCTCAGCTCCGGGTCCGCATGCCGGCGTTGCCGAGCTGCTGCAGCTTCGGGAGCCCTCAGCTCCGAGTCCGCTTGCCGGCGTTGCCGTTTTGCTGCAGCTTCCCGCGCCCTAGACTCCGGGTCCACTTGTCTGCGTCGCCGTGCTGCAGGAGCTTTGCGAGCCCTCCACTCCGCTTGCAGTTGAGCCGCCACTCTCGCCATTTCATCCATAGCGGGCACGCCGTTATCAGAAGCGACTGTTCTCATCCATGGCTGAAGAGAGAAAGAGAGGGCCCGCTATGGATCGGGAACGAACGCCCTTGTGCACCGCAGCGCCCCTAGCGGTCTCCATACAAACCAGAGCTACGGACGACGGGCGACGACGAGGGAGGGACAAGGCTCGGCCCTAAGGTGCTTCGCCCCTAAAAGGCAAGGTGTCTCGTAGCGAGTTAACTTCCGGAGCAAGAACGAGGAACGAAGTTTCCGGTACATGGCGTTGATGCCTGGACTAGCCCAACTATATGATAATCAGCTGTCGGTGTGCGGGGAACCGTTGTCAGAATCGTTGTTGTCAGAATCGACAACCGCATCGTCTTACATTGCTCTCTCGATGGCTCGCCTTTGACACTACGCTCATTGCAATCATTAGGAAAGGAACAATTTTCCGCGTGGTCGCATCGCTTCTTCAAGGCTATTTTCAAGTGCGATTCTCGCGAGAAGGTTTCAGAGTCACAAATCAACATTCTCAGTGCTGTGCAAATGGGCTTTTGGGTGGCACCGATTGTAATCCGATTGGAGGTAGTGGCCGCTAATATAATCTACTTCTTCATAATAGTTTTCTGCGAGACGTAGTAATGATAGCCGCGACTAGGTTTAAGAGGAAGCTTTAGCTAAGAGCCAAGATGTGCTCATTTCCCTATTGAAATACAATTAAAGACACAAATATTTGTTATTACATAGCCAGAGCACTGAGTTGGATTGCCCCTACATAGACAGTGCACGGAATTGGATTTATTGGCCCGACTGTTGATAAAATTTGCTCTCAAATGCATTTTATAAACTTCTCCCGTGTTGACGATGTTTCCATTATCGATGCTCTTTCCTTTAATTTTTATGCATTTTGTAATAACACTACGAGTGTTCAAGCACTTTGGGACCAGTTTACGGTTATGGTACATGAATTTATTGAATGTCACGTGCCGGTTATTGTTAAAAAGAAAACAAAAAAACATGCATTTCTCGGGCGACACTGCAGCTAAAAAGAAAACTTAAGTGCGTGAAACAGAAAAGAAAAGCAGGGATTCTTGCTCGGGAATTAGAACGAAATATCCCTTTCCTTAGTTCTCAGCTCAAAAAAAGTTGTCGCAGTTTCACCTGAAAGGTGAAGCATCAATTGCGATAGCAAATTTGTAGAGAGATATACGGAGTAATGATATTAGCTTTATCAGCTGTATAAACTTGGACATGCAGCAGCACCGGCAACGCGCCGAACTGTTGTCGACGCCGTCGGCATTTTGCCCGCGTTCGCTCAAAATGCGTGCGGCGTTGGTGACTGTTGCCGGAGCCTCTGATATAAATAGGCACTTGGTGCCGCAGCTAAACGTCGCCTCCCTTCCCTTCCCCTTCCCCCCCTCCCCCACGGCCTCTCGCGCATCGGAAGAAGGCGCGTTTGCTCTACATATATGGTGATTGTAAAGGAGGAAAGAGACGCCTACTTCTGCAGCCCTTAAGGAAGCACGGCGCAGAACGCGCGTTTGTTCTCCGCCGTGCGTTCACTCCCCGTGAAAGAGCGCGTCCCTCGCGCCCTTTCACTCGCACATACAGCGTTCGGCGGCGCGCGGCCACGATTTCATCTCCATTGACGTCATACGTAACCTCACGGCGACGGCGACGGCGACGGCGACGGCGACGCCGACGGCGACGGCGACGCCGACGGCAGAAATCTGCTTTTGAGTGTCCATATAATTGCTATCGCAATAAAAGCAAACGGTCACTGACAAACAGCGTTATTTTGAAAAATCTTTGCAGAACTTTAAATCAGAGTCTCCTGAGAAATTCTGGCGTTCGGTTTCCCCAACTTCAAATACCCATGATCAGTTTTAAATCAAAGGTGTTCTGGTCAGTGATGCACAAGAACTATCTAATGCCTTCAATGAACATTTTAAGCCCGTATTTACTAACGACGACATCTTTCCAAAATTTCAAGCCTCACTCCCGCCTTTGGAGGATCTTGTCATCAGTGAGCATGGTATCTTAAGTATGCTGCTTAACCTCGAGGTAAAGGGGCACGTCCTTGGTTAACCTCCCTACCTTTCCCTTCACGTTTCTCTCTCTCTCTCTCTCGAGGTAAAGAAATCACCTGAACCGGACAACATACCTAAGGCTTTTTTAAACGATATGCACAATTGACATCTAAATATTTGTTTGTTTTATTTACAAGGTTCTTTTGTGAAAGTCATAGCTTCACAAAAGTGGAGACAAGTGATTGGTCAAGAACTACCGTCCAATTTCGCTAACATTGATGGCTTGTTAACTACTTGAGCACATAACTCACAATAACATACCAAACTTCCTCGAAACTAAAAATTTTTTTACTAAATATAAGCATAGATTCAGGAGGGTTTACTCAACTTGTACATAACTAGTAGAAACTATACATGATTTTTCCTCTTCAATTAACAATGGAACAGAGATTGACGTCGTATTTATGGATTTCTCGAAAGCTTTTGACACGGTCACTCACGAAAAGTCAATTTATAAATTAGACACAATACTTCGTAAAAAACAATTAGTAAAGTGGATTTCAGCCTACCTTTTAAACACAGAACAATTCGTTGTTTTTAACCATCATTGTTCTGACAAGCTTCTAGTTCACTCTGGCGTCCCTCAGGGCTGTGTTCTTGGGCCTCTTGTTTTAATATATATTAATGGTTTTGTCTCTAACATTCCGGTGAAATTACGCTTTACGCTGATGATTGTGTCATTTATACAGAAGTAAGTGTGTTAGATCAATTACTATTGAATGGCGCGTTGCAAAAGTTTCTGCATGGTGTGAATCATGGCAAATGTCTATTAAATTCGAAAAAAACTGTATTGATGAGGATTACTCACAAAAAGAATGTCTTACCGTTTGATTACAGTATTAATTATGTGACACTTGCAGCAGTAACTGAATATAAATATCTAGGGCTCGGGGTTACTAACAATCTCAGCTGGAACAAACATATTGATTGCACAAAGTGTAATGCTTTTCGTAAATTGTTTTTCTCAAGACGGGCATTGCGGTAATCAACTCCATCTGTCCGCCTCCTTGCTTAAAAATGTATTGTTTTGGCGACCTTAGAGAATGCTGCTATCATTTGGGACCCATTCACTAAGACTAACATAAACAATGTAGAAAGGGTTCAAACAGGGCTGCCGAATACATATATAATAATTACAGACGTACATCGGTAACAAATCTTTCAATCAAAGCTGGCCTGCCGACATTAAATGAGCGAAATCGTGCTGCACAATTTAAATTCATTTACCAATTAATTAAAGGACACTACAGAACTGAACTTACCCATTTATTTCATTTTTCGTCTGGTTATGCGACCCGACAACAACATCAGCTAGTTTTAACTCATTTTCACATCCGTAATACCTGCTTTATATACTCATTTCTTCCACGAACTATTACCGATTGTAATAACCTCACTAACAATGAAGTGTTGCAACCATCACTGTCGTTATTCGCACAACATATTACCAAGTGTGTGTTACCGTATTTCACCACTCTACTGTTCTATTGTGTATTTTGTTTTTACTGTCTGATATCTTGTTCAAATGTTGTATTCCTGGTGCTGGCTTCAGAGCTTCAACCTGCACCCTTATTTCTTTTGTTTGTATTCTGCCAATTTTGTGAAACTGCTTAATTCTTCTTTCCCACCCTGCTATAATCCCGATACCGGGATTGCAGTATCAATAAATACAAACAATAAATAAATAAGATTGTTGCGTTTTTTTTAAAGCGAAAGCCTTACATGCCTCATCGCATAATGACATTCAAACAACCTTGAAAATAAACGTGTCGATGCTTCTGTGAGTGAAAAAATCACGTGGTCACACAGACGCGCTCCTGCGACGGCTCACGTGTTGGTCATCATCTTCTTCCACAGATGACTCCGATGCCGCCCATCATGCCAGCGTTCCCACATGGCCCCTCCCTCTGTGAAGTCACTGATGGCACTGGCCCACTAAACAGGCTTTCGCCTAAACGTTTTACAAACGTATAACACGTGGTTAATTGTATTTATATATGTAATGTTACCTATGCATGTGCTGGTTAAGGACATGTGCTGTACATTTCCTTAATATGTACAACACATGTACATGTTCCGGTTATGGGCTGTATTTTCTTCTGATTTACGGAATGAAACATCTGCTACATAAATATTCTTATTGTCCGCCCTACATAATTTGATTACACTTCTATGCACCGACATTTAAATTATGGCGTCGTCCACATGTTACTTCACAAACTCTTCCCAAGTGTCATAGTTGCATTGATTTATTTTAATAATATTGTTTTCTTCATAATTGCACTAAACAGTTCTGCAGAACTAGTTGTAGCGAATTTTCAACACAACGTATTCCTGTTACATTAGTCTTTCTTACTATCGCGGATGAAATGCAAATCGGTAAATTTTGCCTTATGATTTGTGGCAGGCGGCTTAGCCAAGATGCTGCAGAAAACGGCCAGTAACACGGCCAACGCACTTCGTGCGCAGTTACCGCCTTGAGCCACAGCATCTATGCCCATCTACGCGAAGCAAAAATTGAGCCGTACCACGATATTAAAGCAAAGCTTTCTCCGCAAACCCTCTCGGATTTGCTGACCGTGACTCGTCGAAAAGCGCAACACAGTACAGCACATATAAAACGATAAGGCTTATGCGGCCATCTGTAATACCCCCATGGCTTTTGTACGTGACCTGCTCCTTGATCTTCTTTCCTCGCCGCGTCAGCAACCACGCGTGGCATGGAGGCGAACAACAGCACTCGTTCCATCCTTAATGTCTATGTATTTTGTGTCGTGAAATTTTTAAGCTTGAACAACAGCAAGCTTGACATGTGTTACGAGAAATATCAAACTTCATAAGGGCTGCTTCTACGGCCTTGCCTATCAGCAACTGAACCTTAATATTACAACAATGACTAGAGAAAGTACTAAATGGACAGCTGATACTGCAACACCAAAGGCGTCCAGAATGAATCAGTCAAAATTATTCGGGAAATTGTGGTGGTTTTCTAAGAAAATCACGAAGAACCAAGCCTGGTTGGTATTCAGTAGTATTAAAAACGTGTTTGTAGAAGAGATGGCTTCAAGGCCGGCTAAGAGATGGGAAAAATGTCCCCACGCATGTCTATGCACATGAGGGAGTTCAAACCGGCCACAAAGAAGATCGTCTGATATGTGGTGCCATTTAGCCGTGTCTTTAGACAACGCGGCACTCTGTTTTACTAAGTGTTATTAGTGGCACTCCTCTTACCACCGTGCCTTACCCGTGCGCGGTAGCCCACCGGTACTTCGAACGCCACATCCTGAAGGACCAGTTGGCTACCCCGTACAAGGGCGGCTATCAGTGGCGCAGTGTCTCAACCTCAGCATCTCAAAACATTAACTAACATGAGAAAAGCACGCCTGATTGTGCCCTTTGCCGCCGGTACCACCATTATTGGTACTATCTGTACCACTACGCGGTAGCAGCGAAATAGAGAGAGAAAGCTTTTTATTGAAAAAGCAGAGTGATTAGCCAGTGTTGTTTCACCTACGTGCTACTATGCCGGGAATGGCACGAAGGAGAGGAACGGCATTAGAAGAAGGTGAGCAGAAGAAAAAAGGGGAAAACAAACAAGCAGGTCTTGTGAGGTTATCGGCTGCAGCAAATGTGTCCGAGGCGATGAAGATAGGTAATTTTATTCTCTTTTACACAGTGGTACCGTACCACCATGCGACCTTCCGGCTATGTTGGACTGCACTATCTTCGTGATCAGCAGAAGAAAACAATATCGTGAAACTTACATTTCTTTTATAAAATGCAAAACGCATTAACATTTGGCACAGAAAGTATTAAAGTAGAACGCCAAATTTGCGTTGTTTGTATTGCTTCGTTTTTCCTTTTCGTCTATTTCGATGCGTGAAAGGCAGATAATGAACGACTATGATTTGAATCTAGAATTTCTGTTTGCTCTTCTCAGGCACCTAATGTGTTCCTTTTACCAGACACTCAGACTCGGTACCCCAGAAAAGACGTAACAATCCAACGCACATTTTGAACCAATATGTTACCAGAGTGTTTCGTGAAATGGGTCTTTAGATGTTGTAAAACCAAACGTGATTCGAACAATTGTCTGTGTTGTGACTGATCCCTACGCAATCTGTGATAACATCCAATGTTTATGCACCACAGAGGTCACAACGTTAATGCAACGCAATGTTGACGCTTATGGATTACACTGCTCATAAGCTGCCCACAAATGCAAGCAGCATGTCCGTGCGAGTACACCCTGAGGCATCGAAGTTAGGAGGACGAAGGCGATATTTTATGTTATTCTAGAAAGAATGTTGTGTAGTGGTTTGTGCAGTAGGAATTACTGTGGGAGAGAACGTCTTAAAATCGACTATTATTCGCCCCTCTCAGTCCTATGTATTTCGTCTAATGAAAACCGGCGCCTGCCACCTGCAGTAGTTTTCTTGCATCATCAATTCACCTTGCGCCACCGCCTACTGCAGTTCGTGTTACCACAGCGATGTCGTTTTTACTGGTCGGTTCAAATTTCATAATATGGATAATGACACAGGATGCGTAGAGATGAGCAAGTGGCACAATGCTTACGCATACTTAGACAACTCCTGGTGGAGTTTCTGCGTGAATTTTTAATGGTATCTTTAACGGTGTTATTCCTCTCTTTTCAGAGCTTTAGGTGAAGGTCTGCCACAACTGAGAAATAGTTTGAGCTATCCTCTTTGAAGATTTAGCAGAGTACTATGTTGAGCAAGTTGGTGCATAGCTAGTAAAGCTGATGTGGCGCAGTGCAAGATAACATTCGGAAGTAAATAGAAAAGAGACGCGACAGATAGAGTTGTGATTTTATTTTTCAACCGTATGGTACTTTACATTGCACCACATTACCTTCATGACCCTCTTTCGTTACGTATTAACTACTACAAAAGGCCAGGCAGCACGTATACAATGTTTAAAGAAATTAACCGATAACTAAGCAGGGCATTGCGCAGCCGAGATATTCTTGCTCTAAGCCCTTGATTTTTTGGCTTGTTCATCAAAGCCTCGTTATTGCGTGAAGTGCTGATTATAACGGTTGCCGATTCACCACGGCTGGTAGCGCTTAGGCTTTATTCTATTTACAATCACCGAGGTTCTCCACGGTTTCACAGCAAAGGCGAAATCGGCAATATGCGACGTGTACATATCACTGTGCATTATTTTTGTGTGCTCACGGGGTTGTGTAAAATTTTAATTATTGTGTTTTGGCGCTTCATAAGAAACAACGAAATTGGCTCCCCGCAATTGGGCATGCTAGGAAGGCGACAAATACATACACATATAACGTAGCACTTTTTGGCACAATAAGTTCATTAGAGTTTTTCCGCTCAGGTCACCGGTTTTTATAGACATTCCACTTTGGCTTTTCCGCCGGTGGCCATAGGCAGAAAGCATTCATTGACAATGCAGTAAACATAGAGTATACAATAATAGGCAAACGAGAATGTCAAACGCCCGACGCGATGTTGTCTGGTTCCTAATATTGGACGTTGAATCAAACTTCGCGCAGGAAGGAAACGACCCGAGTTTTGCGCTCGGCTAATCTGGCTTTGAAGTTTACCGGATCCGAGCGTCAAGCGCTTTTATTTCAAAAACTCAGATGACACGCAGCAGTGGAGGTATATAACTGTGAACAACCACCCTGTCCACCAGTGAAAAACGACGCGTTTTAGTGCAAAGCAAAGCAGGTAAAAAAAAGAAGAGAGCGAATTGCCGAAGAAAACAAATTAGTAGGAAACATTACGGCAGTAAAGGAAGGCAGTATAGACTGCAAAGCAGGGAAGAAAGGATACGCTGCGGTGACGAAAAGCGCTCATCTGTGCCACCCTGTTTGTCTCGTGCATTCTTACGAATCGTTACCAATTAGATACGAGCAGTCTCCGTCGAGCGGATGGATAAGGGTTGTCTCCCAGGTTACTGGCAGATGCGGAAAACAGACGACGAACCCGGTCGCCATGGAAACGCATCATATAGGAGCCCGCTTCGGGCATCTAGGTCACGAGATGCGACGGAGATGAATAGTCTGCCGTCTGCGTCTCTAGTCGTCTGGAATCGACGGACTCAAAAAACTGAATGGGAGAGCCAGAAGAAAAAAAAAGTATACTTGGGCTCGTAATACAAGTACAGCTACTATATTTCTTCCCACTATTGTCGGCGACAACCTAGGACTTCACGCAGTAAACGCCCTATCCACAACAACACAGCGCCACTGCCCTTCACCTCCACATCAATCGGCTCACTGCTTACGGACTTTGGTCTGATAATGTATATGCTAAGCTAATTGGAAAATACATGCTCATGCTTTCAAACTAAACAATTACTTTTCCTTGAGCACGACTGTCATGATCACCCGGAGCATTTGGCAAGGCGTTCAGGTTTCATCCTAAAACCAGTGACTCAAAGATATACCTGCGCGAATAAAACAGACGTATTAAACGCGCCAAACCACTTGACCTCACAGAAATGAGCTATCCTGATTAACTAGTACATCTATGCAAACTGTGTTTGGGGTGTATAGGTTACATAGAAGCTTTGATTTTTAGGTTGTCACTGACTATAGGAAGGGGAAAATACGCTGAAACATATAAGGCCTTCGCGCCAAATATAGGATGCTCGGTTACTAAATCAAAAGAAGACATCCAACGATAGCGGTGTCCCTGACACGAAGCAATGTGCTTTACATTATGGCACCAATTCTGTTTCGTTTGCGGATGAAAGTAGGGCACCGATGTCCACTCGGGCAGGTATATTACTCCCGGTAACTGACCTTACCTCCGAACGTCAGACAGAAAAGTAGGTCATTTGCTCATGAATGACAACAAGCAGGCGAAGATGGCCTACGGTGAAGTTGTTGACGCAGAAGAAATACGTTTCTTCGGCAGAAGAAGAAAAGGTGTCATGGCCCTTGTCACTGATTATCGAGCAGTGTGGGTAGATCTCTGCAGTCTGCATCGCATATTCGCTAGGCCGGAGATAGGCGACTGGGTTCGTCGTTCCTGTATTGGCAGAGAAATACCCATGACCGGGAAATATGCCGCGGCACTTTTGTTTCTCATTGCATTAAAGCTATATTTGCTCTCATTCACGCCAGGAGCAAATCTCCGCCACGCAGTGTGGGTTCCCACTCCTGTGCAAACGGGAAGCCCCAGCGCTGCGTCATAGTGAATCTGGGACGAGTCCAAGGTCGTGTCAGGAATAGAACACCTCTATTTCTCGATCGTCGTCGAATGTCACCGCAGCGGTAGAGCACGCACGAGAGTTTAACCCTATGTGCGGACGCCAAAAACAAAATTCGAAAGCGGATGCCGCCTTCCTACCAGGGGTTGGCAGGAAGATAAATCTGTAAACTTGGTCTTCTGCTTTTCATGGCACAGAATTTCCAGGTACAATGAGGGTAACACATTCGTCTGGTATCCCTGAATTACTTCTTTTGTCTTTCTAGAATCACCTTTCGTTTTTGTCTTCTTATCAGGGTGATTAAGTTCAGAACACAAACAGAAAGCTGAACAACAATGTCATTTCGAGTAGAATAGTAAAAAAGTAAGAACTAAAGCTGTCGCAATGGCTGTCCGGTTTCGAATACCCAAGCTATGATCAGCGCAGTGCTTCTATCAGATCCGCTTGCATTATCTTATAGCGCCTTTATCGCTTGAATTTTCCTTTTGTCTCCTTGTTTCTTTTCTACACTCAGATTAGACCATGTTGATATTGACAACGCAGACTACTTAAGGTCATCTCAAAATTTGAGGGAGACATGACCAACCGCAATCACATGGCCACACACACAATCTAGGCCGAGTTCATGGCCCTTCATGCAGCATCGGTGCCTATTTATAGAGCACCGTTCCAATTGCAGCACCACCACTCTTTAAAGGAAGGCAAGGACGACAAAACACGCAAAGGAAAAGAGACTGGAAATTCTTTCGAGAAATTCGCGACAAACAGAGCTATTCTGGTGGTCGTCGTCGCGTGATTGCTGAGATTCACGGTTTTGTGAAATTAAGCCATACCTATCAACTTTCATGCCTGACTCAAAAATTTACACGTTTGCATTGTTTTCTGGTAAAACGGGTTTGTATTTCACTCTTAACAGTGCGTAAACACAAAACACAGTAAGGGTAAAAACACGCAGGGCTACATTTTTATTCGCTTACCTCTGTGTATCCTCTGTTTATGCACTATTAAAATGCGGTTCCAGGAATGCAGTAGCAACGCAAGTCGCAACTCTCATAGAATTTCTCTCCCGCGCGCTCGTTAACTACGGAATTAGCAGTTGAATGACTAGAAACAAGCAGGTGACATTACCGCATATGTTTTTTTGTTTTTTTTACTGCGGGCGACTTACTTAGCAGACGATAAAATGGCACCCGCTTGTAGGAATTCGCAATGTTTGTTTACTTTAGCCTTCCTAAGAAACGAACTGTTTGTCTGTACGCCTCAGCCTGCCCTAGAGCGCATTTTTTTTTTTTCTGAGAGATTCAAATGAAAGTGGCTAACAAAAGAAGGGCTGAATCCTTTCCCTGTGCTCAGGAAGTGTCATTGCGATGCCAATTAAGAAAGAAGGCATGAAGAGGGCCTGTTTCCACTGCAAGCTTAACTGAACGAGAGATAATGAGAGAGATTTTAATCAGCGAAAGGCCACGAGGTGGCCTGAGCTATAGAGTTCTGCTGCCTGCTATTCTGCACTGGGGGAATAGGAGAAGAGGATGAATGATGGTGACAAAAAATATTGAAGGATGCTAGATGCACGATCCTGCAGCACTGCTTATGGCACCGGCCCACGTGAATCTTGTAGAAATTTTCCAGTAACTCCCTTAATAAAAATTGTTGCATGCCTTGTCAAGCGTCCACTCGCGGAATTAAGAGAATGTCCTTAAAGAGCTGCCCCGTGTCAATACGCATCAAAAGGAAAAGTGGTGAGTGACACTCATAAAGAGAGGAATATTTTTTTTTATGGGGCGGCCTTTGAGGTTTTTCAGATTGCTTACCTCACTGGTTGTAAGCTAGGGGCATATTTTGGCTATATTTTTAAAACTAAATCTATCTCACTCCTAAGGTGAATATAGAATGTGTTTTATATATTTTTTCGCAAGCTCCATGGCATGCAACGCTTCAGTGCTTTAGAGTAATGGTAGTAAGGGTAATTTAGAGTAATGCCAGCAATGGTAATTTTGGCAGCCACTGGTTGTATTGACGTTTCTTTTGCCATTTGCAACTCCTCGTATTCATGCTGCTCTTCGAGAATGCTAACTATGCGTTGCGTACCCATAGCGGTGCTACAACAACAATGAAATCAGTTGCGAGGCTGGTTATTAAATGCGAAGTATTTCTTGGCGAACATTTGCTACTTTGACAGTATCTATCTATCTAGCCGCCTACGTCTTTGTGCTCTCTTTGTCGTTTCGTTAACTTGGTCCGTACAAAAATTGGCGTACTATGACCAGAGTATATGACGAACATAAATGATATGTCATGACATGCGTGTTATGTAGGTCATGAAACAGCCGCCTACGTCTTGGTGTTCTCTTGGTCGTTTCATTAACTTGGTAAGCTCCCCGCGCACTGCTTCGCATAACATCGATTCGCACAGGGCGCGGGATCTGCCGGCTTTTTTACTCACGGACGCGGACACGATAAATGCTGACCACCGAGAGGATAACAGCTTCCCTGTAAAAATAATGCTGCAGATACTTCAAATTGAGAATATCAATGAGATGCGAAGCATTTTTTGCAGTCATCTCGCTATCCGATATCGTCTGTAGTTGTGCAAAGCGTTGCTACGTATAGAAAAGTGATTCCGTAAGTGATTCCGATTATTTCGTTTGTGTAACGAAATAATCAGCAATGCATAAAAAGCGGGAAGGAGAATAGAGACTGCGGTGGCATGGCGACTGATTTATTGTACATCGGTGAAGAAACGTTATCTTGCTGTGCCTTGCCAATGCTTCGCCCTACTGCGAATAATAAACCCACTTGTTTTTTTTTTTCAAGAACATGGTGAAAAAACTATAACCACCTACGTTATGCATCCAAATTTTACTGTGACAACTTTTATGGTCTCTTACCGTTCTGCTCAACTATGTCATGGCCACGCGGCGCATTGGCGCCGTTAGAACCTTTAAGGTCGTCTTCGGCAAACACATAAGCCGCCTTAACGTTCCTCTTATAAATCCCCTCCCTGACTTCAACAAAGCGGGAAGGTCATCTGTACAACGCGATGGCAGTGTTTGTTGGCTTCAACGCTAACGCAAGCGCTCAGGATTTATCGAAGAAAGGCTGACGAAAGCGACGTTTTGAACCTACCATAACGAGGGGAGCGGCCGAATATGCAACCAAACCTAATTAGCACCAAGCGGAATTTCCCGGGCGCCTGAGAATAAGGCAATACTGCTTCGACTGAATTGCACAATAATCAATATCGGTAGTTATAAGCCGTCGCCGGCCCCTAGAAGGCATCTCGTCAGGCACAGTTTCATATGTTTGCGCTTTTCCTAGTGTGGTCCGGCGCATAACTATGCATTCGTATGTGCACTGTGGCCGTGACTGGTGTGGCTGTCTGTACCAGCACACTCGTGCCCGAATGGCATTTTATGGAAGGGCCTGCGGACAATTATTTTCCAGGAGGATGATTATTTTCGCCAGTAGGAGCCCACGCAGTAGTGCGTGGGCACCTACTGCCGATTGAGCTGAGGTGAGCATGCATTCGACGAAAACAATATGCACTGACGCACGCGCGCACAAAAAAAAAAAACTTATGAAGGATAAGTTCGCACGGTGTCCAAAGAAGACAGGAACTCTTCGATTTGAAAGACAGGAGCTGCCATATCGTGTATGCGTCCTGACACGCGTGGCGGCGCAACTGTCGGGAGTGGCAGGATCCCAAGCTCTCAGGAGGAGGCGACGTGTCTACTCTATTGTTCTTATTGTTTGCTTCCTGTTTCCTTTTGTTTGCTTGTTTTTCTGCTCTATTTTCCTACACTTCTGAATGTCAAATGACTTTATTTTGTTTATGGTATAAACAATTCTGTTGTTCATTACCTTATATTTTGAAAACCTGCAGCAGTGGCACGCGTTCTCACGGCGTGCAGTTAAAGACGTCCGATATCGGCACGTGTTGTCGTGCCAGGTTAAAAAACAAGCAAGCTACACAACGTAAAAAGAAATTGATTGCAGCTTGAATTCCTGCTTCCGAGCGTTTGATTCGCACGTTGCAGATTTCTCCTGTAGGTCGACATTGTTATTGGAACGAAACGCAAATATTTGTTAATAGCATTGTGGGGCAAATAAAGAATGGTATGAAAAAATCTGCAGAAACCATCGCCGACGATCGGCAATGCAAGCGTACAGTCCGAAAGAGCGAATGGAAGAAAGAACGAGCGAGCGAGTGAGCGAGTAAAAATCGTACATATGAGGACATGCCCATTCTGGAAGATTGGCCAAGAACCCAATAGCGTATCTTGGTTCGCTAAATAAAAAAATGAGGCAAATCAAAGAATACATTCAATATAATTCACCATCTCGTTAAAAGATCGGTGTGCTTCACAGATGCCTGTGAGCCAAAAATATGTGTCCATGTTTATGCCTGTGCTTTTTTGTCCTTTTTCTTGCGTTTTTTTTGTTTTTTGTTGCGCAGAACAGAGGTGAAAATACGTGGTCAGCATAGAAGGTTTACTGGAGTCACCTCGTGGGTACCTTCATGTAACATTTGTTATATATATCCACAAATATATTCAGCATAGTATGTAGGTGGCCGCGATTTCTGTGTGTGCGTGCCCTCGTATGCATGAAAATTTTTGTATATACACATCTAATGCATCACTACAATATTACGTAAAGTTGCTCTGTTGCATCATCATTGTACGTAACCGTTGCGTACATTGTATATATTCAACATCATTTTATGCAATGCGGCAATTACTTTATGTGTAGCTGCGTTTTCGTGGGATGATGTAGATATTTGTATTGAAGCCATGGGGACTTGGACATTTCTTTGAAAGTTGGCCGTGTATACAATATTCAGTACTTTGTACATGTTATCGTACTGGTGGAATTGCACCGTCATTGCAACTCAAAGTGTTTGTATCGTCTTTTGTTGAAGTAAACTTTTTTTTGTAAACCCAGCAGCCATGGGCAGGGATAACTGAGAGGATGCACAAAGAAAGCGTTGCTTTAAAGAAATACAGCGGTGGTCACATCAGAATAATACTGTCACGGGACAGTAAAGGAACGGGTACTTACGGTCAAATAACGACGACAGTGACGAAGTGGCCAAACGCACGCCACAGCCTTGCTTCCGCGGATAACCATAATCTATTTAAATGATAGACGGATGTCATTTCAGGCAAGTAGGTGGAAATGATAGTGGGCAAGGCTAAGTATGTGTCACTATAGAAAACGACAGACTTATTCCGGAACTCAGCAGTAGACTAAAACATGAACCATGTCGGCAAAGTTAGCACGGATACGCGCATGAACGTCGGTGAAAAGGTTTTGGGTAGATAGGAGAAATGTTGAAGAAGTAAACGAGTATATTGCCATTGTAATACAAGTCGCATTCAAGAGTTGTCTGAAAGAACTGTCGCAAAAAGAGAGACAGGTTTGCATGTATGATGGCAAGGGTTTGGGATTGACATTTTCGCTTTATAAACCAGGAAATTGCAACAACATGTTGAGGAGTTGCCAGAAAGAGTTTGGCTTTTGCCTTTCATGTATTTCTTGCCATCTGAATGTATTATCGTTCTATCAATTCTGCTATCGCTCTTGTTCTATCACTGATCACCAACGATTACATAAAAAAGGGGCTAAAGCCAATGTTTCAGCAACAGGATTTGTCTTAGTCAGGACGTCCCTTACAAAGACAACTCCTGTTGTATAAATGTTAACCTCAGCGACATTCCTTGTTCTACCGCCGTTAAGCTCTCAAAGCCCCCATCTGCCTGTGAAATTCTTTACTTGTTTATGGTCTCGAAAACCTCCCCATTGCCATCCAAAGATTAACGTATATAGGCTAACAAAGCATCTTGCGCACATTAGATGAAAAAAAATCGCACTGGAAGTAAGGGCAACCTCAGGACAAATAGCCGAGCTTAGATGCCGTTTCAAACTTCTCTGCTGACAAATATTGCTAGAATCTCAATATTTTACTTTGTTCTTAGTAATCAAAAATATTTGGTAACGTTCAAGCGAGAGCAACACTATTCAAGAAGAGAAGGCTTTAGCTAGGAACAAACTTTTATTTAGCTATTCAGATACAGGCGAAACGCACAAATGTTCTGCTTAGACAACTGCTGCACCACTTGGTCTGAAATGCATTGCACTTAAAAGGAAGCTTCAGCTCGCGCCTAACTTGGATGCCGCTATATTCAAATGCATGTAAAATACAGAAACGCTTTTTCTGAGATAACGACTTCGCGATTTTATTAAAACTTGTTGCAGTTGAGAAAGAAAGTTAAATTCAAGTGACTGTTGGAAGTGGAATTTCAATTTCGGACCTGACATATTTAAAGAGAATTTCCAAAAATTGTTAAGTTTGAAAAAAATAGAAATAAGAAGTTTACCGAGTTGTAGCTCAGCACCATGAACAGATTATTTAAATGGTAACCGTTATTGAATCCGAATCGGACACATTTGATATGTCAATTATTATCTTGCGTTAAGTTATAGATTGTGTACAAGCGTTTCACAAACGGTATATTAGTGAGAAGAACGTGACTAGTACTTGAGAGCCGTGCATAATATATCAATTTTGTGCGCTTTATATGTAGTATTAGATGTAGTTGACGAAAGTATTATGTCCTTTTCCAGTGCTGAGTTATAAAGTTGTAAACTCGATAGTTTCATTTTCTGAAAAAATGCTATTTTCGCCAATTTTTGTTAAAAAGTGACAACCTAAGTCGAAAATTTTCAACCAGGAATGACTAGATTCTAAGTTGTTCTTTCAGATGAAACAAACTTCATCGCATTTATGGCACTGGTTGCCGAGAAAAAGGATTTCTCCTTTACCGAGAATTTAGATAGAACCCCCCGAGCTAATGCTTCCTCTATAGAAAGAAAGCTGAATATTCCCGAGAGTAAAAAGCAAAGTTTCAGTGGAAGGCACTACTTTTTTTTGCCTGCAGTAATTGACGATTATCGGCAAGTTTAACATATTAGAGGAACGAGCATTACAAAGGTGTTCCTCTGCATCAAGAACAGGTGCGGCATTTTCATAAACAGTATCCATTAGAGGATCTGAAGCGGAATAACACTGATATACGATTTTGCAACTTGCCTGAAGCTTTTACAATATGTACGAGTGTTTTGCAAATGTGCCACTCACAAATTATGGGTCTATTTCTTGGCAGTGTATCTCTGTCCGCTTTTTATTTCTCAATAGGTCCCGCTCACGCAATGTTTATGTCTTCTGTTTTATTTCTGAATGCCTCAATATTTCTTTTTTTATTATATGGTATTTAGGAGATGTTGACGCCTTCAATTGGCGCCGGCTAGTCCCTTTATCATAGAGGTATGAAAGAAAAAAAATTAACCTACACGTATTAAAATTAAATGTCAACTCCAAATCACAATAACACGAAGTCCAGTCACATAAGTACACTAATACCACACTAATACTGAAAGTCAACTCAGAAACACAGCAACACAAAGTTCAGTCACAAAGGTGCACTAAAGTAAGCACAAAGTCCGGTGACATAACTATACTAAAATATGGCACATAATATAGCATGGATTCGATTCAAATGAAAGTACAAGAACCTAGGTGTCGAATTAACCATAGAGTGAGTTTATCACAGATAAACACTCTTTTCAATTGTTTCCGAGAATATTGCGCGCTTTTAGAAATCTTTGGAGGGCCATTAACGCTCGACTTTGCAACGAATATGTTGGCCAAGGACCTAATATCTTCCTGAGGCTGAAGGGCCTGCGGTCTAACGTGTCTAAATCACGTGCTAAACGTTGTCTGTGTGTGTCGTGTCGCGGACATTCTAACAGAAGATGCTGCACATCCTCATCCGCGTGGCCACAAGTACATTCCGGACTATCAGCTCTTGAAATTTTTGTATAAAATGTTTTGTGTACGCGGTAACGAGCCGCAAAAGGGTGAATGAGTGTTTCAAAGGCTCTGGTTGTATTTAATGTGGACGAGATTTTGAATTGAAGCGCAGGGTCTCTTTTTAATTTTAAGCAATTTTCTTAAAAAAAACATTTGTTGCCTAAAGAAAAAATGTGCGCCTTGCATTTTGTAGATTGTAACGTTTCTTTTTTCTTGTTTATATTGTTTGTCTTGCTTTTTTGTGTGGGTGTGTGACGAGCAGCAAAGTCATCAGAATCGATGCAGTGTATGCCGAGAAACTCTAAACAGAAGCCTCTAAAGATGTTGAAGCGCCGAAGCACTCCGATGCCATACACCTGCGTGACATGGGTACCTGGGTACGAGGGGTTGGTGGGGAACGAAGTGACCCACGCCGGGGCCCGCAATCATGTTGCCGGGCCAACCCTTCCAACTCGCGAGAAGCCCGACCTGCGTCAGCAAGGGTAGAGGCCGTAGCCATGACCTACTCAGCGATGCTTCAACATCACAGGCTGGAACGCAGGCTGTACCCACCGCCTCACTGAAATCTAAACAAAGAAAACACCACACTCAGAAGACTGCAAAGTAACACTTACACCCACGGCATACTCATGCATAGAATCTACCCAACACTACATGATATCTCGGCCCAATGCGCGGCGTGCCGGGCACCTTGACGCACCTGGCACTTGAGTTCCGATGGAATCTAGACACAGATGCATCGCCCTCACCGAAAAACTGTAACACCAGACAAGAAAGCGAAGACCTCATCGAAAGGGGGGAGGCCAAGCTCGTCTACGAGGACGGAACAATAACGACGCCTCGTCGCCAGGGCCAGGGAGGCAGCGAAGGCCAGAGGGTTCCTGGAATGAAGAGACCTCCCACCGTGAGTAGAACCGGGGCTTGTCCCGGATACTGTTTCGAAAATAAACGTTTATTCCTCCTCCTCCTTTATACGTAAGTATCTGCATCGGAACTCTAGAGAAACTAAAAAAAATATTTCGAAGATCATAATCTAGCTACACCCATGTAAATGTGGGTACTATCTTTATCCCGGCATGACGACAAGTAAGCTAAAATAGAAGCAAATACTGGCTAATATGAATTAATAAAGAGTAGCTAGTGTACAAGTACTGTGTACATGTTTCGTGTAAGGTTCTCAGTGCTTCTGCGCGTCTTGCTTCATTATTACGACTTCTACAATCAAGAGAACAAGCAACATACTTCTTTGGTGCAGAAATTCGTCAGGGATACGGGATGCCTGCGTTGGCGCTGCGTGAGGGATTACTGAAAATTTTCTTCTTTCTTTACGAGTTCACGAGTTTTACGAGCCAAAACCAGTTCTGATTATGAGGCCCGCCGTAGTGCAGGGCTCCGGATTAATTTTGGCCACCTGGGGTTCTTTAACGTGCAATACAACGCAAGCCCACGGGCGTTTTTGCATTTCTTCTCTATCGACATGCGGCCGCCGTGGCCGGGATTCGATCCCGCGATCTCGAGAACTTCACTCTTTCCGAATAGAAGCGATAAAGTGGTTAAAAAAGACTGTGAAACCAACTTTTGCAGTCCTCCACTACCGAGAGGGTTAGGCATGTCTCATGGTCAAAGCGATAAATACGATCATCGTAAGCCTCGTTTGGCAGTGTATATAGTTTGGACAGATTCTATCTAAAAGGGAAGCCGAATACAAATAATTAGACTCTTGGCCGGTCACGGAACTGTGACGGTGCTAAGCCGAGCTTTGACCTTTTCCACTTGCGAACCGGAATCACATGGAATTTCTGTAAGTGAACTATTTCCATTTTTGTATTTAGATTCAGTGCTGAAAACGAGTCGGCGTCGAAACTGTAACCTCACTCTTTGGTTTGGGAGTGGGCAGCTCTTACCAAATCTGCCTCGCCCGGGCAGGAAATTATAAACACGTGACCGTCCAGGAAGCTTGGCGTCCGCTTAAGGGGTTAAGCTGGCCTCTACGTCGTCTGCGCCTTTTCAGTGAGAGTTGCTTCGGCGGGTCGTCTGCTTCCCATAATTTAGTTTTTTTTTCTCCGCATTCCGAGAGATTGTGAGTGGAGTGCTTCGGTTGCCGGTAGTCATTGTGTTGCACAAAGTCCTGCGGCATTACTTTTGCATGGCGCCTTATTCAAATAGAATAACTCTGCCGGGTCATTGGCTTTTAAAGCTAATACATTTCATCGCCTAAATTTGTAAGAATGCTACGCACTATATATATGACAATTCCAAAGTGGGGAGTTTCTGTCCTCATGTTTTTTTTTTGTTAATACAATAGCAGTGTCGCCCCGAAGGCCGAAGCATTTTCGCCGAGAGCAAGGAATACTGTTGCGCTTGGATTCCTAGGACGGCGTTCTGTAACTGATCGCGTTTGAGATATGTCTCGACGCAGCATGCATGTAGCGAATGTGCGCATTCGCAGAGTCCTCTGCAATTCGGAAAGCATAGATTGCTCTGAAATTTTCAACAATAAAGGCGCATAAAGTGTAATAAACACAGCCACAAAAAACGTTTGAATCCACAAGCACGAAGATCAAGCAAATCTATATACTTCCTATTATTCGCATGGTGGCTGCACGATTGCAGCACCAGGGTTCCCTTTAGGAATTATTGAAGGAAACTCTACGACTGCGACCGGCGCATGCGCCATCCATAGAGGGGCCACCACAACCACGTCGTCGATGCCAATGGCGATGGCGCTAAGGCTTCTGGAGCCTCCGCAAACCTGCTCTCCCAATAATCGTCATCATCATCAGCCTATATTTATGTCCACTGCAGGACTAAGGCAGACTAAGACAGACTGTAGACCACTGCAGACTAAGACTGAGAACTCAAATTACCCCTGTCTTGCGCTAGCTGATTCCAACTTGCACCTGCGAATTTCCTAACTTCATCACCCCACCTAGTTTTCTGTCGTCCTCGACTGCGCGTCCCTTCTTTTGGTATTCATTCTGTAACTCTAGTGGTCCGCCGGTTATCCATCCTATGCATTACATGGCCTGCCCAGCTCCATTTTTTCCTCTTAATGTCCGCTAGAATATCGGCTATCCCCCTTTTCTCTCTGATCCACACCGCTCTCTTCCTGTCTCTTAACGTTAGGCCTAGCATTTTTCGTTCCATCGCTCTTCGTGTGCTCCTTAACTTGTTCTTGAGCTTCTTTCTTAGCCTCCAAGTTCCTGCCCAGTATCTCAACACCGGTCGAATTCAATGATCGTACACTTTTCTTTTCAACGACAGTCAGGATTTGGCAACGTCTGCCGTATGCACCCCAACCCAATTTTATTCACCTTTAAATTTCCTTCCAATATTATGTACATCTAAATGTCTCGGTCGTGGCGCCTTCCTTAGTGTCATAATTCGACCTGGCGCATCACATAAACCTGGCGTATCTGCGACGTGCTTTCAAAGCGAATAGCATTCATTGCCTTTTTTCGCCAGTTTTCGTGTTTGGCGGTCAACGGTAAGGCTTTCGGTACAGAGACGCAGATGCACAAAGCTCCTACATGATCTCGCGCGCTCGTCGCTGACTTCCAATTATAGCTCTTTGAGATACATGTGCTTTCGTCCGTTACCTATAGGCGTGTGAAAGTTTTGATGCAATCAAGGAGGCCTAAAATGTTTTTTAAAACCTCCTTGGATGCAATAGTGGAGTGCCTGGCAAGGACAGCCCTCCACTTCTCCCCCTCGTGGAAGCTCCCGTATAGGGCTACGTAGGGCTTTTTTGACAGGTGTTCTTTTTTTTGGTATGTCCAAAGTTTTAAAAAATTGCCTGTGGAAGATAGCACAATTCTAACCCTTGATCTATATTACTCGATTAGGCGGCCAGTAGTTCTACGAGAAATCAAAACGCTTCAATAAATAATTAACCTAATTATGCTTTATACCTTCTAATAAATTATTTTAGGGCACATATTTAAGTATACGAATTATAGCCGGTGAGTTCGCAATGCGTATCTGGACTGCAACACTTTCGAGATATTAGTTATCAGTGCCCGACGAAATGCATTGGCGTTCCAGTTACTCCTTTTAAGAAAACGCTGTTTTATGCATTGAAACACAAAAGCAACTAGAACCCCAATGCACTTAGTCGGAGACTTCAAAAATTGTTATCTAGAAACTGGTGCATCCCAGAGAATTTGTTCCAAGTGGTTACACCTTGCGAACTCAGCGGCTATAATTGATAGATTTAAATATGCGCCGTAAAAATTAAATAACTGCTTAGGGTACTTATGTTATGTGATTTATTTCATTGATTAGGTGTTTTCATTTCTCGAAGTAATGGCAGCCTCATCGAGTAGTTTAAATAAACGTTTACGATTATTCTATTTCACACAGGCAATTCCAAAAATTCATGCAGGTAATGAAAAACACCCGATGTAAATTAAGCCACCTATATAATACCGGCACACAAATGCTGAATAATCGCTGTAGTTTCTATTAACTTATGCAATGAAGCAACAAGCACTATCCAATTCTCCTCCTGTGTAACAAATATGTGCTGGCAGGGGTGTCATGTTTTTGAAAAAAATGGTGTGGTTTAGCTTTGGTTGACCCTGGTTGATAGCGAAAGCTTGCACTGCCCTGGCAAGGCCCATTGTGGAGCTGTGGCCGAGGTGTGGTTTCGCAATGATATACGGGCATGCTTGCAATGAATACAGTGTTTATTCATCATTTTGTATGCCTATCAATACACTGCGGTGATCAGTAAAGTAGTGAAACTCTGTTGCAACTCGCAGCCGGGCCCAACTCTACTCAGGCAAGGGCGGCAATGTTTTCAGGGTTACGTAAATACCTAAATATATTCCGACGTATCTGAACGCGCACACACATTATGTCACGTTGGCAAGAACTGCGCGGCTATTGTTCCATCAATGTTTCGACGTACTGGCGCCGCCAACGTAACCAGACGCGCGGCCAATGCGCTCCGACGCGCCCGGCGTTTCATGACGCTCGCCCACGTGCCGACGGACTATCAACGCGCCCTAATGCTCTCTTGTGGTTTGACCTCTAGCTCTCAAGGTGAAAACTGTTGAGTCGCCGACGGCTGCTCGAGGTAGCCGAATTTTCGCTTCTAAAATCGCATCATGTGACTGATAATAAACGCTGAATACGTCGTTCAACTGTTCTGTGGAGCAACCTCACCGCTTGATATCTTCCACATCCCGCTGTACACACTCTTCAGAAATGTCCTTGATCAATTCGTTTGTTTATTTAACGTATTTTATTTATAATTTCGTAAATGATTGCCTTTCAAGTTATTTGGAAGTGAATTTCGAGCTCTGCGCAAATCTTTTATCCCATCCTCTATTATTTTTTGGATAAATTACAATGAAACCTATTGTAGGGTAATGATTTATCGCACACGCTGGTGCAGAATGCCCTAGGAAACAGCAACTCGCTCAACGAAAATCAGACACTTTTCCAGCTATGCGGACCAGTTTGACAATGGTGCGTGAAAGAAGATTACTCGTAATGCGATTGTACAGCGAAGCTTCATTAGCCAACTCCAGGACATTGCTGGCCGCCTCTTACCAAATAGCTCAACATGCACACAACCAAGGAGAAGTCGTAAAAAAAATTTGTCGCAGTTTCACCCGAAAGGCGAAGCACCAATTGCGATAGCAAATTAGTAGAGAGCTATACGGAGTAAGGATAGTAGTTTTACCAGCTGTATAAACTTGGACATGCAGCAGCGCCAGCAACGCGCAGAACTGTTGTCGACGCCGTCGGCGTTCTGCCCGCGTTCGTACCGAACGCGCGCGGCGTTTTTATATAAATACACATTTGGTGCCGCAGCTAAACGTCGCCTCCCCTCCCTCCCTCCCGTCCCCCCACAGGCTTTTCGCGCGACGGAAAAAGTTGCGTTTGCTCTCTATATATGGAAAGGAGGAAAGAGACGCTTAATTCTGCAGCCCTTCAGGGAGCACGGCGCAGAACGCGCGTTTGCTCTCCGACGTGCGTTCGCTCCCCGTGAAAGCCCGCGTCCCTCGCGCCCTTTCACTCGCACATACAGCGTCCGGAGCGCGGCGACGATTTCATTGCCGTTGACGTCATACGGAACCTCACGGCGACGGCGGCGCCGACGGCAGAAATCTGCTTTGGAGTGTCCATATTATTGCTATCGCAATAAAACTTGGCTGCGGCTTAGCTCAGCTAACCCTAGATATGCAAAGCGAAAGCTTGGTTTAGCCAGGTTAAGTCTTGGTTTCACTTGGTTAGCCTTTGATTCAGCTGTAATTAATATACTTAGGTATGCACTCATCGATATAAGCCAGGTATAAATTATAAGTCGACAAGTCCAAGCGTTTTGCGAGCCGAACCGCTAGCTCTTCCTCAGTCTTGGCGCACTTGGCATTCCGGACCCTCTCCAGTGAAGCAGTTCGCAGGGCGAAAGACACGTGTCAGACGCCGCTTGCGGCCTGGTCAGACGCCGGCAAGACGCCGCGGGGTTGTCGATCACGTCCACCGCGTTTTTTTTTCGTGTTTGTAGCGAAAGCTACACTATTATAGCCGCATTCTCGCCGTTTCGCTGTGGCCGGGGGCCGCACCGCGAGTTGAAACGTTGCCTAGCAACCGCCGCAGCTGGCAGCGTTTCTTTCACTCGCGGAACGCAAAAAAGAAGAGAGAAATGCTTATTCCCGTCCAAATTATGCAACGTTGTTATTTTTTCCTTTTCATAATTAGTGTCCAAATGAAGACATTTAGTCGCTTTCTAATATGGTCGGGGTGGTGGTGGTGCTACTGGCGGGGTTAGCTTGGCAGAGCTGGCCGGCTATTCCGCCGCCTGAGGGTCTCTTTCTGCGCCAAATATGTCACAATGTGCCCAGCAGTCGTGTCTCTCGCAGAAAAATGAAAAGAATGCGTGACACTTCCATTGCCATCATTTTCATGGTGGTGCGAGCGCGGTTGCACTAGTCGGCACTGTAGCAGAGGTCCGCAAAATGAAGCTGTTGAATAGGGGCGTGTACTGATTTGCTGTATAAGAATACATCCCAAACTACGGATGAATTATGTGCGGTCCTGCTATCAGTTGACTGCGCTTCTTTCATTTCTCGTCATTTAATTCGATATTTTCTTCCTCGTCCCTCGAATACGACGCCGTAATTTAAGTGAGCTACAACTTCGGTCGCGCCCTTATCTAAGCGTAAGAACGTTTTGGCGAAACAATTGCGTATAAACTGCAGCTTAGTGACCACCGCCGCAGCTTCGCACATGGCGTTGCTGACAACGCCCTGAATAATTTGCTGAATTGTTTTAAATTAATAACATAAGGACAGAGAAGAATGTTCGATAAAATAACGTGAAATGTCATTTTTTATACAACCTACACTGATGCACAGTGCCGGCAAGCGACACTTGCAGAATAGGTCAAGTGCGATATAACAGCACTCTGTGTCGCGCACATTTAATGACGTCACTTTCTATGTCTCACTTCTGATTTTATTGATGTTTGATTCCTAATTGTGTGTCCTCTAAATTTGGGCGCGCCAGAAGTAGCACATGTTGCGTTCTGTGTATCACTTCTGGTGCGACAAGACTCTGATTAGACGAACACCTCTCTATGGCGCCTTTGAATTCATCTGCACGAGAGTCTACTGAATGTGAATTATAAACCCACCCAGCTACGCTTGAGAGCTTTGCATTTCCCGCGCTCGGATTTACAACCAGCGTAAAATAATCGCCGTCTTTCCCTCAAGCCTTCTCACTTCTCTCCTTTGAACTAGAAATATTCTCGTACATTTAGCCTGGGGCATCAGCGAACGAGCATTCTTACTTATTCGTTTTATTTGTGCCAAATAGATATCCTCCGTTTAGGTATTATGAGACATCAATCACTCTGCTGGCCTAAACGTAACCGAAGCGCGTAACATCCATTTGAAGTACTTTGCGTGATGAGTCTGAAGGAAGTGGGGATGGAAATACAAAAAAAAAAGAATAAAGACAAAATGACCTTCATTCTTGCCACGTGATAGCTTCCCTTAAACAAAGAAGCGGTTGCTCCATCCGCTAACGGCGCTTCGGAAGAGCCACTTCGATTGGAGGGCAGCATTAAAGCTACGGCCGTCCATCAGTGCCGACCATTCCACGGCACGCCGAAGTCTGAAAAATATACCCCAGCAACAGTGGCGCACCTACAAGCCGGACCGGCAGGAAGGGTCCATCCATGTCGATGCAGTTTGTGTTTATTCGGGCTGTCAATAACGCTAGAAAAAATGAAGTGCTAGAAACCCACGCTATGGGGAGAGGGGATGTGCTGAAGGAGGGGAATGGAGAGCGTGCGCCAGATGTACATTTTGAAGCACTACTGCCGCAAAGGAGGCAAGAGTTTCAGAACGCTCTCACCTGCTCGCGTGAATATTTATTATCGTATTCACAAATCATGTACCTCAACATGCATGAACTCTATCGGTACTTCTGTCAGAGCTTTCAGTAAACACTCTTTAGAAAAGGTATTGCATTTCACTCAACATTTGTATAGATATATGAGTGGAACTCTTATGCTTATATCGTTATAAGTAGCAGCAGCAGCAGCAGCAGCAGCAGCCTATATTTATGTCCAATGCAGGACGAAGCCCTCTCCCTGCGATCACCAATGATCACTCTCTTGCTCTAGCTGATTCCAACTTGCACCGGCAAATTTCCTTATTTCAGCACCCCGCCTAGTTTTCTGTCGTCCATAACTGCGCTTTCGTTCCCTTGGCACTTATTCTGTAACTATATATAGTGGCCCAGCGGTTATCTACCCTACGCATTAGATAGCCTGCCCAGCTCCATTTTTTTTCTTAATGTCAGCAAGAATATCGGCTATACCAATTTGCTCTCGGATCCACATCGCTTTTGCCTCTTAATTTCCTGCCTGCTCTCTTAATGCAACGACCAACATTTTTCGTTCCACCACTCCCTGCGCGCTCCTTAACCTGTTCTCGTGTGTATATAGCTTGCTTTTATAGATGTTTAGAGCTCTTTTTATACCTTTCATTTAATACCTGGGAAAACCCACGCCCCGATGACAGGTGCAATTTTCATGGGAAACGTTCATAAAGGTTTTTTGCGGGTCACAACGTCTCCATAATGTCCATCTCCTTCATCAAAACACACTTGACATCACGATATCTTGTCTCTTCCCGCGATCAGAACACCTTGCAAATCGTTTGGAATTCGATGCGTGGTAGCGCACGATCGATATTGCCAATATGTCGAAGCCTCATTAAAGCCTTAGAAATAGGAAGCCTGTAACAGAACGTCATGTTATTGCCAATAGTTTCATGAGGATGAGCCATTTCTCTTATGCAGCCGCTCTGAAGTTCTTGTATCGATTTGCGTTACAAAGAAAGCTCAAACTAGAAGAAACATATGCATAAATTAAACCAAGGGCCCCACCGTGGCGGCTATGCCTTTCGCTGTGGCATTCTTCGCGTAGGAATGCATGTCTATCTCTTCAGGCAAATGAACGTATTAGAAGTAAACGTTTCGTCCAGGCGCGCGTTACGAAAGCCCCCGACATCGAGCGTTTTAGAAAAAAAAAATCACAAGAGAAACAAGTGTTTTGCGATTCGCCAACCGAGACACGTGTGGTGCTTCTGTGGGTTACAAATAAAAGAACAACAATAAAAAAGAAATTTTGCAAAGTTAAAAAAAATGGGAAATGCAGAAATGTTGCGGGTTCCGCACAAGCACCCTCACTAAACATACTGGCCTTGGCAATATGTCACCGCTAATCCGGGTGCAGGATTAGCGTTGCAGCCACAAAATACGTTTCGTCATCGAAACTCGCTTGCTCCAGATCCCCACGGGGCTTCAAGAGAGAGTGCCCAGAAAGTCACGTTGCAAGTAATAAAGCTTTAAATATAAATCAGGAGGTAAACAAACAAAAAAAAAAACTATCGGGAACCGACTTTATGCCATTTGTTTGAAGTATTTTGTTATTGTTTGCTAACTAACTGGTGTACCGCTTCGCTACTGACAACGCAACTGGAGCGCAGGGCAAAAAGCTTGAGCCCATGCGCTTATAACCCGGAGATGCAAGAACGAGCTTACGTGGAAAGTCATCGCAGAAAGTGACATGTCGAACGCTTCTACGCAAAGCCTATAGTCCCGTACGAATTTTTCTAGTTATAAATGGTGCGTTCGCCGCAAGCACCAACGTTTGCAATCGCTATTCCTTTCTTTTTAACGCACAAGGACGCGTACACGTGCGTGCGCGCTGAAGACAGACATAAACACATATGCACATGCAAATCCATACACTCAGCTAATCGCACACACATATATACCAACCCAGGCGTTCACTCAGTCTCTCGCACGCGTAATGACACCCAAACAAAAAGAAACTTGCAATGGTATTATAAAAAAGGGGGAAAAAACGAGGCGTCGGAATAAACTCGTCGATGCACGAACCGAATAGTAGAGACCGCATTTGCGAAGAAAAACTGAAGTGACAGAGACCGGCAAAGATGGAGAAAATAACTCGAAGCTTGCTTCGGAGATTTCGTTCTGCGAAATCGGAAGTGAGTTTCTGGAACAAGTAAATGTTTAAAGCCACCGGGCAGGCTGAGACAACGCTTACATAGAATGGCGAAGAAGCATATGGCACAAAAGAAATTACAATTTAGGTAAGTGCAAAGACAGCTAACGCAATAGACGATAACTTAAGGAAAATTCGAAATGTGATGCCGACTTAAAATTCTTGGATTGCAGATAGCGACTACTACTACTACTACTACTACTACTACTATTATTATTATACTACTACTAATAATAATTATATAATTAGGATTAGGATTATGGTCATGATGATGATGATTATGCTGATAATGATGATGAAGTGTTCCAATTTTTTGGCAGTGTGTAAGAGGACGAAAAAATAAGACGCAGCGAAAGGCTCCTTACAGTGACAAGAAACAAGAAACTAAATATCTAAGCACGAAGCTGTGTAGATAACGAATGGAGTAGACGGCAGCTCCAGTTCTGAAGAAAAAAAAAAAGGTCCAGTGACGAGATTCTCGGATGGCAGAAGCGAGATAACAGGAAATGAAGACTTTGAATCCCCTTAAAAGGTTTTAAATGTGACAAGCCACACGTAACGCTACGCACAGTTTACTTTTACTTGGGAATTAGAACGAATAAAAAAACTTCACTCGGGAACAAGAGATATATTCTGGGTTCGCAAGGAGCTGGTATAAATTTTGCGACTGCCCATGTCGCGGAGATTCTAAGTGATTGCGATGACGATGGCAGACGATTCTTGGAGTAGGTTGCGCTGAAAGGCGTCATATGTAACTTTGTCATGTGAGAGGGAGGAGATAAATGCCCCGTGTATAAACAGTGCTTTTTATGCAACCTGAGATGATACGCGTAACGTTAAGGGACATAGAGACAGTGGTGTGAATAAAAGAAACAACGGAGATAGACCATATTCTATGTGAGATGAAAAGACAGAAACGCAGTTGGGTATGCAGTCCATGTAGTGCGCAGGACTGATAACTGGAGGTCTTTTAAAATTGTGCAATGGTTACCAAAAGACGGGAAGCATAGTCAGGTATGACAGACAGCTATAGGTGGTGGGATGACATTAGGAAGCTCGTACGCAAATGATAGTGCCAGATGGTGCAAGGCAGGAGTAAATGTTGATCGATGGTAGAGGCCTTCGCCTTACGGTAGACGCAACATGTTACACAGCCCGCCAGCATGTCAGAGGTTGTGTATCATACAGCAGTAACCCGTTAACACTACTACGCCGAGGATGATAAGGCCACCTTTGACTATGATAGGTTCCCCTATCGAAACTTCGGACAACCTGCCTGAGGCACTTGTTTATCGAACTTTTGTCTCACAGTATCTTTTCATGTGTTGGTCCAATTTTTTACATTAAAATGCTTCAATGTCCACCAGGTTTCATATAGCCAAGACGCCTAACTTCAGTTTAACAGTGAAAGCTCATTCGAAAGACTTCGAGCTGCTTACTTCTGTGGCATCGTACTACAGTCTCCAGAATGGAAAGCTTCCCGATTAAGTATCAGTCTTCCATATACCGGTTAGCTGAGAAAGAAAGATGGAGCCTAGTAACCAAAGATATTTGCCCATGGGTGAGCTTCGCATGCTACTCAAGGTGCGCTAGACGATAAAGAATGAAAGAAAAAGGTTAACTGAAAACACTTGCACCAAAACCCTAGCACACAAGTTATTCACAGCTTAATTCAGGCCTGAATACTGCAGCATTGCTGTAAGCAGCTCAGTGACGCCCAAAGCAGAGCCGAGAATCTTAATGTAAACGGTCAGGCTAACGCTCTTCTTAGGGAGCAAGCCAACCAACAAGCAGCTTCACCTGATATCAAATACATGGCATATAAACGGAACACAGGCCGATGTTTTGCGGAAGTCCGGCTTTGGAGTGTTGTTCACAAATAAATGGGCAGGCATCGCCTCCCCCCCCCCCCCCCCCCCCTCTTCGTCCTCCTCGTCTGCCAAAGATGCGTTTGCTTTGCTCTCACAACGGGACGCATTCCAAGAAGCTCAAGGACCGCCGGCTTTGCCGGCCTCTCGTGCCCCGGACAAGTTCCCAAACATGCGAGAAAGAAGATCACGGCGCAGCTAATGGCCTGTTTACGCCACGCGATGGCGCTGCCTTCGCCGACGCTGGCTAGAAAAGAGGACGGTCCAAGTCTGGCCGGGTAAGTCGCGTCACTAAATGCGACCACGCATGAAAAGAGAAAAAAAAATATGGTAAGTAGTTTACCGCCAGTAGCGGTAAGCTTCAGTTTTGGCACATCACACATGAACAAGAAAAGGAAGCGGCCAATTAGTGTACTGAACGTAGCGGTATACTTCGGTTTAGGCCCAATACAAACAAACAAGCTCACGAACAAGCCATCGACACATGATATTCACTGCATGATGAGAAGGTTATTCGTGAAAAATGAGAATGTCAGAAACGGAAAGCTCCTTTCAGAAACGGAAGCTCTTTCGGACTGCTGAGCATTCCTAGAGGGGTGTCGAATGTACGAAATAAATGTTACTATATTTTCCGGTGGCTTCTGTGAAATTTTCTCTCTGCTTTTCTTTGCTAGATAAGAGTAGTCTATTTAGTCTAGAAAGAGAGGAAACACACGCTTTGCATATCGCGCCGAAACAAGCTGCATGGCAGGATAACTTTCCTATGATGACAAGCTCTTTATTAACGCATTTTGATCTCTTTCACGAAGAAAACATCCATAACAGCTTTTAATTCAGACATTCGTGTATTGCGAACATACCTGAAACACATTTAAAGCGAATAGATTTCCTTTGACTCATTCGCCTGTATTCGTCGTGGCCGCATGATCGGAATTTCATCGTCGATGCATAGGCGCCAATACATAAACGTGCGCTGTTGCGTGAATGGTATTTTCAGGGCTCGTTTTTTGCCGAAACCGCTGTCGCGTGAGAGCTTCGTATGCCTGAAGGCGTCGCCTATACGCCGGCGCTCGCTGCCGCTTGAGACAAAAGACGTAAGAGGAATCTGCCGATATCTGCTATAGCCACAGCTCTGTACAGAAAGGCGCAACGAAACAACTCACGCTATCCAAATAATGTTCTCAGTGCAACAAATACACCCCTTCAAGCACATCGTGCCTTTATTAAAGTGAATGAGATTCTAAGGAAGATTTACGATGTTCACTTGCATCACTGTGTATATCATAATTATCACCCAGCACCACGGGGCTAGTCACGCTGCACTTCTCGCGTGCTTTTCCGGGCTTCTTTCCGGCTTGGAAGAAACCCGCATGTAGATTTAGACTTAGGCTTAAGGCTTCAGGTATGTAGCACGTATAGAGCAGCAACAAGATGGATCGGTTTCCTTATCGACAATTTGCCTCTCATTATAATAAATGAAAAGCTAATTATTTAATAAATGTAACTAATTATGCAACTAGGCGAAATACAAAAGTACTCTTACTTGCTCCAAGGTAAGGAAAACAACGTTACCATGTTTTCTGTCCAGCTGCGTGGCACTCGCATATTTTAAGTTTTGGCACACGTTACGATGGGCACCCTGCATAAGTTTTCCTCTGTATGACGGAAAACATGGAGGGTAACAAAAAAAAACTGAAATAAATGTGCAAATCCTTGTCTTCAAGCACGAGTTACGAAGAACCGCAAGTATGACGTAATCGGTTCCTTCAGTTTTAAGAAAACACGGGCATCCGTCAATGCGAGAGCGCTATAGGTGGATTTTGCCCACATTGGCGGTATTCGTTATCACACAGAAAATACGGGCTGGTTCCGAAGGCAGCGAAGTCTATACTGCGTCCTGAAGCGCTAGCTGCCACAATGGAATAATGCGGCAGAAACGGGCGTGTGTCGAAGGCGCATAATATTTCAAACAGCGACATTACGCACGACTGAAGCATGTGTGCGATTGCGGCCTAATGTCTTGAGCACCGGGTATCTGTGCTGCAATAGTAACATAATCGCGCTATCGGTGACGCATTTGTTCACAGAATTATCGGGCGACTTCACCCACATTATTGGTATCTAACAGAAAACTCCGGGGTTTGTTGAGCGTGGAAGTGTCACAGTGTGGAAGAAATTGCCAGTTTGTAAGATATACGAGGTATAGAAACGGAACTTTCATAAAGGAGAGTGTGCAAGCTTACCCGTGACCACGGTGTAAGAAATGTGCTTTAGGTGTTGACACTCGCCGCCCGCCGCGACGGAGGGGCGCGCACAGATAGGGTTCGCTGATAGGCACGGCCCATCGGCCCCTGAGCCGCAGCTGTGTGGGGGGCGCTGCTTCTCAGGGGCCGATGGGGCCGAGCTGTAACATAGGCAAATGAGGCCATTGCATGGTGGCGTCTAAACGAACGTTTGTGCCACCGGCGCGTCCGCCGGTTTTGTACAGAACATTGTCTGGTCGCGCCGTTGGGCGGAGTGTCCAGACCTCAAGCATATTTCTTACACCGTGCCCGTGACGCACTGGCGCGAAGCTGTCGCATTATTAAACTGGGCCACTACCATGACATGCTGGGCCGAGCAATCACTGTGCTGCGCAATGTGATGCCGGATATAAATTGTGTTACATCATGTGCCGGGTGTTTCAGCGAGCACTTTCAAAGATTTTTGAAGGATGCATGGGGCAGATAGCACAATTCTAGTTCACGAGCTGGTCTACTCGAAGAGGCGGTCATTACTTTCACAAAAAATTGAAATGCATAATCGACTGATTAACAAAAACTGTCCAATTACATTTTTAACTATTTGCCTTATGGCCCATATTGCAATTTACAAATTCAAGCCGGCGAGTTCGCAAGGTGGATCCACCTAGAACGAATTCTCAGGATGACACCAGTTTCGAGATGTGAATTCCCGAACTTCACGGTGAAATGCATTGGCGTTACAGTCTCTCCTAACGTATTTCCTACCGTGAGACGTTCTCGTATTTAGAATGCTAACCAACTAATACAACTGAGTTAACTTTTCTCTTTGATGTGCTATAAAGATCGTCGCTGAGGACACTGGAATTTCCGATAGCAAACGTACTTAGCATGTCGGCATCGCTTTTTAAAATTATTAGGCCAATTTAAGTTTTAGGTTAGGTTTCATTGGGCAAAACTGCGACGTACACTCTCAAAAACCGAATTCATTTTGGAGAGGGGCATTTTCGTGACACGTTTTTTGAAAACACACCGAGCGCAATCAAACGATCACAGAGGGGAGAACAAGACGGGACGCAACGTTGCATCCTGTCTTGTTCTCGACTATTTCATCGTCTCATTGCGCTGCATGTAAGCTTGCAATGTTCGAACAGCTAGCAAGCGAAATTTGCTATGAACGCAAGTCCAAATTTGCGATCAATTCTGTTTGCAAGATAATCTGTCAATAAAATATCCAGTGCCTGAATGGATATTGCAGGATGAAAATTTGTCCCGCTTTTCTATTCTTACTGAAAATGTTTTGGTTTTGCTTTTGCTACCTGCCAGTTACGCGCAGAAAAGTGGGAATAAAAGAAAAAAAATAAGTCAACTATCCACTGATTGCACACAAATATTTGTGGAGTTTTCAGAGCGTGCAAACAGACGTTTGCAAAGAGTTTTCAGGCTTAAAGTTTGCTCAACGCATTTATCATTTCCCCACCCGCTAATGCCATCTAACGTAAACTTTCGAGTATGCGTTAGGCCCAACGGTCTGTGTGTCGGAGGCATACATTTATAGGGGCTATGGAAGCTGCTCCTAATTACCATTTTGCTAAATGTCTCGTTCACAGCAACCTTTTATTCGAAGGCCCCCAACTCTCAGTGCTCAACGGCGGATGTTTTACAAAGACTAGTGTGCATTACCATATAAAAGTCGTTAACTATGATTTCGTAACACGGGTAGTTTTCGTGAGATACGTATTTTAAAGCGAAGTTCCACTTGGTATTCTGCGTCGTTTCTTCATCGAATATATTTGTCGATACATATGCAACTTGGGGCACTCGGTATGCGCCGGCTCCTATCTTGCCAAATAGGCACCTTCGGCTACTGCATATCGTCATCACGAAGGCCTCTCCTAGGGATCTACAATTTACCCTGTCTTGCACGAGCTGATTGCAACCTGCGCCTAATTTCATCACCCAACCTAATTCTCTGCCATCCTCTACTGTGATTCTCATCCCTTTGCAGCCATTCTGTAACTCGAATGGCCCATCGGTTAGCATCCATGCGCGTTACAAGGCTGGCCAGCACCCTTTTTTGTTTCTTAATTTCAACGAAAATATCAGCTATCTCCTTTGCTCTCTGATTCACGCCGATCTCTTCCTGTCTCTTAACATTACTCCTAACACTTTTTCGTTCCACCGTACTTTGCGTGGTGCTTAACTTGTTCTCGAGCTTCTTCGTTAACCACCAAGTTTCTGCCCCTCATGTTAGCACCGGTAGAATGCAACGATTCTACACTTTCCTTTTAACGACAGTGGTAAGCTCCCAGTCGGTAATTGGTACTGCCTGCCGTTCGTTTGCTCTGCATACTGCAGGCATACCCACTGCGTATGTGCGCCCGTATAGACAAATTGCTGTTGGCTGCTCTCTGGCCTACTCTTCGTAGAACACACTGCACCTGCAACGGGACTCGATTTTTTAACTGCGGCACATTTTCGGCCCTTTGCAAAGAACCACTTGCGCGATACGCGCCCCAAAAGCACCGCAGATGTTCCTCAGGGCCACGAGCCCTAAAGGGGTCCTGTACATCCCCTCTCGCTAGGCGAAGGAAGGAAAAAAAAGACACATCAAGCGGATAGCATACGCTGCTGAAAACATCTGTACTAAATACTGCAGTCATGCTTGGCGCGTGGAGTTGAGAAGTGGAGCGCGAAGTTGCCATTTTCGCAAATGCCCTCTTTTCAAACAGAGGCCTTCTCTTCACCCGTTTCGAAGCCGCTGGTGAATTGCGTATGCCGCCGTGTGCAAGATTCTCATGGACAGCTGCTATTAGCCGATAGCCAAGCACAATCAAGGAGGTTTATTTTGACGCCTTTAACCACGAGCTGTGAAATTGTCTTGACCTAATCCTTACCAGCTTTGATGAGCGCTCTGTTGTTGATAACGGGCAGCCTTTTAAGACTACGGTTCACGAACCACCGCACATGTATGTCCCTCTCCGCAACAGCACTGGGAACCCCTTGGCACAGCGTCAATTTAAGTGTACGGCTACCAGGAAAGAAACGTGTGTTTCCTACAGCCAAGTGGCTCCTCAACACACGCTTACTGGAATGTCTACATCAGTATCAATCGTTCTTGCGTGGATGCATTAAAGCTTGCGAGAAACAAAATTTCTTCGCGTAAGCTTGCCTTCAGTTTTTACAACTGATCCTAAACATTGTTTGCGCGCCAATTACCCTTTCTACTTACAACACTATTAGCCTAGTTTATTCTGCTGGGAATTTCACACCAAATGAAGGCTGTCACTTCAGTGCCGACAACAGATTTTTGCACTAATTTTGTGACTGTTTTTATTCGAATCTTCCCATCACAAGAGCATCTTGCTGTGTGCCCAGTAATCATTGAACCACGTGGTGTTGCTAAGGTTTTAGTAAAAATTAAGGTTTTCGGGGCTCGGTTTTTGTTATTACAACCATGTAAAGCCAACAGACACTGACACCTAAAAAAGCATAGGGGAAATGAGCTGCGGTTGAACTTGCATGTAGAAAATAATGAGGAAAAGGGAAAACGAAAGTGGAAAAAAAGATAACATGCGGCTGGTGACATCACCACGCACAACGTTCGCTTTCTGCGTGCATTGCACTAACAATTGGTTTTCCCCAAATTCTTCCGACCAATTTGTTCTCATTGTGAAGTTTCTCACTTAATTTTTTCGGCCCAGAAATACTCATTGGCTATTGATAATTGTTTATTTATTTCTTTAAAATATTCTCAATACCGTTGCGGCATTACAGAGAGGAGCAGTACAGTTCCGGTAATTTGTTACGATTTGTCTTGAACAAAGATCGATCCGGGTAGATGGTGATGGAGGCAGGGAGGTGCTTTCATTCATATAAATGAAATGAATGCACAAATTATTGGACAAATGAATGAAAGAACAGGTTCGCGCGGCAGCTGGGCACTTCAATTTTAAAGTGATAATCAACGCGGGATTAGATGTAGGATGGCGCAGCAGAAAGAGTGTTCTTGAGATCATGATTAGTGAAAAAACATTTTATGAAAAGACAGCGACTGGAAATTGTTCATGTGCAAGAGAGATCCCAAAGATTAAAGGAAGACTTTATTGTAGACACGCTGTGAGTACGAGAATTACTGGAAAAGAATACTAGAATATGCGTGGTAATAGAAAACCATGGTTTTATAAAAACATCAGATCTGAGTAACAAACGCACACATGCATGTAATTATAGTTGCGACCACTACGCCTTCATTACCCATCTGAACGCGAATTTTTCGCATGATGGAAATCAAGACACATTTAACCTCGTAAGCGTTTTGTTCCACTAGCACGAGTTACAGCTTCAGAACGTTTTACTAAGCTCTATTCTACCTACTTCTGGCAGAAAACTAGCCGTTTGAAAATTATAAATATCCGCAGTCATAACCATTTTTTTCGAATACTACGAAGCCCAAAGACATACTTTTGAGTACGTAGATTTGGCAATAACTGTTCTATCTAAACGAATCTTTGCTGTAACAATAAACCTGTCAACCACTTCTCATCAAAAAAGACGAAATACCATAATTTTACTTTTCAGCACTGCGAAACACGTTGTCATTTTCACTGCAATTTCAACGAATCGTTGCGTAACGCAAGAAGAGCACGCTGGAACGTGACACTTTATTGTTTTTACTTCATGCATCAAAACTAAGTTAGGGTGATCGCTAGCTTTTAAAAAAAAGCGTCCGACAGGCAATGCTAAAAAAACAATTCCAGTAAAGCCAGTGCCATCTTATATACATTGTCACAATAACATCACTAAAAACGTTCATTGCCGAAAATTTCAACGACAGCTGTTAAGCACTTGTGTAATGCAGCGTCTCTTCTTTTCAGCGGTATTGCTCTGTGGAGTGCTCGCTTTTGCAAGAGTTGAAAGCTTCTTCCTAGAATGGAACCGTGGCTTCTACCACCGAACGTGGAAACGGCCACTTAAGGTACTGCAGAGAGAACATAGCACGTAGAGTCAGATAACTTTGCGATGCTGTTTCCCTTGTGAATAGTTGAATACGTTCGCAAGGAACTGCGGTTGTACTTTGATACTTGGATGAACGAAAGCCCTAATGAGGCATTATTTAGGGGCTCTGTCGTGACGTTAATGGGAGCAGAGCAAGAACGCAATGGTCTTCTCTCGTGTGCAGTTACAGTGTGTTCACGGCGATGCTCTTCAAGAGCTGCACTCTGTGACAATCCTAGTATCCCTGGAACTGGAACTCGGTCGAAATCGGACGTAAAGCGGGACCTGTTAGGTAATAGGAGTTACCGTGAGCCTAATTTAGTAAGCGAGCGTGCCTGAAGCCAAGTTTAGCGCTCCTGATGACGACATTGTATTGCTGTACATTTAGGAGAAGCCTATCCCAAGCGTTTCTTTTTTTATGTATCAACAAAATTTCGAAGTACAACCTGTCGCAGGCAACACACTTGTACTGCCCTAGTTAGATTACAGAAGGAGTCAAACGCCGTAACTAAAGACATAATTTATGAAATCGCCATCAGTACGCATCCTATAAAGATTACCTGAAATACAGAGTTAATTAGCAAATGTTTCTTAAATATCTTATACTGATCACATTAGGGCACTTTATGTGAGTGATGATGTCTGTGATTTCTCAGAAAACGTCCACTTACATGGATGTTCCTACAGACCTTTTTTAACATAAGGGTCATCAAACTAGCGGCAAAATGCAGTTTTTATGTATTGAGGTGAATGTAAATAGAAAAGTTGTTATTGCCGTTTGCTCGCGACAGATACCTTCTTCACTTAGTTAATATTATAGGATAAAACAATTTTTAAATTCATACATTCTTGCACTAGGGAACGCGTAAATAATACAGAAGAGCATGTAATGGCATTAAGAGTAAAATTGTTTTTCCGAAACATCCTCGTTGAAACAAAGTACGCAGATGTCTGTGATAAACGGGTGTGCTTCAAAAGCAAGAACAATTAAAATTCAATTCTGGCATCTACGTGCCAAAATCGCGATCTTCTTATGAGGCACGCCGTAAAATGGGACTACGGATTATTAGGCCACCTGGGGGGGGGGGGGGGGAGGGGGGGCTTTATCGTGCACCCTATAGATGAACGAAACCATTGGACACTGATGCGGTGCAACCAATCTTGGTCACAAGTAGCAGCGTCTTCAAATAAAGGTTGAAGTGCATTCATTTCTTTGTGATGCAGGGCTCTTGCTGGTCATGGGCCTAACGATTTTGTAAGTAGACAAAGTGCTATGTCAACTAGGCAAAATGAATCGTTGTTCTATGCACTGTACTTGCGTAATGTGCTTGGGATGGGGAAGAAATATTAATATACATCCTCATCATCGTAGTGGTACAAACATATTTGTAGAGAACGCACACTTAATTCGAAACAAAAGGAGCTCTATGCAATCAGTTTTGAGACGATGTATGAGGGTGTCGATGCGTCGTTGAAGCTCAGGGTATTGAATATGGTACTCAAGATGTGGGCTTGTTTTTGAAGTTTGAAGTTTGTTTATTTTTGGACGCTCATGTACAAATTTTCAGTGGACGCTGGCGAAAAGGCGAACAAATGCCTGACAAAGCGCCAGCTACCCATAAGCACAAACACTCAGTGAGAATAACATAAAAAAGAGAACAGCAATCACGGGAGACAAAAGCAAGAAACGGCAATTCATAGTGTAAAATGCTAAAAAGTAAGGGAAAACACATAGCTGCAAGCATACACTATGTATGTAAGATATGATGACTTCAAGAGTAACTATAAAAACACTAGATGGTATAATGAACAATATTGAAAACATCACAACAACAATTCTGTACAAGAAAGGTGATGATTTGCTTACCCAGTCCGTCCCTACTGAAATGATTAAAGATAGGTACGCATACTTTTTTTTCAGGGCGTGGATAGAAGTGCTTCTTTCGGTAATTGACAATGCATTGGGGTGTTTGTGTAAGAAATCTGGTATTAGGTAAACAAGCTTCTGGGTGCCGTAGTTGGTGACCAACTTTTCTTTTTTATAAAACGTATGTCGCCAGTCGTGGCAGTGTTCTCTCCGAAGGTATTTCTTTACGAAACCAGATGGATCAGACACTCTTTGGTTATACAGGCTGTTTCAGCGAACACTTTCAAAAATCCTTAAAGGTTGCCTGTGGCAGATATCATAATTCTAGTTCATGAGCTGGTCTACTCGAAGAGGCGGACATTACTTGCACAAGAAATTGAAATGCATAATCGAATAATTAACAAAAATTCACTTATTACGTTTTAGCTATTTACCTGATGGCCCATATTGCAATTTACAAATTGTAGCCTAGGAATTCGCAAGGCAAATTCACTTGGACCGAATTCTCGGGATGAGACCAGTTTCGAGATATTAATTCCCGAACGTTGCAGAGAAACGCTTTGGCGTTCCAGTTATTTTCTTAACAAAACGTTGCTTTATGCATTGAATCAGAAAATTAACTGCAATGCATTTCTTCGCAAAGTTCGGGAATTGATATCCCGAAACTGGTGTCATCCTGAGAATTATTTCCAAGTGGATCCGCCTTGCGAACTCCATGATTACAATTTGTTAATTGCAATATGGGTCATCAGGTAATTAGTTAAAAATTTAATTACAGAATTTTTGGTGATTAGTCGATTATGCATTTCAATTTTTTTTGAAGTAATGTCCGCCTCTTTTAGTAGACCAGCTCAGGAACTAGAATTGGGCTATCTGCCACAGGCAACGTTAAATAAACTTTGAAAGTGTTCGCTGAAACATACCCGTATGTTAGAATAGCTGCAGTCAACTGCATGCATAATTTATTATTTTTGTGATCTCC
Organism: Dermacentor silvarum; assembly: GCF_013339745.2. Classification (NCBI taxonomy): domain Eukaryota; kingdom Metazoa; phylum Arthropoda; class Arachnida; order Ixodida; family Ixodidae; genus Dermacentor; species Dermacentor silvarum. The sequence goes on along the minus strand of NC_051158.1, from coordinate 54,976,850 downwards.
GTGAACCAGTTCAACACACGCTATTCTCTTTAAAAGCCTCGTTAAGTTTCACCGTGTGTCGGACTGGGACATTTGAGAAAGGCGGATTTCAGAATTGTTACGAGTCGCTTTTGCCAAATGCGTTCGCAAATTCATTTCATTTCAATCAGAAGTTATTTGTGACCCACTATAACTATCACGTGTTGCTTTAAGCCTGTAGCTCGAGTAGATTCTTTAAGGATAGTGTGGGGCTGACGCGCGCGCCTACTTGACCCGGAATGGCATTTTCATTACAGGTAAGAGCCGCCTAGGAATCAACGCTGACAAGCCATTTCATGGGCAGAGTTCAGTGTAGCTGCTGTAGCTTACCGATGCTTCCCTAATTTCTTCTTTAAGCTTTGAGCTAGTTTTACACTTAACTGAACTTTGCAAATGGTCAGGAATGTAAGTGTTACAGGATAACGAATAGCTCGGACAACCTTTTTTCTTTAGGAATTCAGAAACTTTAACCGTTTATTGGTGAATCCTGCCCCCTATATAGGTACTTCCAGACGACGGCAGCAGCCCCATTTGAACAGTGATGTGACGGTTACGGTGGCTAAATGTGACGACACCGATGAAACATCGTGCAACGCGCCACCCAATACCACGTGCAATGCAATTGAAACATTTCTGTTCCAACTGTTGGAACATGAAAACTTTTTGTACGTTGAATTGCACTAGAAATTATTTGCACCGTTTTTCGTTTGCTTCGGTCTGCCGCATGGGGTGCAGATTCCTTGCTCTCCTAGAGCAGGCGAGAAGAGTAGACGATAGCGCTGACGGAACGTGATTACGCGGGGCTTCGAACACAACACAAGACTTAGTGGACGACAATCGGGGCATGCTTATTGACAAGAACAATAGTGAAAACCTTTTTTTTTTCACTTCAATCTTGGTAATATAGGATCTCTATTATACTTTACGTACAATTAATGCGGACCAAAGTAATATAATATAACGTTTAGAGCAAACCAGTGGCTCATTTGTCGACGCCGCCCGGCCTAGCTCTGCGGATTTGATGACGCGGTCGCTCATGACAAAGCAATATTGAGTGAGCGATGCCGGTAAGCATGCAATATAAAAAGGCCGAGCGTTATCTCGCCACTTTGTTCCGCCAGTTGCCGGCCGTCTGCGGCAAAAAATTTAGATGTCTAATGTACCCGGGAGGGGAGCTGACACTAATTACTAGGTAAACTAGTAATTAGTGTCAGCCCTTTCCATGCATCGTCATCTATTCGCCTTCACCGGTTTGCTGCGTTCGCTGCCGTTGCGCAGTCAAACAAGTCACTGTTAGCGCACCGAGAAACGCTGACGCAGTGCTTAGCACCGGTGTGCTAGCTATCGATAAATGTTACGTGTAGCAGCAGGTCGTTTAGAAGGCTCGGCAAAAGTTGCGACACGTGTGAGCTGTTGCATAGATTCCGGCCTTGTTTCCGCAATGTTGCGTCATCGGAAGGGCTGGTTCACAATTTCGAAATGAAAGGGGTTGCCTAGCCGGAACTTAGAGAAGCTCTGGCGAAAGGTTCCTTTTTTGTATGAAAGTGAACAATGCCTTCTTCAGCGAAAAAAATTGTTAATAACTTATAGTTTATAATAACTTATGTTCCGGCTAAGTATCACGCCTGAGATTGTGCTTTCAGCATTGCTTTCGTTCTTTTCCTGCTATACTTTATTTTCATCCTTATTCTCCATTTAGATATCCTCGGAACAAAATCTGAAGTTAACAGGAAGCTTTGGATGATGAATCAAACTACAGTTGCATTATTAAGGTATATGCAAAAGGCATAAATGCTCTCTAGAGGCAACAGCTCCACCAATAAGCATGAAATTGGTGGCACATGAGACAATAAATTATAGCAATTGTAGAATCTGGGCATTTCATATAAGAGGAAGCTTTCGCTTGGCACCAACTCCGATGCCACTTGTTCAAAAACATCTAAAACACAGAAATGCTATTCTGAGATAGTCCTTAGTCAGATTTTAATGAAACTTGTTTCAATTAGGAGTAAGTTGAATTCTAGTGGGTTTTGGAAGGAGAATTTTGATATAAAGCTAGAATTTTTTAAACAAAATTTTGAACAATCGGTAAGTCCGAAGAAAATATAAGCTGCACAAAATTTACAAATTCGTACCTGTGCACCAAGAACAGACATCACAGTTCTTCAAATTGCATCTGTCTGAACATCCAAAGCGGACACAAATGATATTTTATATCCCACGTGAATTTGCTAGGATGTATACGAAGGTTTTGCAAAAGTGCTACTCACTCAGTCGTGATGTATACGTGAGAACGATGTATGATACATCAAATTTGTCTTCTTTAGTGCTATTGAATTTATTTACAGAATTTCGATATCGTATTTCATTGCTGAGTTACGGAGTTGTAGACTTGATAGTTTCGTTTTCTGAAAATTGCGATTTAAAGCAATTTTTATTTAAAATTGACAGCCTAAATAAAAGATTCGCTACAAGCAGTCACTGGATTTTTACTTTTTCTTTTAAATACAGCAAACTTCATCAAATATAGTGCAGCTGGTTACCGAGAAAAACTCTCCTCGTTCCATGTATTTAGATAGGAGGCCCCGAACTAAAGCTTCCTCTTATACTTCATACGCTTTTTAAAAAATTCCTGAATATCGGTCTTTAAGAAAACTGAAGTCAGAAGTTCACAAGTCCGAAACGTTCATGTAGTTCTAAAGTATCTAAAGCTGACAAATACAATGTATAGGTTTAAACTTTACGGAGATACTGTTGCACTGCTTACAATAATTTTGCAAAAGTCGTAATAACAAATTCGCGATATATTTAGAGCGCGCGAATTATGATGCACGGAATATGTCCGCTTTAGGTCTCTTTAAAAAATACACGCAGTTCAGATAATTGCGATGTAGTTATTTATCACTCAGTTAGTAGAAAACTTGCTATTTGAGGGCTTGTTTTATTTTGTATCTTCAACGATTTCTCAAAATATGGACAGCCTAAATAAACAATGTGCTCCCTGCCGTGCGAGCAGGTCAGGGAGGAAAATTTGGAGGCTGCGTCATCTATTCACTTCGGGAAGTCATTTACAGGTGCGGTCATTTTAACGCATGCAATTTTTGCGCTTCCCACCTCATTTTGAGCCTGGCTGACGCGCCCCTAAAGAAACGCCATTGCATCGCGCATTAGCGGCACCATATAGCAAATGTAGAGGCAGAATGTTGGATCCCTGTCAACTCCACTAACACAATCATCGAAATAAATATTTAAAAATTCTTCCTTTCCGTTCGTCCTGTACGGATATTTCGACAGGTCATATCCGCTCTTTCACAACGTCAGAACAAAAGCCTCAAGATTTTGGTCGGGTGAAATGAGGATCGCGGGTCTGCTATTACCAAGGTTTAAATTTTATTCAACCTTTGATTTGGCTTCCTCATACGCCGCGTGTGACTGCGCCAGAGAATGTCTTCTTATATGCACTCGACTTATTTACGATTGACCGTCATTTCTTCACATCTTCAATAATATCTCTACATTACTTTTCTTCCCACAGCAGCAAGGTATCAAACATTTCTTTCACGCACAAATTTTTATGAAAAAAAGTATCTTGTCGCTTTTCAAACATTTGCGCCGGCGTGAGGTTAAAAGCGACATTCTTAGTGAAAAATTTGCAGGCCTCGCTATGCATGTGACGTTCTTCTGTTGGGTAGGTTCCGAAGACGTGGCGCAGAGATTAAATATTAGCCTTGACTGAGCACGTTGCTATTTTTAAAAACTTCAGAGCGAGCTTGCGATATCGGCAGCAAATTCGAACTTTGGAATGCGAAATAAATTTTATTAATAAAAATACTGAAATCGACTGCGACATGAAATAATGGAGCACACATCACTCCATTTGCGCCTCCTGCAAACGCTTCCGCTCCACTGTTCGTGGTTCTCTGGTCGAGGTACCCGAATCGGCGAGGTACAAAAAATAGTTATGTGCGCAATAAATATGGTTCAAGTGAACGTAAGCTGTACAAACTTACCCTCAAGAATCAGAAATGCTTCTTTAGAAAACATGTAGGACACATATTGGTTTGCCCAATCAGGACGTCTAAAAGTAAGCGCTTTTCAAATAGTTAGCCATATCTTTCAGCGTCACGCGATTCAATTCTGTTACCTCTAAACGACTCTGCTTTAACATCGGTAAAGGATCGACGCAAATGACAAGCGGACTCAGCCTTTTGTTTATGCCTTAGCTGTGGTTCTTGTAGCACCTGAATCACAAGTCCACACCATTGACCTCCGCAGTGGCTGCTGAAAATGGTGGGCTAAGAATGATTCGTCGAACAGAGTACGGTATTACGAGAAATTATTCATCAGGTGGTACACCGGCAGAGTTTAGAAGATGGGTATTTGCTTGTTAACTAATGTTTTAATTGTGCAATTAGGGAGGTCATAGTTGTTTCCGTGCAGCCGTAAAAATGGACAAACAAGGAAAAAAACTACAATATATATGCAAACATTTAGAAAGCGCTCGTCACGGATAGTCACCAGGCGAAACCGAACCCATAATCCACTGCAGTACCGTGATGGTTATGGCGTTGCACTGCTGTGGTGGAAGTCGTGGGTTTGATCCAGGCCGCGGTTCGTAACCATTGCTCTCATTCATTATTGCTAAACCAAATTCGGCTATACGGCGCACAACATATTCCTTATATATCACCATAGTATAGCATTTATCTGAACAAAATAAGGTGAATATTCATGTAGGCAGTAAGTTACAATAGCAGCAGAACATTCTCTATTATGAAAGTGCTCTCTTTACAATATTGTACATGGAACATTCAAGTGTCTTATAATAGAGGTGTAACATCTAAGCTGTTGTAAAAAGGCAGGTGTTACACACAACCTGCCAAACTGGCGGAGGTTGTCTAAGTAACTCTTCTCCTCTTGATAACCTGATATAAGCACAGCTAACAAAACAAAGATATGCAGAAATTTAACACAGAAGTTAGAGCAAGTCCGCGCAACAAGTGATGGAACTGAATATGATAGGCGTAACGTTAAGGTTGTGGTTTGCGCAGACCTTCAGTGCTCAAGACACCACCTGATGCCGCTGACTCATCGGAATCCTAAGCAAGTGGAAGTCCGCGGAGCGCCCTTGCATTTTTGGTGTCTTCTTCCTTCCAGGTACAAGAGGTCGTAGTCGAAGGCGCTCAAAATCCCGCACCAACGAACTATCCAACGACCACCAACGAGCTCTGACAGAACTTGCTGAATCTGCTTCCTGGGACACATTGTTCCGAGGTGTGGTTTGTGGCCGGTTATTATGAGCATGACAACCGGCAATGTACTTATGAAAGTGCGTGACGGCGAACACAATTGCAAGCCCTTCCCTGTCATGTTGGGAGTAGTTTCTCTCATACTTGCTGTGTCCTTGACGCAAACGCGACAGGTACTTCGTGTCCAAGTACTGCTCTTAGCCCATAACGAGAAGCGTCACTGCTCGGCATCAGTGGATGGGAGCCGTCGTAATGCGAAAGAATCCTGCACACACGCAGCGTGTACTTTGGTCTGTTGAAAGCAGCTCCGTGCTGGGCTTTCAATCTCCACTTAGAGTTTTGGTCCAACAAACGATGAAGTGGTTCTGCGTTAAAGGCTTTGTCGCGGAGGAACCGGCCGTAAAAACCTATCATTCCTAAAAACGATTGCAACTCCGACTTGTTTGTTGGCGCTCAAAATGTAGCCAAAAAACTGCACTCCCCGAACTCCAAACGGGAAATTCTCCTTGTTTGCTTTGAAGACTGATCGCTGCAATCGCTTAAGAAAAGCTTTCAGCCGATCTATATGTCCTTCATTTGACTCTCCCCATGACGAGAATGTCGTCCAGATAGACGAACACTCCGGTCATACCAGCGAGAAATGAATCCATGGAGTGTTGGAATTAGGGATGGTGAGGCCGAAACTGTGAATGGTAGGCGCTTCACTATATGTACGATCCCCTTATTATAATATTGACGGTCTAGTCTCTCCAACTGATCTTGTCGACGTGCAACTGTTAGTAAGCGTTTATTAGGTAGATATTCGAAAAGATTTGGCCTCCGCTTAGTGTTGAAAGCAACTCAGCTGCACTTGGCTGAGGATACGCAGTTCGGTTGATGCTGACCTTAACCCTGCTCCTGTAGTCACCACTATTGTAAACCTCTTTATTTCATGTCTGGAACACTTGACGATGGACTGCAATGTAGGCCGACGTCGTCACGAGTTCAGAGTTCCTTGGCGGTGCCACTTTGGCCGCCTCGTTTGAAGGCTTGATCGCATCATCACATTCCTTTATTACGTTAAAGACCCCCGTTTAGGGTTTATTACATAAGGGGTGGGCTAACAAATGAAAGTTACTAAGAATAGTCTTCAGATAGAACAGTGTGTTGAGACGTTTTCTGCAAAAGTTGATGGACACGTGATAGCTGCAATGTCACAGGGACGGCCATTCTAGTCCACCGTGGTACGAAGGAGAAATGAGGTAGCGTAAGTGGTAATGCGAGCAGGTGAGCGTGCAATTTGACACGAATGGGAGGTACGGTGGGATATACGCGTCGGTGGGATAATGTAGGGTGCGTGATTGAGGGAGCTGTGCAAAAACTTGCGAATCAAACAGAGGCTGGCTACGCGGTGGCACACAGAAAGATTTAGAAGACCAGTTTCACGTTTGAGGGATGATATGCAATCTGAACCTGGCAACGTTCAAAACGCGCACCCTCTCGAGTGAGGCCAGCTTGTCAGGGCTATTTGAGGAATTATCAGGCATTGCCTGCGATTTTATTGGCCTTTGTGAGGTTAGAAGAACTGGTGAGGCTTACACAGAGCTGACTAACGGCTATGTCCTCTGCTACAGAGGCATTCCAGATGATAAAGAATTCGGCCTAGAATTTCCAATTCATAAGGACATAGCGGGCCACATTGATAAATTCTACAGCTATAATGAGAGGGTAGCAGTCGTTGTAATAAAGCTGAATAGGAGGTACAAAATGAAGGTAGTACAAGCCTACGCCCCAACCTCTAATCACGATGGTGAAGAAATAGAACAGTTTTATGAAGATGTTGAATTAGCAATGAGTAAGGTGCAAACTGAGTATACTGTAGTCATGGGCGACTTCAATGCAAAAGTGGAGAAAAAGCAGGTTGGTGAGCAAGCAATTGGAAACTACGGCATCGGTTCTAGGAATGCAAGAGGAGAGATGTCAGTAGAATTCGCGGAAAGGGAATAGGCTCCGAATAATGAATACCTTCTTCAGGAAGCGCAGCAACAGGAAGTGGACCTGGAAAAGCCCTAATGGAGAAACAAGGAATGAAATAGGTTTCATACTCTCTGCCGATCCCTGCATACTGCAAGATGTAGAAGAATTCGGCAGGGTAAAGTGCAGTGAACAGTAGGTTAGTAAGGTCTAGAATTACTTTCAATTTGAAGAGAGAAAGAGTAAATTTGACGAAGAAACAAACCAACCTAGATGCAGTAAGGGTAAAAGCAGAATAATTCAGGCTGGTGCTCGAAAAAAATACGCAGCTTTATAACAGGAAGTTGAAAACAACATAGTGGGTAATGAATGAAACCGCAACGAGGCTAATCTCAGAAGCAGCCACTGAAGTGGGAGGTAAGGCCCCAAGACAACCAGCAGGTAAGGAAGGAAGGAAGGAATAACTTTATTGAAAGGGGTTGGGATGAAGGTTAGCTCTCCCAAGTAACAAAGAACACAATAAAAGAACGACAAAATATGAAAATGGCAAACTCGATAGACCAGATAGAATTCTCTGAACTGTCAAAACTGATCAACCAGAAGAAAGTAAGGGATATTCGAAATTATTACGTGGAAAAAATGGAGGAAGCCGTAAACTATGGTCGCAGCATAGCATCAGTGAGAAGAAAACTTGCCATAGGACAAGGCAAAATGTATGCACTAAAAATAAGCAGGGTAATACAATGAGCAATTTCGATGACATAGTAAAAGCAGCGGAAGAACCATACGAACCTGCACAGTTCCCAGAGCAGCCAAACTACTTTCATTCGAAGTAGTGACGAACAGGATACACAGGCTCCTTTTATAGCTAGCGACGAAGTTATGAGGACCTTGAAAGATATCACCAGGAGAAAAACTGCCGGAGAAGATGCAATAACAGTTTAATTAAGCACATACGGAGGAGATGTCACGCTTGAAAAGCTTGTGGCCCAGGACTTCAAGTGTACCAGAGAGCTGGAAAATGCCAACATTATACTAATCCATTAGAAGGGAGACGTTAAATAATTGAAGAATTATAGACCCATTAGCTTGCTTTCAGTATTGCATAAAACATTCACGAAGATAATTTCCAATAGAATCGGGGCAACACTTGACTTCAGTCAACCACGATAACAGGCTAGCTCCAGGAAGCGATATTCTACGATGGATCATATCCATGCCATCAATCAGGTAATCGAGAAATCTGTGGAGTACAACGAACTTCTCTATATGGCTTTCATGTATTGTGAAAATACATTTGATTCAGTAGGGATACCATCAGTCACAGAGACATTGCATAATGAAGGAGTACAGGAGGCATACGGGAATATCTTGGCAAATATCTACATTGCACAGCAACTTTGGTTCTCCACAAGAAAAGTAGCAAGATAGCTATCAAGAAAGGGGTCAGGCAAGGAGACCCAATCTCTCCAATGCTATTCACTGTGTGCTTAGAAGAAGTGTTCAAGCTCTTAAACTGGGAAGGCTTAGGAGTGAGGATTAACGGCAAATACCTCAGCAACCTTCGGCTTACAGATGACATTGTCCTATTCAGCAATAACGGGGACGAATTAGAGCAAATGATTGAGAACCTTAACCAAGAAAGTGTAAGAGTAGGGGTTGAAGATTAATATGCAGAAGACAAACATAATTTTCAATAGCCTGGCAAGGCAACAAGAGTTCAGGATCGCCAGTCAGCCTCTAGAGTATGTAAATGAGTACGTTTATTGAGGTTAATTACTCACAGGGGACCCTGATCAGGAGAAATAAATTCACAGAAGAATAAAGGTGGGTTGGAATGCATACGGCAGGGATTGCCAAATCCTGACTGGGAACCACTGTCGTTGAAAAGAAAAGTGTACGATCGTTGAATTCTACCGGTGCTAACATGTGGGGCAGAAACTTGGAGGTTAGCAAAAAAGCTCGTGAACAAGTTAAGGACCGCACAAAGAGCGATTGAACGAAAAATGTTAGGCCTAACGTCAAGAGACAGGAAGAGAGTGGTGTGAATCAGAGAACAAACAGGGTTAGCCGATATTGTAGTTGACAATAACTGGAAGAAATGGAGCTGGGCAGGCCATGTAATGCGTAGGATGGATAACTGGTGGACCATAGGACTTACAGAATGGATACCAAGAGAAGGGAAGTGCAGTCGAGGACGGCAGAAAACTAGGTGTAGTGGTTAAGTTAGGAAATTTGCAGGTACACGTTGGAATCAGCTAGCGCAAGACAGGGGTAATTGGAGATCGCAGGGAGAGGCCTTCGTTCTGCAGTAGACATAAATATAGGCTAATGATGATGATGATGATGATGAAGATGATGATGCTTTTGTCATATGAGTTAGAAGAATGAGTGAACCTAGTGGTACTGATTTTGCACGAATTCTAATTCTTTGATTAAATATGCCTCGTGCTGACTTCAGATGGGCGCCGCGTATTCGAGTTTAGATCTGATTATGGATTTATACGCGATAAGTTTTATATCCCCTGAGGATTGACGCAAATGACGCCTTAAAAAACCGAGATATCTGTTCGCTGATGATATGACGTTAGTGACATCTGCGCGCCTGGAAAGCTCGCAGGATAAGGTGACGCCTAGGTATTTATATGATTGAACTTGTTCAACAGTATAGTTAGGTATTGTGTACGAAAAACGCAAAGGATTGCGATGACCTTGAAATAAAACAAGTTTGCATTTAGTGGGATTATGCTTCAGTAGCCAAAGATCGCACCACTCCTGTAGACGGTTAAGGTCATTTTGGAGCGCAGGATTATCAGGAAAGTTAGTAATTGTGCGATAGATGACACAGTTGTTGGCAAACATACGGATATGAGAAGATACATGGATGGGTAGATCGTTATTATATATTAGGCACAGAAGGTGTGCGCTTGCGGGACACTCGATCTTACTGGGAAGGAGCTAGAACGGTTATTTTTAATAAAGACAAGCTGAGATCGGCTAGTTAGAAATTGGGAAATGCATTCAGCAATGTGAAGGTGCAGGTAAAACTGGGTAAGTTTGAGTAACATGCGTTTGTGGCTACTTAGTCGAATGCTTTAGGGAAGTCGAGAAAGATTGCACCTTCATCATCATCATCATCATCATGCGTCATCAGAAAGATTGCATCACCGATTTGAGAATTGTAATCGCATTCTACGCAGTTTTCCATCCATTTTCTGAACTTTATTCATGGGGCATGATTATTCCTTTACGGCATGTTGTCCGCATATGGGGACACATTATAGTTATTTGATAATAGTGACTTTAGAATTACGGAACTTTTTTTTTCGTTGCATTGCATTTTGCAGCCCATAGATGAATGTACGAACCAGAAAAAAAAACATTTCTACCATTCAATATTGATTCATGCCACGAGAGGGTCAAAACAACTCGTCCAATGCAGTGAGTGTTTACAGCCGTGGCAAGTAGGGTGTAGAGGGTATCTTATAGGGTCTGAAGAACTGCAAGTAACTGACAAGTTTCTTTCAGTGCGCTTTCATTATCATTAGAAGCGCAAAGTTCAAACAGTCGAGCGTGCTCTTTGATCTTTGACTTAGGCAGCGCGAAATAACATAGACGGAGGGAAAGAAGACACAGACAAAGCGCAGTGATTTTTTTCCGTCTTTCCCACCGTCTATGTTATTTCGTGCAGCCTAAGTCAAGGATGCATTGCTCAAAAAACCACCCTTCTCACTGATCTCAGTCGGCTAAAAAAGAGAAGCTGACATATCCGCGCCTCGGATTGTTTTATTAGCGAAGTTCACATCTTGCCAATCTTACTTTCACAGCCGTCGGCAACATAACTCTGCCTCCGAGTTCTCGCTGCTTATAAGATATGTACGGTATCAAGTTGCGTAATAAATGACTTACCCTGAAGGACGCACATTCCAAAGAATGAGATTTTTATCAGCATATCTTGCCAGATCTCGATTTCGTAAGCACTGCGAAGATAAATTACTCGTTCAGAATTCATTTCAACAAACGAGATTTGTTCAAATTTTGATTTCACTGTTTTTAGTTTTCCAACCTTTCTGTTGCGTTACGACGACTTTGATCGTTCCTTCCGGGGCCGTTTTATTATAATAGAACACCTTCGAGCCAAATTTTGATGTGTTCGTTTGTGTCAATATATTTACACGCCTTCGCCCATGCTCGCAAGAAAAATGCACTAATTCAAACAATCTCTTCATAACGCTTCCAAGCAACACCGCTTGCCTTTTTCAGAGGGATTAGTTCACTGAAATCTATGTACACTTCTTGCCTGTGGTATTGTTTTCATTCGCAAATAAAAAAAAATACTTGGGTTCAATTACTTACTCTTGGTAGCACAACTTTTATTTCCATTCGCTAGCAAAACAAGAGGACTTATGATTTAAAATCTCTAAGGCAGTTCTGCAGACCTTGCCATGGACTCGGTACTCGATCCTTGTCTGTCAAGGATTATCGTAATGCCCGGTTCATAATCTGGGCCGCCTTACGGGAACGAAGGGCTGAGAGAATAGAAAGAAGTAGTTTCCTTAGCTCTGCAAAATGAATGAATGATGAAAACATCGTGAGCTTAACCACCGTGAAAGCTCAATGGCAAACGAAGCGCTCTTAACAGGCCGAAAGAATTCCATCAGACGCCAGTCAAGGTCGCATAAAGGCGAGAGTGGGCAATCCTCGCTGGGCTCCAAAGGCAAGTTTCAACAATATATAGGTTGTCTTTTTTTTTCGTTGCTTCTAGCATGTTTTTGTGTGTGGTAACTTAGACGGGAAAACGGCTGATTAATGTGCATTCACGCAAGAAAAACGCTGTGGGCTTCTGGAGAGGGCCTTGTTAGCCGCGCTTTTCCTTCTCTTTTCTGAAGCGATCGAGTAAGCTCTTCCTTTATACTTTGAAGCAAAAGAATAAAAATAAAAATAGAAGAACGTTGTAGAAAGCGAACCAGGGCGTCGTACTTAAATTTCAGTAGCAAGAATGAACACGAAGAAAATAACTAATAATAGAGAATAGAAACAAATCTGGTAATTGAACATGCTTCTCGGAATAGGGAAAGGTTGGAATATCAAACATTCTACCGGATCCCGTCGGCAATATTGATGAGCATGCAGGGAAGGCGACATGACCGAGTGCACAAACGTGAAGCTGTCGACGCATGATCGCTGAGATAGACGAGCGCCGAAAGGCATATATGGAAGAGAAGGAAAAGAAAAGAGTAAATAACGAAACATATCGTGTCGAAGATGAGACATCGATAGCTGTGGGGCTCTTCTTCGCGGAACTGATTGAAGCTTCTTTACTAACCTCCAACTTTCCGTGCCGTGTTGTTAGCACGGGTATAAAGCACACATTGTTGTGCGGGCTTCTCTGAGTGAGCGATGTGGCAAGAACGGAGAATGAAACGTGCTTGGTCTCGCAGGCGGTAGCTGTTAGCTCTCAACATCACGACGACACTGGGTATCTATGATGCATCTCATGAATAGAATGTTGGTGAGAGGTTTACGGCAGCACAGAGAACTACGACACACGTCTAAACACATTTTAGGCTTCTGTACTAATTCTGTCACCGTGCCACATATCCATTTTGGGGCAGTGGCCAAGAATTGGCAAGCACGTAATTGCCCCAAAATGGGGTAGTCGTAAATATAGGAAAATCCTAGAAGCTGTCAAGCATAATGTGATATTCTAGGAGTTTTTTTTTGCATAAATAGAATCCAAGGGGGCATAAAACGCTCGCTGATCTCAATCAGCCGAATGCAGATAGGCTGGGCTACGCGAAGCCATTGCTTCGTACAAAATGGAGAACACGTTGACATTGTACAACGATATCCCTTTACACGGAGGGAACTCTACCAAACTCGAGAAAATTTTTTCTTCAACGGAGAGAGTGTCAATCACTTTAAACTTGGGGCGCTTCTCCTTCAACGACCCATCGAAATTGAAACATAGCTTATCACAGACGCTGCACGCCAAACAAAACACGTCCCGCACACGGCACTTGTCCACTTTTAAAGTACGTTTTCCTGCAGAACAATTACACAAGTAAAAGAATGAACACGTACAAAGTACTTGTTTGAACAAGTTTACTTGATTGCACAGTACAAGTACACAAGTACAAAATACTTGCTCATACAAATGCACGTGTTCATGCAGTACAAATACACAAGTGTAAGTATAACTACGAACAAGGAAAAATTACTTGTTGGTACAAATGACACGTGTTACTCTCGCAACGTCGCCACCCGTTTAGGCTTGGCCTCAGGTTATTGAACAAGGGGCTCGTGACGAATTCTCGTTGCTCTCGGCCGCCAGGTGGCGTCGTTGTTCCGCTCTGAGGCTTTTCCTACAGCAGTCTGGGAATATAAGGAACTGGTGGAAGTTATGCAGCATGAAATAAGGCGGACACGGCAATACAATTGTTGGATTGGAAAGAGGAAACCACGTAAGTGGTGGAACAAGGAAATTAAACAAGCTATAGAAGAGCGTAAAGAGGCATCTAGGGTTCATCGAGAAGCCAAAAAGTTGGGATTACAAGAAGAAGAGGTGCTCCTTAGATGGAATACGTACCGAGAAAAGAAAAGGGTTGCGAGTGAGCTCGTGCAAGAGAAAATTAAATGCGCGAGTGAACGTTGGGTGCATAACATTCACAAAAGAGACAAAGGCGCCCCATAAAGATTCTGGAACCATATAAAAGCACTCGGAGCTCCAACTAGAAACTCGCAAACGGCTATAAGGGATGAAGACGGTAACATCTATGAAGGCGATGATGCGCTGCGATACATCACAGACGTTATCAGGCATAACTTCGGTACGAGAAAAAGCGTAGTTCAGACAACAGATCCAGCAACAACAGAGAGGCCTGAGAGATCAAAATTCAGCATAGAAAGCTTTTATTGAAAAAGGCAGCAGAAAATGTCCCTAATAACACGGCAGCAGGACCCGATGAAATCCCAATACAGCTAATCAAAAACCTCGGTCCAAAAAGCAAGGCACTGCTGACTAATGCCATAGAGCAAGTGATTAGAACAAAGAATATTCCCGTTGGATGGCGTGAAAGCAAGATGAATCTTATCTACAAAGGCAAAGGAGATAAGGATAAGACGAGCTCGTACAGGCCAGTTACAGTAACGTCGGTGATATATAGAATGGCAATGCAAGCCATAAAATTAGAACTGTCGAAGTGGGTGGAGGAAAACGGTGTATTGGGGGAACTACAGAATGGGTTCAGGCCAGGCAGACGCTTAGAAGACAATATGTTTGTACTAACTCAGTGCATAGAGATTTCAGTAGCTCAGAAAAGACCTTTATGGATAGCATTTCTAGATATTAAAGGAGCTTATGACAACGTAGACAGGGAATTGTTGTGGGATATTCTTCAATACGAAGGCATAGATGACGATTTCGTGGAGCTGCTGAGGGAGATATATCGAGACAACCAAGTACAAGTGGCATGGGAAGGCCGAAAAGGAAATGAAATGGTGGGAATTCACCAAGGATTGAAGCAAGGATGCCCTCTGTCACCATTGTTGTTCACGCTTTACGTCAAGGGCATAGAAAGACGACTGGAAAACAGCGAATTAGGTTTTGATTTATCCTACATGCGTAATGGACAAATGGTGCAACAGAAGATCCCTGGACTGATGTACGCAGACGACATTGTGCTACTAGCGGACAATAAAAAAGATTTACAGATACTTGCGAATATCTGTGGGAACGCAGCGACAAATCTAGGCCTTAAGTTTAGCACAGAGAAATCAGGGATTATGATCTTTAATGAGCACACGAGTAACTTCGTGGTGTCAATTCAACATCAAGTAATACCCATAGTGAAGCAATATACGTACCTCGGCGTACACATAAACGAAGGAAAGAATTACTCAATCAACCACCAAGATAAACTGAAAATAAAGGGGAAGCGGAATGCAGCATTAATGAAACACAGAGCACTGTGGGGCCACAATAAGTATGAGGTGGTGCGTGGAATCTGGAAAGGAGTAATGGTGCCAGCGCTAACATTCGCAAATGCCATTATATGCTTAAAATCGGATATATTGGCGGGTTTGGAAGTTAACCAAAGATCAGTAGGCCGGTTGGCTTTGGGAGCACACGGTAATACGACAAATGAGGCAGTGCATGGAGACATGGGTTGGGCCTCTTTTGAAGTCAGAGAAGCACAAAGCAAAATTAGTTTTGAAGAAAGGCTCAGGAACATGGATGAAAATAAATGGGCAGCTAAAGTGCACAAGTATCTCTACATGAAAAGCGTGGACACAGAATGGAGGATGAGGTCAAGGAAGTTGGCAACCAAGTACAGGATAATCGAAACTGTAAATAGACAACCAGGGGTCATCAGAAAGAAAGTGAGAGAAATAGAGACCGTGAATTGGATGCAAAGAATGGAAACGAAAAGGACAATGGAGATTTACAAGAATGAGAAGAAAGAAACTAGAAGGGAAAATCTGTACGATAACACAAAGGGCAGTGCCTTGCTATTTGAGGCTCGAGCCGGTTGCCTAAGGACGAAAACATATCGGAACAAATATTCGGAATTAGATGAGACATGTGTATGCTGCAGTAAAGATCCAGAGACCACTCAGCACATCCTAATGGAATGCGACGGGATCCACCCAGCGAGAACCGTAGGTAACGTGCAACTCCCAGAAGCGCTTGGGTTTAAAGTGGAAGGAAACATAAACAGATCAGCCGTAGAGATCAGCAAGAGACGATTAGAGTACTGGTGGAAAAAAAGTAGGGAAAAGATGGATGCGACCTGATCTCTTAAAATCATAGGCAGTGGTACAAGGTAAATTTTTGAAAAAGAAAAATAATGATAGGTATACAAAAATGCAAGATAGAGAACATGTATAGTATACCTGATTAAATCAAGCAGGCTAGGTGACTATTTGTCGCCGCCCCGTTTCAAAGGGGATGCCAATAAATCATCATCATCATCATCATCATCGTTTACGAGCAACAGAACGCCCATGCTCCGCACCATGTGGTCTCCTTGTTTCGCTCGACGCTTCTTTCGGACCTGTGTCCTTTCTACACTGAGTGCCCGCATTGGTCACATCATCTCCTGTTTGGTGCATAGCCACTGCGAGTAATCCGCCAAGACTCGAATGGTATTAGGAAAGTGAGTGAATAAACTTTATTTCGTAGACCAAGCTGTTGATGCCCGAATGTGGGCGGCCACCCTATTCCAGGTAGTCGTGGTCCTGTGCTGTTAGCCTGGACCTGTTCACCAGCCGTAGCTGGTCCTCAGGTCTTGGGCTTGTCAGGTGGGCCTCTCACTGTTCTTCTGTTGGTGCTTGGATGAGCGTTTTCCGCGGGTTTCTTTTTGCATTCCCCAGACCATGCGGTAAAGGGTGTTTGGCGTATTGCAGAATGGGCAGCGTCTTGTAAATGTTCAGCGGTACATTGCGTGTAGTAGAGTGCCGTGGATGTAATTTCTTATCTGAAGTCGGCCTAATTAAACTTGATGTGTGGTGGTAGATATTCCCACCTGTTCTTCTTGTAATGTTCTAGAATTTTGTGATATTTGGTTTCTATCATTTCGTCTGAGTATCAGGAATAAAACTCAGTTATTTAGAAAAGGAAGAACACAGAGAATTGTTCAGAAAAAAGAATGAAAAAAATCACATGCAATTTTTTTTAGTGGGATCGCCTTGAAGCGTACAAAAAGCGAATGAACATGAGCCGATACAACTGACAAGAAACAAAACATTAAGGCGCCTCGAAAAATGACAGTCAACGTCATTGTAATTACACTATACGAAACGCAAACTCGGTCGCGAAGGACTGTCAAATGTCCACAGTGCATGCGATGTCTACAGGCAGTCGACTCACCGCACTCAGCTAAAGAACAGCCTTATTAAAAGAAAGGAAAAAAAACATGGAGGTGCCATGAGGAATTCTACACTACTTCAACAGTTACGCTATGCGAGACGCTGTTATTTGATATCCATTGCTAATTTTTTACAACACATGCCTTGAGGCAATTCCCTACTAGGAAACAAGAACCGCAATTTCCGTCTCGAGCGGACGTTATCATGACAACGGTGTGCGCGCGTGCGAGCTTCTTGCTCCGAGATGATCGAAATTGTTTCAAATTTCGCCATCCGGGCGAATAAGTCGGATTGCCCAGTCGGCCTCGATTCATACACGCGCCACGTGCACCGTTCCTGCTAGCTCGCGATGTCGACGTCGCTGCCGTCTTTTATTTGCATAACCCGTGTTCATCTCCCATCTCGCGGGCGGCTTGCTTCCTGCCGGTGTTTCTACATCTACATTGCGTGTTACTGGACACATGCGGTGGCTAACTTTTGAATGAATTTAAATGCACGCACAGTTTGCAGGGACGTTGCGAAGTGCTCGACGACGAAACGGCTCGGCGCGTGTAGGCACCAGGGGTTAGGTCATTGCATTACGTAAGAGTAAAATTTTTCCGATGTTACAAACAACGCCGGATTTTCATGCGGAGAGAAAATTAGGCTTATGATCATTTATCACGTTCCGTAAGATAAGAAGGTGCGCCCCAGTGGCGAAGTGGACCCGGGGCCCAAGAATGGGTGACAAGAAGTCGTTCCCGATCAGAGGGAGTGTGATGGAAGTATAGGTGAATACGCCGTTGATTGCGTCGCTCTAGCTGACAAAGTTAAGCCCATGTCTTGATTCGACTGTTGTCTGTTTTGCAGCTCGAGCCACTACTGTGCATGACTGGTGAAATCAAGCACGCGCTGCTGCACGTGTCCAGTAATTGCATCTGGACGAAAAAAAAAACTTTTTTGATGTAGATCCCATCAGGCAGGAATCATATGGACTGTCAATGAGTTTGCCAAAGTTACTAACTTCCAATGTGTTGGGAACTGCCTTACGAGAAGGCCAAGCTGGTAGGATGACGTGTTGAGCGTTTTCTGTTAGCAGAAAAGTTAGATGGTCAGCATATCTGCGGCGTAATTAAATTTGTTAGAACGGAACTACTCGTGGGACTAGAAGCATTCAAGAACTTTACATTCCAGCTTCTCAGAATTTTCTGAAAATGCAAAGTTACTCACGAAGTTTATATTTGCAGAACCTGTAGTGAATGTTTATGGCAACAGGCAGGCAAATATGTAGGTTTGAGGAATAATTAGGTGCGGAATTATAATTGCTACACCCGCTGTATCGATCTGTTTAGATGCATTATGTGAAATGCTTACAAATTTCGCCGCTGATCTGAGAATACCGAAAACGGCAGCAATGTGATACTTAGTAAAAATGAAGCCTATAGTATCGGTCACAAGTAATGATATTTTCAAGTGTCTGGGTTAATTATATACTTCGAAAACAAACTGTATTCTCGTTTTCTCCCAATTATCACGTGGTATTAGAGACGTGTAGTTCTTTCTCCGGTCTCCTCGGTGAGCTATGAGATGTACATTGTTTACACTTCGTTGAAGTAGGAAGAATCTTATCAATGACGAACGAAAAGTGTTTAATCTGTGAATTGCAGTTACATACTATGTCGAACATTACATGTTCAAGCGTTCTAGATTGCCATACTGTGATTGTTGAGAATGTTTTTTCTAGAGTGCTTCCAGAACTGCGCATGACACCAAGGTAAAGTTCGGTTGAAATGGGAAGGATTGTTAAGTGTAATCGGTCACAAAACATTAACGTTTGTTACTTAATTAGGAGCGTTGAAAGAAATTATTGAACCCTCCTTTATTCGCTGTTTCTGTGCGTTATAGGAGGTTCACAGTAAGTTTCCCGGGTGTCTGGGTAATTTAAATTCTGCGCGTTGTTTTTTTATTTGTTTAAATGTAAAAACATGTTATGGGTAAGGCATAGGTGATGTTCAACGGGTGTGGGATAATTGCAACTTTTCTATTAAATAACGTATTAAACATTAAAGCTACCTCTGAGCGTTATAAGCGTGTTTTACAAACGGCACATAATTTAACCTGCTGCATTCGGGGAGCTATAACTTCCACGAAGATGAAATTTAGCGAGAGCAGGTAAAACATGAAGGTCAATGTTCTCGTGGATTATAACTGTTCGCGGATGAAGTAATACCTTCGTAAAAAATCCTTAACCACAGCTCGAAAGCGTTATGCGTTGTATGTGGGCAAGTTATTAAACAGGCGAACCATGTGTGGGCAAGGTATGCGATGTTATTACTGGCAAATCAGGTTGTTAGTACAGTTACTGAAAAAAAAGAAAACAAAGCTTTGCGGGAAATCCGGCTGTGATTCACGAAGATCGCAGAAGTCAATCTCGTTGTGCACTCGGCCATGTTCCTTTTTGTTTCATAGAAAAAACTGAATCCGTGGCTCGAATTACGTGGACATGTTTATTTGTGGCTGCCAGCATCATGATAAGAAAAAAAGTATTTTTTACAGGATGGCTTACAAAACGCGTAACATATCGAACATCTGTTCAAGCGTGGTAGTGCCTACAGCAAAGCGCCTTTCTGTAGCACTACGCAGGACATAGAAGTGAAGACACGCTGAGCATTTACGTGATACAATTAACATTTCCTTCTTCACCGAAAGAGCTGGCAAAATACCTTCATGTGCACAAAGGCATGTACGCGTAACGCCGTGAGGGAAGAGCGTATTTCAAGTGAAGAAAGAACTCCGTCACAGCTTTCACATATCGGATGTTTTTGTGAACCTGAACTCGGATAAGCCGCGAAAAAGGCAGCAAATAAACAGGGTGTAGGTTTAGTTGAGATGGCATAACATATGACTTGACTATATAGGGAGGGTAACACGCTGCACACGAACAGTAACTTGATTGACGTTGTTCAGTGTCCCTAAACAGCTCTGGGGCTAATAGAGACATACAAAGGATGGCTGCGGAAATAATTGCGACCACCTATGGCTTTTTAACAAGCTCTTAAATCGAAGTATGCGAGCGTTTTTCTTTAATGCGTTAGCATCCTTAGGCTATACTTCACGACCTTCCATCACGTATCTATGTATGTTTGTATGGAACCCTTTTCCCGCCTGCTTAGGTCACTGGGTGGTCCATGGCCGAATGGGTAGCACATCGGGCTGCTGCGCTGAGGGAGCAGGGATCGAAAGCAATCGTCGGACTAACTTGGGTCACTGAATATGTGGCAATCTCGACATACGTGTCGCTCTTCAACAATCCTATCCCATGCTGACATGGGTGACTGTATAGATGCAGGACAGTATAGGCACCACTGTTCAATGAAACTCTTTGATGCCAACTTAGAACCCCGGCTATGTGCCAGTATAGGCGTCTGCCACTCTTTAATGAACGTCTTCGACGCCAGTTTAGGTAACTATAGGTATGTGCCACTGGCAATGTGCCGCTCTACGGTTACTTATAGAATTGCTTGGATTTGTCCGATGCTCAACGGGATCGAACCCACGTCACAAGGGTTCCCCCAAGGACAGCAACCCGACACATAAGCAGACTGCGCCGAAAATGCACTGGATATGTGCCACCTTTCAAAGACCGTCTTTCACGCCAAGGATTTAGCCGGCTACGTCATGAATGCACTCGGTAAGTGCGGGCTCTTTAATGAACATCTCGCCAGCTCGAGTCACTGAATGTGTGCCACTAAGTTTGCGGCAAACGAGGGAACAATCCTCAGCGTTCGCTGACACCGGCGTGCCACGCTTCTCGTCTCAGAGGCCACGCGCGGACTTCTCCGCAGCGGCACTAGATGGTGCAGCGTGTTCAAAAAGAAGCGCTTGAGATGATGCTCGGTTGCCGTGTGACCTATTTCTAAGCGTTCACACGCACCGGTGCGCCATGCATTTCGGAGGCCAGGCTCAGGCTGCACGGCGTCTGCGCTAGATGGCGTCGAGTATTCTTTGACAAACTCTTGTCAACGGTGGCAATAAGTTGCGTGGCTGTATTGATTCAATGCTAAACGCATTACTGTCGACAGTCACCTTGAACTGGGATCTGCCGAATGTTTGGCTCATCTTCTCTTAGGTTAACTCGAAGACCCCGTATACTGCATGTATTTCCTTTCTTTTAACCTTCCATATGTTGTTAACTCAAAGGGGTTTTTCAGGATCGAAGCCCGCTGGCATAACACGATGCTAAAAACAACTGCGCTGCTGTGGATACAAATTTTATTCAAGCTGAATATTGGCAAGATGAACTGAGTATATGGACTCGCTCTGTCACACGAGCGAATTAGCAACCGTCTGTCGGTAGAGAAGGGATTAAAAGCCTTCAGCTGGAAAGGACCTATCTAGCTTTCAGACCAACCCAACTAATTATGCAACGTTTTAGGCTCATTAAAAATCTGAATTGCGGCAACTTCAACGTCACCTCTACTTTACTGCGTTTGAACCTAAAGAAGAAATAGCGAATCACCTCCGCCTGTTTCCACCCGTGCTCACGTTTTGTTGGGATCAGATTTTAAAAACTTAAAGAAGGTAATATTGAAGTTGCTCGGGTTGTGGCAAGGTTACGCAATGTCACCGAGTTTTGCACCCTTCATTTCAAGTGTCACCTAGTGACCGATGGATATTGCGCGCTGCCCACCTGAGATTATTGGGAAAGACTGTAAGGAACTGAAATGTTTTAGCGCTTACGAAACTCATCCGAGAAATCGAGTTTGCAAACTATTAAACAAAACAGAAAGGGTAAAACATCCTCGACAAGCTTTATAAAGTAAGTAGAGTTTGACCCAGTTGGTGTAGCATTATTACAAACCACTGTAGAAGTAGTTCACGCAACTTTTCAAACTGGCTGGACAGAAACTTTAATGATAAAATAATCTTGAGAAGACGATAAGGACTGTGCAACGAGCGACATCATGCAAAATGATGTGCGTGAAAATTATATGATAAGGCGGTGATGTGTATTGAAAATCGAATGGGTGTAACTGGCATTGTGGTTAAATTACTGCGTAGTACAAGTAGAGAAGGATTAAGGTATGTAGCTGTGCAAATGGGGGTCTAGTAGAACCACATGATTTGTGCAAACGGAAGAGATGTGCAGTGAAGAATGGAGGACAGCTGAGAAGTGTAATGAGATTAGAAAATATGAATTCATAGGATTTAGTTACTTGACGCACGACAGGGTTAATTGTAGACCGGCTAATTGTAGACCAATAATATCCACGGCGGCCTTCATCCCGCCGTGGACATTACATAAGCTGCTGATAAAGCTGATGGTGATTGCATTGCAAGATAAAAATTTTGCTTACTCTCCTTTCTTTCCAATTGTAGCGAAGAAATGGCGCCACTATAAATAGAATATAGGTGGCTGTGCGTATACCAACGTTTCAACCAATCAGCCATTGCTGGGTGGAGGTGCATCTATATGCCAACACTAAAACGCCTTGAGGGCTTTGACAAGAGCCCCTTTACAAGACATTATTTAAACCGTTGTCAGTCAGAACAAAACACGTTCCCAAAGGATTTTTTTTAAAGTGAACACTTAGGTCAGAAATTGTGGTAAGTAGTCGTGTACAGTTATGCATGAGGCAACGAACTTCTGATGTGTATTGGGGACGGAACTTGAACTTAACGGTGTGTTTAGATCTACTATAGTTTAGCACGTGCAGGTCTTTCGCCACTGATAGACAAAGACTATACAGTTCATGTGACTATAAGTTGCAGCGCCTAATGCAGAGGCCCCGAAGGAGAGAATGTACTGAGTATTTGACAACTATAGCTGACTGTTGCTCCTTAGCTCGAGGTCGGCGGTCCGATGCAGGCCACGGCAGCCACATTTCCATGGGGGCACAATGCAAGAACCCTATTGTACTTAAATGTAGAGGCAAATAATGAACCTCAGGTGGTCAAAATTAATCCGGAGTCCCCCACTACGGCGCGCCTCATAAACAAATCGTGGCTTTGGCGCTACAAAAAACTGCTGAATTCAATTCGGAATAAAATTTCATAGTACTTTCTTGCTTTGACTTGTCGCGACGTTTGCCGTTCGCTTAATCTTGTGTCGCGGCGCTCGCTCGCGCAGGGCGGCGCGTGTGGTCACCGCGAAGGTTAAAAAAAAAAGATTGCTTTTAAACCTCTTTGGTTGTCACAGAAAGTCGCACACATGGCACACAAAGTGACAGATGCCTGTTTCCTTTTTCCGGTAGCTACTTGTGTTCCTCGCATAATTTCTCTAGGGAGCACTACTTGATTCGAAGCCATTACTGGGCAAATCATACAACTGGCTTCTTTGTTTCCTTAGAGTCCAGTGCTGTTTCTCCGCACATGCCGTGCCTTGAAATGTTAGAGGACGCTCCGAGACGGTAATTTAGCGAAGGTCGCTAATGAACCTTCGGCGCGGAGCCGGCTAACTGACGAAAAGCGAGTAAGAAGTTCGTCCTCCAAAACCTCACTGACCTTCTATGCACGGCCCTTCTTCCATTCCCCAATGCCCATTACACTATCATCGCGACAGAGGTGAAAGTCCTAGACTGTAAACACGCGAAGGGTCGCGGGTTGCGCTATACCATTTGTAGGCGGGGCCTGCCTAATTATTTACCGAATTTCGCCACTACCTTTTTAATGGTTTGTTTTCCGAGAAAGAAGTTGTGCAACGGGCCATCTGTGTATTTAACGTTGTTCATAGCTCGGCTAGTCTGGTCGCGCAGTTTGCATCATTGTGTGCATTGTTTCTATTTGTTTTTGTTTTTCCAAGCATATACAGAAACCTTAATGATTGCTTGCGCAGCCGAAAGAGCACGAAGTTACGTTGCACTGAAGCATTGAAGGGTTGTTTGAGCTGCAGCCGGTGATGGCTTCAAGGCAAAGCGCCAGCTTCGGAAGAAAATATTTTTGCGAAAAGTGGAAGAATAAAGAATATTAGTGTATATTGTAACGGTATTGCGAGGAGTAAAATGCAATAACTGGTTTACGCGTGTTAAGGGCGAACCTGTGCCCTGAAACTAGCTATGTACACGAAAAGTTTACAAGAACGTTCCACACCAGCGTATCTGCGCCGAACGCACTTCTTCCACTTCTCCCAGTGATGGTCCGCGCCACTGTCTCGTGCGCATGCACGAGCGGCATACGTTACGCCACTCCCCGAAACCAAGCTGGCGTGCCAGACGTAGCAGACGCACTTCTGCCAGAGTGGCTCACTAGCTACCGTCGTAGAAGAGATGCTTAGGAGCCGACTTGCGGCAATATTCTGGAGCACACTTTTTTTCGGTGAATCGAAGTGGTACATTCCGCGTAAAAAAAAAAAAAAAAACTTTTGATAACTTTTTATTTAGAAAATTGCTTAAAAATGTGGATCTCACGCCAGCATTCATACCATAAACTGAGCTCGCAATAAGAAACCATTTCTTGGCAGGCGAATACGAGATCCATTGATATGTGCCGTGAACTAAGACTAACACGATCTAAGAGTCCTCTAAGTGTAATGAAAAAAAAAAATAGAAAAACACATGCTCGTCTGACAGTCTGCTTTGCTATATAATGGAGACATACCAAAAGTCGTTGTACGATGTAAATTTTGGCAATTCATTGTATGGCCAACAGCGCAAAAAATTGGTGTAGAAAGTTTAATATTAAGATATTTCTAAGAAAATGCATGATCATTGGCCTAAGGGTGAACTTGAAAAAAAAGAACCTTCTAAGAAAATCAGCAAAAAACATTTGGAACACCTGCATCGCTCACAAGAAACATTAAGGAGAGCGAATATTCTTGAAATTCATAGCTTTCCTCCTCAATATTCTAGTTTTTGTATAATTTTGCCAATTGAGCACTTCAGTTTTTTTATAGCTTGTTTTACTACAACGCTACTGTAACAGGAGGCCTTCACGTTGTCTTGATCGCCGGCCAGCCACCGATCGCCGATAAGAATCTTGCATTGGCAGCCAGCGCCAGATGACTAAGCTGCATCGAGCAATGGGTCGCCTGACGTTCTGCGCACGTGGAAGCCAGCATGTCCGGGGCTCCATAAGCCGACACCACGAACGATCAGATGGGAGATTGGTACACGCGCGTAAGCTTGAGGCGTGCGCCGCGCTGTATCTGAGGCTGATCGGCCAACGGACTTTGACGGTTGCAGGGAACTTGACGAAGCTGGTTATCGTAGAGTTCATTTATTGTTTCTTTTTTATATTCAAATTTTTTGAGTTCGTCTAATAAATAGTTCTTTGTCCACCTCACTTCCTGGTGCTCCTTCATGGTAAGGAGTACTTCGTACCCTCCAACATTGAGAAGTAGACGTATTGTAAGAAAAGTTTCTAGAGCGCAGCTCTTAGGCACCGGTTCCTGCGGCCAGTGTTGGCGTCCTACTTTGTAAGCAAGCGAACGAGTACAGCGAAAGATGATACCGAACGCGGAGCGCAGCGGGGGATGATAAAAAAAGCGGCGAGAGATAAGAGGCGAGAGGGGGAAAGCGAAGAGGAGGGTGCAGCGGCACCATTAGGCGGAAAAAGAAGGAGGGTATTGCGAAAGCGTGAGAAGAAAAGGGCAGTGCGGCGACGATGGATACGAGATGGCGCCAGAGTCGCGCGAGTCGTCTGGGAGGTCTGTCGGAAGCGGCTGCTATAAACCGCCGCCACGCGTCATCCAAGCGCTGCCTCTCGCGATCTCCAGTTTAGCGAGGCAGTTGGGGTACATTTCACTCCGTCTGCAATGTGCCGCTCGAGACAGATTGTCCGCGCCAGCCAATATATCGCGAAATGAAAACACGTATACAACTAGGCTCAAATTTAGCATTACGGAGTATCGTACTCCTTGGTGATTTTTTTTGTGTAAAGGCCATGTTTGATGCTGACTAGTTGCAGAGGCACACTTGATTGATCATACACGAGAGTTTAGTTTGATATGTACTACTTATGCAAGCTACTCTGAACAGGGAAGGGAATGGAGTGCAGAAAGGCCGTAGGAGGAGGAGGGTGGGAAAAGGAAGAAGAAAGTCGGGTGAATATCTCATCAGGTTATGTACAGACGCATCAATTAAGCCAATGTCCATGTTATATGTAAACAAATCCTTCAGCTTCACGTTGCTTTGAAGGAGCAAGCATATAGGACCTAGAATTTTTTGCTATATCTTGTGGTTATTCTGACGCAGAGTCCATTCAAATAACAAGTTGTCTGGTCTGTGTAACCTGGGAATACCAACAAAATATGCTTCGCAGCTTATAATGCACCACAGTTCTCCCAAAACGGGTCACTGGGTGGTCAGCCCATGCTCAGTTTCACACTTACTTGTATTGGCTTATTTCGGTATACAAGATTTGTTGTTATTTACGCACTTGCTGGTTTCAAGCCTGCTCTATTTGCTGATAACTTTTTTTAATGTACGAACTTATTAGTTAGATATTCCCCTGTACTTTTGCGCACATTTCGCACATTGCGCTTTTAGCCTTGCACACTTTGCGCGCATTGGACTTGCCGCAGGCCCATGACTGAGCCTTACTGGACTTCCTGTACCACGCTGGGTCGCATACATTTATTTCAGTATTTTTGTTGCTTTGCTTCAAGGCAGCCCACCTGTTTTGAGAACAGCACTGAACCAACTTGATGACTAGTCCTTTAACGAAACTGTTCTGAAGCCTTCGAATCACGCAAGCTGCGCCGCAAACGCAGTGATCGTGACACAGTGCTGCATTACTGATAGTATACAGGAGACTTAAGCCTTCTTGCTTCTTTCTGTATTTTGTTTTCCTTTTTCTGATTTTCTATTTGTTTCCTCTTTTTTGTTTTGTATTTGCGTGTGCACATTGCTTTCAGGCTATATGAGCTGTTTCTTGTGTTACAAAACTGTGCCAAAACTCTTTCGTCTTTTGTTGAATCTGACTATCTCTGCAGTGTTAGTGAAATGCCTACGACCACAAGAAGAATGTTTACTGCAGTGCTTACGTATAACTATGCAACTGTACAGATCATGTATATATATATATATATATATATATATATATATATATATATCATAAGAAGCCAACAAAGACGTCTCATGATATGATTAATAAAAATCGGACCCTTCTGTACCCTTTCTTCTCAGTTTTTATACACACACACACACACATATATATATATTGATCTTTTTAATCCAAGTGAGCGCCCACGTTGTTTGGCGGTTGAACAGCTGTATAGCTGCAACTGATTTATTTCACCAATCGTTATCCTACACTCCCTTAAGCATTTAACGTTGTGGATTAGACGGCGACGTATTGTGCTTGTTGCCGACAATTGCAATTCATAGTAAATAATTCAATGAATCAGCCCACCTCAAGATAAACAGGAGAGAAAGCGCTTCGAGTCTTACTTAGAACCTCAGTATTTAATTATGTTTACCCAAGTTGAGTATCGGACTAACTGTTGCTAGGTTATAAAAGCTCCCCAACGCAACAGACACGGACTAAACTGAGTGTTCATTCTTGTTTGTTCGTGTCTGTTGCGATGGGATACTTTTGAAGTAATGATACTTCCTGAAAAAGTCACAGGCCTGCGCGGCACACGCAGCACAGTCACAGCGTAAGCTGGTGGAGCGGCTCAAGAGTAGCTCGAATTTGGGCACCGCGCGCAGCAGGGTCTTCGCGGCAGTCTGTTCGCCTCGTTTTGACGAGAACGATCTGAACTGTCCGCCCGGCGTCGACACTGAGCTGCGGCTTGTAATGCTCTCTGCACAGCAGTCTGCCGAGCCCCATCAAGCGTGACAACTGCAACTTACCTATCAGGCGCGCCGCGTTTGCAAGGCACCTTTACTAGATGGCGCCACCATGCTGGCGGAGGCTGGGGATCGCATTTCTTTTAATGCGCGCCTCCTCTGATTGGCATCTTGTCGTCTGCGCCTGCGCACGATGCGTTTGCCGGCGCCTTAACTAGCTGGCGCCACCATGTTGGCGGAGGCTCGGATCGTCTGCGCCTGCTTTAAAGGGCATTTTTCCGGCGCCTGATAGCAAGTGCTTGCGTGCCTCAGTGGCAGAGTATCTGGCTCCAACGCCGCGGGCGCGGGTTCGATCCCGGCGGGGGTACTTTTTTTGCATTTCCAGCGATATCGCTTACGTTCGCCGGACGCCGTCGGCAGAGGGGGCGGCGGAGGTGGCAGCGGCGGTGGACACCATCGCGAACCGAAACGGCTATTGGAATGAGCCCGTAACAGCTTACGCTGTAAAACATTTGTGTGTCTACGTGGCTGCGTGGGTTATTGTTAAGTCTGTGTGTTTGTTATCACCTTGCGTATAATATTTGTGAGCCAATATCTGGAGAAATACTAGTCCATCTGCCAGGCAAGCATCTCCAGCATTTCATTATAGACCGCGTATCCTTCTTACCAACTATTTGTGTAGAATCATCTCTTAATTGGCATTTGAAGTACTACCAGGCCGCAAGCAGTCGGCAAGCAGACGACACGCTTATGACAAGCAGATGCCGACGCGGGCTCTCATATATCATTTCAGCACGGCAGAACGCAATATGCTAGTACGGAATTGCTCGCTTTGCTCTAGTATGCATCGTCCGCCATTCGACACAAACGGGTGGTCTTCTTTCAAGTTGAGGAATAGGTAGTGTGGCAGTTTGGCAACAGAAAAAGAACTCGTTCTTTATATCTGACGAGCCGCACGCTCACGAAAGCCTTTCACAACCATTTCTCCGCAGCGATCGCTACTTCTTCGATCCGCTCCTATCCTAAATTTCATCTCTGCACTGTGACATTAGAAAATCAAGAGAAGCGCCCAATTAAAATGAATGAAACCATTTTAAAGGGCATACGCGATTTGAATAAGTGAACGGGTTCATGTAAAATAAGCTCAACCTGAGGTTCTGTACAGGAAAGCTGGAGCTCAATGTGCTCGTTTTCGAGAGTTACGAGCAATGTGTTCTCACTCGTGTTGTGCAAGTAGTGTATTTCGGCACTCAGACAAGTGGCTGACAGAGCCGTCAGCGGCGATTTAGCAGTATATTCGAGAGAAGGGTGTAAGAATGACGTCACTCATCTTTGAGGTCCCGGATCCATGACTCAAAGAGCGTTCACTACATTCCAAACAATTGTTCAGGAGTTCACTCGACCACCATCACTGGCACTATATATGTATATCTATCTTTACTTATTTGTTTATTTATTTCAGATGTGGATCAGGGAGCAAACAGGGATAGCCGCTATTGTAGTTGACGTTAAGAGAAAGAAATGAAGCCGGCGACGCCAAGTAAAGCGTAGGGTAGATAAAACTACTATCCTTACTTCCTAACGCTGTTCAATAATTTGCTATCGCAATCGATGCTTCGCATTTCTGGCAAAACTGCGACTTTATTTCAAGCGAATTTCGCTCTTTCAAGCACCGGATTATAAGAACTACCGAAGGTCTACTTGCTTCATATATATATATATATATATATATATATATATATATTATATCCATGTCAGTTTCTTTGGCAAAACCGTGTATGTGATTTTCTGGCGAGACTGCGACAGTCTTGTCAATTGTCAAGCGCTAGATCTTTACATTTGTCGCATTTCAACCTCTTCAGAGCGCTGTGTACAAATTAGCTAGCAACATAGGGAATGACTGGGACAGCATCCTTCAGCTTTGAGCATACCTGACAACCTAGCAACATGAAAATTCGGGAGACCGCCGCTTTGTCCATTCGCTATCCCTTTTGATGCAGAAATCAAATGATTTTGTTAAACTGAGGCCAAGTCAAAGTCGGCAAAGTAATGCTGTCTCGGGTCGGGGGAGTGGAGGTGTTGGATGAAGTCGAAGATAGGGGTCCAGTCGATGCAAACTTAGTGTGCTGGAAATTGTGTGTTTCACTAACATTTTGTGACGTCATTCGCTAGCGCTCTAAGGATTGCTAATACATCGGTTCTTTACAGCGGGATTGTTTCCTGCATGGCGTCTTCATGAGCAGATCAAGCTGCTACATTGTCATGTTTCCTTGCAAATTACGCCACAGCAGCGTGGGAGCCACTGTAATGTCACGTCGCGTCCTTGCTCGACTAGGCAATGAAGTACCTCTCGGATTTCTAAAACTAGTTGTTCCTAGGGTTCACGGCGTAAGGCGGAAACCAAGCTATGCAGAGCTTCCTTGGATTCACTGAAAACACTGGATTTGTCACGTGGTTCCACACGAGTTTTCCAAAGCGCGCTACGAAGAGCAGCAATAGTTGGAGATTTTGTTTACTCGAACTGTATGAAAACGGCCAGCGACTGTACCGCAATGTTCCGCTTATTTTACTTATTTTGTACTCTCATCACTGCCCGGGCGAATTATTCGTTTGTCGGCATATAATCTGCTTACTTGATCTTTATGTGAAAAATGTGTGAGCACAATCTGGTTTTTAGTTACACTTTATTTCATTATTATTCTAAGTTGGTTTTACAGGTGTTGTTCGGCTGAGCGACGATTAGGCAGTCACCGGCGTCACCCTTGATGTAAAAACTGCCGTTCGCATACGCACGCCTATGCATTACAGAATAAATCACCATCTCCTCCCCCCCATCCCGCCCAACCAATGTTATCTCAGGTAATAATTTGTTATTAGACCTTCACCAACACTCAAAATGTTTGTAATATTATATGCTCAAACGTAATGCAAATTTCTTAACTTGAATTATTATTCGGTTAGTATTCGTCAGTATTTCGACTATTCGCGAATGCCTGCAGATCTGCCGTTACGTGAAGATCTCCGTCTATGCGTAGCATTGTTCCAGCAAAACAGGTGTTACCTCAGCAGGTGTTTCCAAACTTTCGATCATTTCTTTCACAGCTGATTGACTCAACGTTTGACGTCATTCCGTAACAGAGGCAACAATATCTGAAGTCGAGTGTATAGGTGCGAAGATATTACGTGAAATCCATGCGCGTACAATAGTTCATCTTCCTATATTTGAAAGAGTTCATGCGATAGATGAGCGCTCTACCCCATACGGGACAAATGAACAAGGAACTAGGTGACTGACGATAAGGGATGCAGGCGTACGAGCGAAAAGAATTAGCCGTAAACCTTAGAGACGTCATCCTCTGCTCATGCACTCTGAAATATTAATGATGCAGCGTATCATTACACTGGCTGCGTCCTACTCAGTCCAGAGTGTCTCGAGAAACTTATCGCACAAAGGCGAAGTTGCGTCTGCTTACTAAGTTTTTGTTATCATTCCGCCAAACTCGAACAATTATGCGAATCGTTCCTCGCTGACCTGTATGAGATAAATTGAGATGCAATGGAAAAAGTATAGCTCCTTTTCTCTTCCTGGGATCCTCCAAAACTGTAGAGATCGACGTAAGTGCGTTCCTGAATTAAAGAGGCGAGCACTGTCTCGCAAAAAAAAAAACACTTCCATATCATGGATTTATGGTCGACAATGGTTGTAGGCCAGATCACATATTAGCGAAGACACTGTGACAGCAAGTGAGTTTACTGCAGTAATTTTTTATCGTCATGTGTGCATAAAGATACGATTTAGAAAAAAAAATGTAACAAGAAAGGAATGGGGCAAACTTTTCGTGAAGATATGCAAAATTCATCGCGAAGTATCTGTGCCCTTCAGGTTCCTTTGTGTCCTTTTCCGGCCTTACGTGAATGGTATACGCGTAATTTCGTTACGTAATAGGGTTTTCCCCCTCAAGGCAATACAAATGGCTATGAGAGATGACCGTAGCGTAAGCTCGGAAAAGGAAGTTCCTAAACCACGTCTGACATATGCGAACCCATTTTCAATGAGCACGTTCATCGTTTACGGCATGACATCATCGCCTCCGTTCGGGAGCATGGAAGCGCTATGCACCATGGAGCTTTTTCGGCCCCTTCTTCGAACAATGTGACGCAAACAGGTTCACGTACTACGTGACATCACCCAGTTAAACGTTGCCGATTGTTTCGTCCGTGGAGATCATCAGAACCGATGATCGGCCTGCTATAGCACGTCCTTGTCATGCAGTCGCGCACCCGCTCTTTCTCCTCGTATCGCTCGGACGTGGTGCACATTCGAGTGATATCGCGACGTGCCACATATATTGCAGGCCGTGTGCGGTGGCAAGCGTGAGGTTCCTATAAAAACGAAAGTTTACGGTATCTTGGAGCAAGAAACGGGCGCCAACATGACTTTGTGTATACTGAGGTCACGTGCCTCCCAGAGACGCACACGAGGTTGAGGACAAAGAATACGCGAGTAGAGAAGCAGAGGCGAGAGAGAAACCATCCACTCAGAGCTCAGGATTGTTTAGGGGCGCTTCAACGCGCACTCATAAGTTGATATACGAGCATGTTTTTATATATTTTTTTTGCATTCAGCGCCCAGCACAACTGGTTATCATCTGTTCGACCTCGGGGCCAACAACACAATAGCTTACTCAGCGAGGCGCCAGGGCGGCTTGGCACATGTGAATAGATTTTGTTTTTATTTTTTTATTTGTTTATTTACGTGAGCAGCGCTGCGATGGGACATCGGAAAAGTAAGAAGGGTCAAGAGAAAAAGTGATCTTGCCAGCCCAGTCTGTTCAAGGTTCTCATTTCACCCGCCTGGTTGGCTTATTGGCTGACGTTGCGCTGCTAAACACGAAGTCACGGGGTCGCTTTCCGCGGCCGCGGCGGTCGGATTTTGAAAGCGGTGAGATGTAAAAACGCTCCTGTACTAAAAGAAACTCGGTAGAGACACTTAAGACTGGTTACTTGTGGGAATCCGAAAACATTATACCGGTTGTAGACATCAGAACTACATGGACGCGCTCACTTTATGAACTCATGACGTGGCGTTACCTCCTCCCCATTGGCTGTGTCGCCACGTGCCCAATGACGCACGCACTATAGGCCACACCTTTAGTGAGCCAGACGGCTGCAACGTGGCGCGTGGAATGACGCATGCACTAAGCACACCTTGCGAAAGCGAGCTCGTTTTGCACCCCGGAGGCCCGGATACAATTCCCACCCAAGCCGAGATGTAACAAATTTTCTTTTCAAGGCCATTTTTTTTCGCTTTGTTTACAGGAACCTCGCTGAGAAATTTGACTTCAATTCGAGCATTTCTTGACATGTTCGTACTCTTTGCGTCATCGGCTATTTTTGGTACCATCTGTCGGTCACGTCGACGCCGACGTATTTTCGCGTAAACAGGAATATAATGCTTTCGCAATAATATAACGTAAAACTACAGAAATCAAGAGAAACCAATTCTTGTTTCGACGTGTCGCAATCAGATTCGATCTGTATAGTCAGCGCTCATGTGAAGCCGCAAACATGATAAACCGAAAGGGGGATACATAGCAGCTTATCATTTAGCGAGTCCGGCCATGCCACTTTCGCGTAGCATTATGTTTTTGTTTGTTTGTTTTTTTGTTAACTGAGTGTCCCTGACCTCAAAATCCCATGAAAACACTAACAAGCTCCCGAGTGCCCAAAATAATTTATCGTAACACTTTCTTACGAACCACTTTTAAAACAAACAAAATAATACCAACCATGAATTGAATCCATCTCACGCTGAGGAAAAATCATGAGCGATGTTTTACTGATACTACTGAGAACAGCTGTTTTGTTTTGTGATGCTGCTTGGCCTAGGCAGACGGCATCGCGCCGGGAAAGTGCTTTGATTTCCACCTAGCAGATGGCACCAGAGCATTAGCTTTCGTGATGCTTTGTCAATTCGATTCAATGTTTTAGAAAGATATGCGATCGCGTAAGATCATTCGTTGATATCTCGACATGCCTACACGCATGCACAGAGGGCTTGACGTATCACGTATCATGGAGAACTAAAGCTCTCTAATAACACACACACATTTAGCACCCCGCACTATGGCTATCTGGCCACACTTACTAAATGGTCGGGATAAATTTCCGGCACTGCCTCTGCTCAGTGGGAGTTCCGGTGCTGTCGCGTGTTCGACTCTCGGCTGCGGACTTGCAATTACGGTGGAATGCAAGAAAACGCTATTTTACCGATGTTTCGGAGCTTGCAACAGACACTTGGTTGGGCAAAATTATTCTGGAGACCAAACAATGCAGATAGCATATATTATCGAGCTTCATGTCGACCTCACTATTCATACATCACATAAACCCTTTCTTCTGACTTTTTATACACACACACACACACACACACACACATATATATATATATATATATATATATATATATATATTGATCTTTTTTAATCCAAGTGAGTGCCCACGTTATTTGGCGGTTGAACAGCGGTATAGCTGCAACGATTTATTTCACCAATCGTTGTCCTACGCTCCCTTAAGCATTTAACGTTGTGGATTAGACGGCTACGTATTGTGCTTGTTGCCGACAATTGCAATTCATCGTAAATAATTCAATGAATCAGCCCACCTCAAGATAAACAGAAGAGAAAACGCTTCGAGTCTTACTTAGAACCTCAGTATTTAATTATGTTTACCCAAGTTGAGCATCGAACTAACTGTTGCTAGGTTATAAAAGCTCCCCAACGCAACAGACACGTAATAAACTGAGTGTTCATTCTTGTTTGTTCGTGTCTGTTGCGATGGGATACTTTTGAAGTAATGAGACTTCCTGAAAAAGTCACAGGCCTGCGCGGCACACGCAGCACAGTTACAGCGTAAGCTGGTGGAGCAGCTCAAGAGTAGCTCCAATTTGGGCACCACGCCCAAATTGGAGCTACTCACGCACAACAGGGTCTTCGCGGGAGTCTGTTCACCTCGTTTTGACGAGAACGATCTGAACTGTCCGCCCGGCGTCGACGGTGAGCTGCGGCTTGTAATGCTCTCTGCGCAGCAGTCTGCTGAGCCCCATCAAGCCTGACAACTGCAACTTACATATCAGGCGAACCGCGTTTGCAGGCACCTTAACTAGATGGCGCCACCATGCTGGCGGAGGCTGGGGATCGCGTTTTTTTTAATGCGCGCCTCCTCTGAATGGCATCTCGTCGTCTGCGCCTGCGCACGATGCGTTTGCCGGTGCATTAACTGGATGGCGCCACCATATTGGCGGAGGCTCGGATCGTCTGCGCCTGCTTTAAAGGGCATTTTTCCGGCGCCTGATAGCAAGCGCTTGCGTGGCTCAGTGGCAGAGTATCTGGCTCCCACGAAGCGGGCGCGGGTGCGATCCCGGCGGGGGTACTTTTTTCCCATTTCCAGCGATAGCAGCTACGTTCGCCGGACGCCATCGGCAGAGGCGGCGGCGGAGGTGGCAGCGGCGGCGGACACCATCGTGAACCGAAACGGCTTTTGGAATGAGCCCATAACAGCTTACGCTGTAAAACATTTGTGTGTCTACGTGGCTGCGTGGGTGATTGTTAAGTCTGTGTGTTTGTTATCACCTTGTGTATAATATTTGTGAGCCAATATCTGGAGAAATACTAGTCCATCTGCCAGGCAAGCATCTCCAGCATTTCATTATAGACCGCGTATCCTTCTTACCAACTATTTGTGTAGAATCTCTCTTAATTGGCATTTGAAGTAATACCAGGCCGCAAGCAGTCGACAAGCAGACGACACGCTTATGACAAGCAGATGCCGACGCGGGCTCTCATATCATTTCAGCATGGCAGAACGCAATATGCTAGTACGGAATTGCTCGCTTTGCTCTAGTATGCATCGTCCGCCATTCGACACAAACGGGTGGTCTTCTTTCAAGTTGAGGAATAGGTAGTGTGGCAGTTTGGCAACAGAAAAAGAGCTCGTTCTTTATATCTGACGAGCCGCACGCTCACTAAAGCCTTTCACAACCATTTCTCCGCAGCGATCGCTACTTCTTCGATCCGCTCCTATCCTAAATTTCATCTCTGCACTGTGACATTAGAAAATCAAGAGAAGCGCACAATTAAAATGAATGAAACCATTTTAAAGGGCATACGCGATTTGAATAAGTGAACGGGTTCATGTAAAATAAGCTCAACCTGAGGTTCTGTACAGGAAAGCTGGAGTGCTCGTTTTCGAGAGTTACGAGCAATGTGTTCTCACTCGTGTTGTGCAAGTAGTGTATTTCGGCACTCAGACAAGCGGCTGACAGAGCCGTCAGCGGCGATTTAGCAGTAATTCGAGAGAAAGGTGTTAGAATGACGTCACTCATCTTTGAGGTCCCGGATCTATGACTCAAAGAGCGTTCACTACATTCCAAACAATTGTTCAGGAGTTCACTCGACCACCGTCACTGGCACTATATATGTATATCTATCTTTATTTATTTGTTTATTTATTTATTTATTTCAGATGTGGATCAGGAAGCAAACAGGGATAGCCGGTATTGTAGTTGACGTTAAGAGAAAGAAATGAAGCCGGTGATGCCAAGTAAAACGTAGGGTAGATAAAACTACTATCCTTACTTCCTATAGCTGTTCAATAATTTGCTGTTGCAATCGATGCTTCGCATGTCGGGCAAAACTGCGACTTTATTTCAAGCGAAGTTCTGTCTTTCAAGCACCGGATTATAACTACCGAAGGTCTACTTGCTTCATATATATATATATATATATATCCATGTCAATTTCTTTGACAAAGTTGTATATGTGATTTTCTGGTGAGACTGCGACAGTCTTGTCAATTGTCAAGAGCTAGATCTTTACATTTGTCGCATTTCAACCTCTTCATGCAGAGCGCTGTGTACAAAATCGCTAGTAACATAGGGAATGACTGGGAAAGCATCCTTCAGCTTTGAGCATACCTGACAACCTCGCAACATGAAAATTCGGGAGACCGCCGCTTTGTCCGTTCGCTATCCCTTTTGATGCAGAAATCAAATGATTTTGTTAAACTGACGCCAAGTCAAAGTCAGCAAAGTAATGCTGTCTCGGGTCGGGGGAGTGGAGGTGTTGGATGAAGTGGACGATGGGGGTCCAGTCGATGCAAACGTGTGTGCTGGAAATTATGTGTGTTTCACTAACATTTTGTGACGTCATTCGCTAGCGCTCTAAGGATTGCTAATACATCAGTTCTTGACAGCGGGATTGTTTCCTGCACGGCGTCTTCATGAGCAGATCAAGCTGCTACATTGTCATGTTTCCTTGCAAATTACGCCACACCGGCTTGGGAGCCACTGTAATGTGACGTCGCGTCCTTGCTCGACGAGGCAATGAAGTACCTCTCGGATTTCTAAAACTAGTTGTCCCTAGGGTTCACGGCGTAAGGCGGAAACCAAGCTATGCAGAGCTTCCTTGGATTCACTGAAAACACTGAATTTGTCACGTGGTTCCACACGAATTTTCCAAAGTGCGCTACGAAGAGCAGCAATGGTTGGAGATTTTGTTTACTCGAACTGTATGAAAACGTCCAGCGACTGTACCGCAATGTTCCGCTTATTTTACTTATTTTGTACTCTCATCACTGCCTGGGCGAATTATTCGTTTGTCGGCATATAATCAGCTTACTTGATCTTTATGTGAAAAATGTGTGAGCGCAATCTGGCTTTTAGTTACACTTTATGTCATTATTATTCTAAGTTCGTTTTACATTTGTTGTTCGGTTGAGCGACGATTAGGCAGTCACCGGCGTCACCCATGATGTAGACACTGCCGTTCGCATACGCATGTGTACGCATTACAGAATAAATCCCCGTCTCCTCCCCCCCCCCCCCACGCCCCGCCCAACCATTGTTATCTCAGGTAATAATTTGTTATTAGACCTTCACCAACACTCAAAATTTTTGTAATATTATATACTCAAACGTGATGCAAATTTCTTAACTTGAATTATTATTCGGTTAGTATTCGTCAGTATTTCGACTATTTGCGAATCCCTGCAGATCTGCCGTTGCGTGAAGATCTCCGCCTCTGCGTAGCATTGTTCCAGCAAAACAGGTGTTACCTCAGCAGGTCTTTCCAAACTTTCCATCATTTCTTTCACAGGTGATTAACTCAACGTTTGACGTCATTCCGTAACAGAGGCAACAATATCTGAAGTCGAGTGTATAGGTGCGAAGATATTACGTCAAATCCATGCGCGTAACAATACTTCATCTTCCTATGTTTGAAAGAGTTCATGCGATAGATGAGCGCTCTATCCCATACGGGACAAATGAACAAGGGACTGGGTGACTGACGATAAGGGACGCGTGCGTACGAGCGAAAATAATGAGCCGTAAACCTTTAGAGACGTCATCCTCTGCTCATGCACTGCGAAATATTAATGGTGCAGCGTATCATTACACTGGCTGCGTCCTACTCAGTCCAGAGTGTCTCGAGAAACTTATCGCACAAAGGCGAAGGTGCGTCTGCATACTAAGTTGTTGTTATCACTCCGCCAAACTCGAAGAATTATACGAATCGCTGCTCTCTGACCTATATGAGATAAATTGGGATGCAAGGGAAAAAAAGATAGCTCCTTTTCTCTTCCTGGGATCCTCCAAAACTGTAGAGATCGACGTAAGTGCGTTCCCGAATTAAAGAGGCGAGCACTGTTTCGCAAAAAAAAAAAACAATTCTATATCATGGATTTATGGCCGACAATGGTTGTAGGCCAGATCACATGTTATCGAAGACAGTGTGACAGCAAGTGGGTTTACTGCAGTAATTTTTTATCTTCATTGGCGCACAAAGATACAATTTAGAAAAAAAATGTTAGAAGAAAGGCATGGGGCAAACTTTTCGTGAAGGTATGCAAAATTCATCGCGAAGTATCTCTGCCCTTCAGGTTCCTTTGTGTCCTTTTCCGGCCTTACGTGAATGGTATATGCGTAATTTCGTTACGTAATAGGGTTTTCCCCCGCAATGCAATACAAATGGCTATGAGAGAGGACCGTAGCGTTAGCTCGGAAAAGGAAGCTCCTAAACCACGTCTGAGATTTGCGAACCCATTTCCAATGAGCACGTTCATCGTTTACGGTATGACATCATCGCCTCCGTTCGGGAGCATGGAAGCGCTATGCACCATGGAGCTTTTTCGGCCCCTTCTTCGAACAATGTGACGCAAACAGGTTCACGTACTTCGTGACACCACCCAGTTAAACGTTGCCGATTGTTTCGTCCGTGGAGATCATCAGAACCGATGATCGGCCTGCTATAGCACGTCCTTGTCATGCAGTCGCGCACTCGCTCTTTCTCCTTGTATCGCTCGCACGTGGTGCACAATCGAGTGATATCGCGACGTGCCACATATATTGCAGGCCGTGTGTGGTGGCAACCGTGAGGTTCCTATAAAAACGAAAGTTTACGGTATCTTGGAGCAAGAAACGGGCGCCAACATGACTTTGTGTATACCGAGGTCACGTGCCTCCCAGAGACGCACACGAGGTTTAGGACAAAGAATACGCCAGTAGAGAAGTAGAGACGAGAGAGAAACCATCCACTCAGAGCTCAGGATTGTTTAGGGGCGCTTCAACGCGCACTCATAAGTTGATATACGAGCATGTTTTTATATATATATATATTTTTTTTGCATTCAGCGCCCAGCGCAACTGGTTATCATCTGTTCGACCTCAGGGCCAACAACATAATTGCTTACTCACCGAGGCGCCAGAGCGGCTTGGCACATGCGAATAGATTTTGTGTTTATTTTTTTAGTTTTTTTCTTGACGTGAGCAGCGTTGCGATGGGACATCGGAAAAGTAAGAAGGGTCAAGAGAAAAAGTGATCCTGCCAGCCCAGTCTGTTCAAGGTTCTCGTTTCACCCGCCTGGTTGGCTTATTGGCTGACGTTGCGCTGCTAAACACGAGGTCACGGGTTCGCTTACCGCGGCCCCGGCAGTCGGATTTTGAAAGCGGTGAGATGTAAAAACGCTCCTGTACTAAAAGAAACTCGGTAGAGACACTTAAGACTGGTTACCTGTGGAAATTCGAAAACATTATACCGGTTGTAGACATCAGAACTACATGGACGCGCTCACTTTATGAACTCATGACATGGCGTTACCTCCTCCCCATTGGCTGTGTCGCCAAGTGCCCAATGACGCACGCACTATAGGCCACACCTTTAGTCAGCCAGGTGGCTGCAACATGGCGCGTGGAATGACGCATGCACGAAGCACACCTTTGGGAAGCGAGCTCGTTTTGCACCGTGGAGGCCCGGATACAATTCCCACCCAAGCCGAGATGTAACAAATTTTCTTTTGAAAGCAATTTTTTTCGCTTTGTTTACAGGAACCTCGCTGAGAAATTTCACTTCAATTCGAGCATTTCTTGACATGTTCGTACTCTTTGCGTCATCGGCCATTTTTGGTACCATCTGTCGGTCACGCCGACGCCGACGTATTTTCGCGTAAACAGGAATATAATGCTTTCGCAATAATATAACGTAAAACTACAGAAATCAAGAGAAACCAATTCTTGTTTCGACGTGTCGCAATCAGATTCGATCTGTATAGTCAGCGCTCATGTGAAGCCGCAAACATGATAAACCGAAAGGGGAATACATAGCAGCTTATCATTTAGCGAGTCCGGCCATGCCACTTTCGCGTAGCATTATGTTTTTGTTTGTTTGGTTTTTGTTAACTGAGTGTCCCTGACCTCAAAATCCCATGAAAACACTAACAAGCTCCCGAGTGCCCAAAATAATTTATCGTAACACTTTCTTACGAACCACTTTTAAAACAAACAAAATAATACCAACCATGAATTGAATCCATCTCACGCTGAGGAAAATCATGAGCGATGTTTTACTGATACTACTGAGAACAGCTGTTTTGTTTTGTGATGCTGCTTGGCCTAGGCAGACGGCATCGCGCCGGGAAAGTGTTTTGATTTCCACCTAGCAGATGGCGCCAGAGCATTAGCTTTCGTGATGCTTTGTCAATTCGATTCATTGTTTTAGAAAGATATGCGATCGCGTAAGATCATTCGTTGATATCTCGACATGCCTACACGCATGCACAGAGGGCTTGACGTATCACGTATCATGGAGAACTAAAGCTCTCTAATAACACACACACATGTAGCACCCCGCACTATGGCTATCTGGCCACACTTACTAAATGGTCGGGATAAATTTCCGGCACACCTGTAGCACACTGCCTCTGCTCAGTGGGAGTTCCGGTGCTGTCGCATGTTCGACTCTCGGCTGCAGACTTGCAATTACGGTGGAATGCAAGAAAACGCTATTTTACCGATGTTTCGGAGCTTGCTAAAGACACTTGGTTGGGCAAAATTATTCTGGAGACCAAAACAATGCAGATAGCATATATTATCGAGCTTCATGTCGACCTCACTATTCATACATCACATAAAGAAATAGGAGCCACCTTATAAAGAGCCGCAAAAACCTTCACTTGTCGAAATAGTACTTGGACAGCGAAAGGAAACAAAACTGAAGCACTTCATGATAAAGCATCACGTCAACAAACGTCTGGCACTGGTGTCGTGATTGCGCGTGGGGTTCCCCCCTTGCCAGGAGTCAATGAGGGTCCAATATTTCTTGCTTCAAGGCACTGTTTTGGAGGCAATGCCACGGCGCGCTCCGAGAGCTTCGATAGCGTTCACAGAGGCCATGATGCCCAGTGCTGATAAACAGGCTTCCACTGCCTAATCGGCATGCTCTATCAATGTCAGCAAGGTCTTTCTCCCGACATTAATCGTGGGGGAACCACACCGAAAGAATGGTCTGTCTGCCTATCGATATGCCGCTGGGAGCTCACTATCTGGACAGAACAGGCAAAATTCTGTCATTATATATTTCTTGCCTGTTCCCATAGGGCCCATCTCGTACATAAACCCTATGTTATATCTCTACTTTAGGCCACCACCCAGTGCACAATCATTGCATTGTACTGGTGCCTACAGATGGGACAGAAACTTAGATGTGGAAGCGATACTGAGATGTTATTACCAACTGTTTATTTTATTGCGATAGCAATTATATGGACACTCAAAAGCAGATTTCTGCCGTCGGCGTCGCCGTCGCCGTCGCCGTGAGGTTCCGTATGACGTCAATGGAGATGAAATCGTCGCCGCGGGCTGAACGCTGTATGTGCGAGTGAAAGGGCGCGAGGGACGCGCGCTTTCACGGGGAGTGAACGCACGGCGGAGAACAAACGCGCGTTCTGCGCTGTTCTGCGCGTTAAGGGCTGCAGAAGTAGGCGTCTCTTTCCTCCTCTACAATCGCCATATATGTAGAGCAAACGTGCCTTCTTCCGACGCGCGACAGGCCGTGGGGGAGGGGGGGGGAGGGAAGGGAGGCGACGTTTAGCTGCGGCACCCAGTGCTTATTTATACCAGAGGCTCCGGCAACAGTCACCAACGCCGCACGCATTTTGAGCGAACGCGGGCAAAACGCCGATGGCGTCGACAACAGTTCTGCGTGTTGCCGGTGCTGCTGCATGTCCAAGTTTATACAGCTGATAAAGCTGCTATCATTACTCCGTATAGCTCTCTTCAAATTTGCTATCGCAATTGATGCTTCGCCTTTCAGGTGAAACTGCGACAACTTTTTTGCATTATATGAAGGTCCTAGGCCTCTGAACCCGAGGAAAGTAGTGACAATATTCGGACGGCCATCAATAATTTATGAGACCATAACAGTTTTTCTACAGCCAGTTTCAGTTTTATTTCACAGGTGTAAACTGTGTCGTGACGTCATAACACAGTATGTGGTCACGTGAGAGCAGGACATTGCTACATTTTGACGTTCGTTCCTTGCTAGGTCGATCGTTCGCTATGCCGCTACATCGGCTGTCACAACAAGCAGCAGCATACGAGTTTTCACACTGCACGACAGCGAGGTCAAAATATCCCTGCGATGAGAGAAGTTGTGATTGACAACATTGAAGGAAAGCTGATCACGTGATGCGCGCTGAAATATCTTACACGTCAGTTTGGCATTGATTTCTATGAAAGTTTTTTTATCCACTTTTAGTGTCTTCTGTTTTCGTGTCGCAACGTTAACTTGCCATAGCTTCATTTCTCCGCAACGATTTCGTTTGATCCTTTACAATTAGAGGATGTTAGCCTTGGGACAACCAGCACTCTTACGAGTGCAATTTTTCATTTTTTTTTACTTTATGGGCGAGCAGACTAGTCAACACTGGCGTCACGTGATCGCGTGCTTTTCCTATAATTCCTAATTTTTTAAAGGTCATGCATCGTGATTTTCACGTGAAGCCTCCTCCTAATTGATTGATTTCCTCTATGGCTACAGGAGAGCCGCTATATATAGCAGAGGTCCTAAAATTATTTTTGAGCAAATTTATTTTGTGTAACGCAAACCAACATAAGGGTGCACGAGCGTTGTCAATAGCGTCCGGCGGCCGTCGGCCCCGGGATTCGAACCCGCGACTTAGCGCTCATTAGCTGAAAGCCATTGCCTCTGCCACGCCGCGTTAGTCGTTATAAAACATAAAGCACATTGTTATGGAACGCGCTTAACCTATTCTCCTAGGTCGTTTTTGCTCAAGTGGCCCAGTTATGACCAGCTGCTTTTGAAAAATTAGGTCACATTCTAGTCTCTCGGTTTTGCCTTCGTGTGAGTTCATTAAATAAACCGTGTGGCATAAGCACTATCGAGGTTCGTGGGTCAGATCTTAAGGGATGTTCGGAATAAGATGTCTCAGTCACCATAAATTGCTAGTTAACCAGGTCGCGGTAATGGCTTCGATCACAAGACGCGCGCCAAACTCCGTTACGCGTGAGCCGCTAAAAAAACGAGGTTGACCCGAGACAGCGGTAATCAGGGAAAACTGCGATAAACCATGTTAGGACGACGCATAGTGGGCCATGAAAGAAAGAAACAAGAAACAATACAACAACAAACCAAAAACAGAGTTTAAAAAATGGCGTTAAACAACAGGAATCGTTGCACCATCAGCAACGTCTCAGCAGACAGGTCCCGCCCACCGTGGCTCCCTCGAAACCAGATAGCCACGCAATTAGGCAATTTCTGGGTAACTGGAACAAGTGCCATGCAGGCGCGTTAAGGCCAGGCGAGCCGAGAAGTACTAACCGAGGATGGCGCAGGGCCTGCTGACCTACATACCGCATACTAACGCTATAATGCGCCGCCTCTTGCTTCCTGACGGTTCTACTGAAGCCTAATTTATGATATGCAGGTTTAAGAAACTGCTGATCACTGTTTGCATTTAACGGTTCTCTTTGG
Organism: Dermacentor silvarum; assembly: GCF_013339745.2. Taxonomy (NCBI): domain Eukaryota; kingdom Metazoa; phylum Arthropoda; class Arachnida; order Ixodida; family Ixodidae; genus Dermacentor; species Dermacentor silvarum. The sequence continues at coordinate 54,932,726 of NC_051158.1, read as the reverse complement.
GCTTCTGTAGGCTATCAAAAACTTATCGTGCTTATCGTGCAACGCCCCCGCAGTAGTGGCGCAATTACGAAGTTATTATATACTGTATACTCTGCACTAAATTCCCGTTCCGTTGTCCTGACTCCGGAGCCCACATTCAGTCGGGGCCCGCATTCCATCGGGGCGAAAATGAATGAAAGAAAGAAGAAGCGAGAAGATTGCTCCAGAGCTCACGACAGTAAGAACTGGCAACAAAACAATAACTTCCCCGCTTTTCGAACTCGGCGGCGTTCTACGCAGCAGCAGCTCCGGACTAGGCGGTGAAGACCAGGCCGTTCCCGTTTGTGCGCCTACCCCCGACGTGAGATAGTCGCCGTTTGACATTGCGAAATGTTTCACTGGAGACTCCCCTTCCTGGTATCTTGGTGTGCCTTCTCGGGGGACGGCTGCACATCGGGTGGTGATTGCCCTATAGGCACACTAGATTGATGTCTATTTTTTCTACCGGCCAGGCTAACACTGCTCGGTTGGCTTCTCTTGCACCTATTAATTACCCAATTGAACTTGTATTGCGCAACGGACTGACCAACGTTCCTATGGCCATGGTACCGTTCACTGGAGAGTTCATTCGAATGAAAAACTCCAAATTCATCCAGGAAGAGCTTCAGAAAGCGACACCTCACTACCAATTGATCACCGAAGTACGCCAGTTTGGTCGCGGTGGCATTATCTGCTCTTCGCCAGACCAGGACTGTATCACTGACCATCTAAAATGTACAAACTTTGCCTCACCTCTGGTCAGCTCCTTCGTTCCTGCTCCCTTAGCCTGTGTTAGGCTAGTTTGTGGTCGTCCTTTCAGAGACTTTAGAGATGTTTACTGTGGTCGGAGCCGTGTCCATATTTCGTTGCTCTCGCTTATCCGAGAACAAGAAGATCCCCACCGAATCACTCATTGTTGCTTTCAGTGGAATAACAGTGGTCCGACAGAGATCAAGGCGTGGCCACTCATTTATCGAGTTTAATCGTTATGCCCTCGCCCCCTTCAGTGTCTAAATGTTGGCACTACGGGCATAGCATTAAGGGATGTCGATCGGTTCCTCGCTGTCGTAAATGTGGGGAAAACTATGCATCAAAAGATTTTTTTTTCACAGCAATGGCTCACACTTAGCTGAATATGTTAAGTGCTTCGCGAGAGCGCATGATTTGTAAATTTTAGAGATCATTGAGCAAAAGAGATGCACAAGACGTGAATGCCGTGCTATCATTGCAGAGCGATCTCGAGGGTATTTATTTATTGATTGATACCTCAAATACCCCTGGTATGGGGTATTGCATGAGGGGTGGGTTACATTTGTACAAGGTCTTCGATGAATGACTTGAAGTGGCATGCAGAGATCGGAGTGGTGCGCCGCGTCGGTGGGCAGATCGTTCCAGCCGTTCGCTGTTGGAATAAAAAACGAGTTGAGATGCGCAGTAGTGCGCGCAGGTGGAGGGTTTACAGCTTAAGAATTACTGTTGCGGAACGAAAGGCGATGAGCAGGTATAATAATCGAGTCAGCAAGAGACGAATGATTAAAGTTGTGGTAGAAGGACAGGCACGTTATTTTTCTGAGCCACACAAGACTGGGAAGATTAGCCGTATGTTTTAGATCAGTTACGCTAGAATAGTATGAATAATCTGAGAAGACAAATCTAATAGCATGGTTTTGAATGGACTCAATAGATTTTTGTAGGTTAATGTGGTGCTAGTTTCAAACTGCGCATGCGTATTCCAGTTTAGGACGAATGAACGTTTGGTACGTTAGCAATTTTACGTGAGGAGCGGTAAACTTAAGCTTGCGCCGGACATATCCAAGGATGCGGTTAGCTTTGTTTGTTGTACTTGTCACTGTGATACCCAGGTACTTATGCTATGAAGCTAAAGATAATTCGAAGTCAAAAATGACGTACCTATGAGCTTGGTAGGAAGCTCGGCAGTGGAATGAGATCTGCGAAGGATTCCTGATATTTAAACACATTAACAAAGTTCTACACCAGTTTTCTACAGTTACTAAGTCGTTTTGAAGGGAAATGTCATCATGGAAGTTATGGATAGGATGGTAAAGGACACAATCGTCTGCGAAAAGGCTAATACAGGAGGAGATGTTTTTCGGTAGGTCATTGATGAAGATTAAACAAAGTAATGGTCCGAGGACGGTTCCTTGAGGAACTTCGGATATAACAGGCGCTAATGAGGAAGTGTGCCCACAAATACAGACAAACTCTTGCCTGTTTTTTAGGAAGTCACACGTCCAGTCGAAGACAAAGGGGTTAAGATTTAGGTGTGAGAGCTTAAGGAATAGACGTCTGTGTGGTACCTTGTCAAAGGCTTTCTCGAAGTCGAGGAACAGGGCGTCTATAGGAATATTGTGATCAATGCTTGAGCTGATGTCATGAGTAAATAATGCCAGCTGGGTCTCACAAGATAAAGCCATGTTGCTGTGGGTGAAAGAAGTGAACAGTGATTAGAAACTTCGTTACATGCGAATAAATGGCGTGCGCCATTAATTTTGAGGCCACACTCGTTAATGAAATGGGTCGATAGCTATTGTGTCATGACAAAGTACTTTTCTTTGGGACTGGGATAATCTTGCCCACCTTCCAGTCGTGTGGCACCACTCCTAATGATAGGGACTGTTGTAAAATGTGAGACAGGATGACACTTGTACTATGTTTGGTATTTTTTAACACCTTAAAGTTAATTCCGTCGATGCCTGCAGAAGATGGCAATTTAAGATTGTCAATTAGTTTGCTGATGCAGCAAATTAGTTTGCGGTGCAGCAAATCGGCCGTCTCATGTAGCGGACTCATCACTTTCTGATGTCATAGCTTCGGCAGTAGAGAGGGCAATGACGAAGGCAATGGAAAGTCCATTTGTGAGCCTATCAAAGTCATTGGCACAAATGGTTTCTACACAAATGACTCAATTACTTCAGGTGGTTGCCCGTCCAAGCGTGACCACTAAATTTCCAACGCCGCCAGATGCGGATGTTGCTGAAGTATTGCATCCAGGTGCTTCTAACATTTGGCCTAACGAGACAGCTCCTGTGTATTCCGTAGAAACGGAATCAGATTGGAGCTCTCATTGGGGCTCGCAAGAAACACACATGGAGCTTGATTCCCGTGCTCTTAAAGGGAGGAGGAGGAAACAACTTTATTTTGTTAATTTGCTTAGTGAGGGGTGGCTACCAGGTGGTGCCTTACAGCCACCTCCTCAGCTCTTTTGATGGCCCGAAGTTGAACCTCCAGGTTCGGGTTCATGAGTATCGTTTCCCACGCTTCAGGCGAGGGAGCGGCCAGGAGATCTGGTGGGGGGAGATCTTCTCTGCAGTCCCAGAGAATATGATTTAAGGAGGCTATGGACCCACATAATGAGCAGTGTGGGTCTGTCAAGTCAGGATAAAAGTGTGCGTATATTTGTGGGCTGGGAAAGGAGTGCGTTTGGAGTCGGCGCCAGGTGACTTCTTGTCTCTTGGTGAGCTTGGGAGGAGGTGGGGGTTTTGTCCGTCTTGCGAGGCTGTAGTATTGGGGAATTTCGTGGTATGTGGTCAGTGGCTCGCTGACCATGTCCCCTGAGTCGGAGATGGGACCCACCGCTCGGCTAACGAATCCTCGAGCACACTGGTGGGCCGCCTCGTTCCCCGGGTTCCCTGCGTGAGCCGGGACCCATATCAATTCAATTGGGGTGGGTTCTTCTTCACTATCTTGTTGTTTAGGGGAGAGTAGGGGATGCAGTAGTCGTAGTGTGGCTGGGGCCACGATTCCACGTGCAAAGTTGGATATGGCGGTCTTTGAGTCGCTGATTATGGTTGTAAATGCGGCTGCTGCAGCGTGGGCAATGGCCGCCTTTTCTGCCTCCGCCGAGTTGAGGGCACGCACAGAACAGGCCGTCCGTATTGGTGTTGCTCGGGGAGTAAATTGGTTGTTGTTATTGTTGTTGATTATCTTGGGGAGGCTAATTACGCTAATTGCGTCCGTGTTATGAGGCAAGGAATATTGAGCAGCGTCAACGTATGCTGCTTCGGAGTTGGACCCGTGGGTTTTGTGCAGGGCTTGAGCTCTTGCTTTTCGTCTGCCGTCGTGATGACCTGCCAGCATGTTCTTTGGCAGTGGCTTGATGATGAACCTCTTTATGATGTTGGGGGGAACGGTGGCGGGATCGTTGTGCGTTGGAGACACTCTGTGCCCGATGCGGTCCAGGATCCAACGGCCTGTCTTGCTTCCCTGTAGTCGGTGAATGTGCGCCATGCGGTGTGTTCTAGAAGTTCTTCCACGGTATTGTGCAACCCCAGGCTTAGGAGGTGCTCGGTAGGGGTGGTACGGATGAACCCCAGCGCAGATTTGTGCACTTTGCGAATGAGGCGGTCCAGTTTTGCTTTTTCAGTTTGGAATAGATGTAGGTAGGGAAGGGCGTAGGTGAGCCTTGAGATGACAAAGGAGTGGATGATTTAGAGTAGCTCCTTCTCCTTCATACCTTGCTTCCGTGCCCTCACTCGGGTGATTAAATGGACCGTCTGATTCACTGCTATGGTGAGACGATCAATGGTGAAGTTGTTGTGGCGATTCTTTTGTACAAAAAGGCCCAGGACCCTCATATAATCCACTTGAGTTATTGCAGTGTTGTTGACGTACACGTTAATGTTGGGTAGTGGGGTTTTTATTCTGCGCCGGTCTGGGGGTCGCAGTATTAGTATCTCCGATTTGCTCTGCGAGCACTCTAAACCCGCGTCACTCACATGCTGTGTCGGCTGCCTTCTGCAGGGTCTCTTCGACTTGTCCGTCGGATCCCGTGGTCCTCCAGAGCGTAATGTCGTCGGCATAGAGAGTGTGTCGCAGGCCGGGTATCTAGTCGAGTCCCTCTAGTCGCTCTTAAAGGGACACTATCGCAAATACTAAGTCAAGCTGAAGTGATGGATTAGTGTTCGAGAATCTCTAAGGCGCCAATATTACCGCAACCAGAGCCTTAGTAATCGAGAAATTGAGATAAATGCAGAACACGATTAGAAACTCCCCCGTCAAATTCAAGCACAAGCCCGGTGACGAAGGCACTCCTCATTTAAGTTCTGTCACTAGTACTCAACCACTCTTTATTAGAACATATTTGCATTCTATTACAAGACGAAATTAAATGCTACTTGACCAGCTCTATTTCTTTTTTAGAAAAAAGAACTCATTGACATTACACGGTTGACAACGACGGGGGTGGTCGAAAGGTTTCGTTTTCGCTCGACTGTGCTCCGCCCGCGCTTTTGTGTTTCAATAGATCCGTTATCGCTTAGTGCTTCAGCGGTTTTGCTGGCTCGCCAAACTCGCACAATGTCACCACTCCCAAGTTGGCGTGGCAGGAGATTTGAATTGCCATAAAAGTAATCAGACCATTGAGATGAAATTTCCTCGTAAGCTAAGTATTTTCTTTGCACGAAACAACCGTTGCGAGGTTTCTGGAATGGTATCTGGAACAGGTCACGTAGACTTCGTATTTGACTTTAGTGTCCCTTTAAACGACGTGCATCTCCTGTAGGGCAGGGATCTACAATGTTACACAAGATGAAGACAAAAAAGGGCCAGAAAGATAACATTCCTGACAAAGAATTTTTGAAGGATAGTGTCCTAGACAAGGCAGTTACTTCTGCTGGTCTTAGCTCAACATAGATACGCCAAAAATATTACAGTGGAATTGCCGTTATATTTATTCCGCTGCTGTTCACTTACATTATCTCTGTATCAAACACCCCCCTGACATCATTGTATTGCAAGAAACCTGGTTATCAGCAGAAAATACATTTAATTTAATAAACTACCGTACATTTTGTTTTGACCATCCCTCTCGAGGTAGCGGCTGAGCTACCTTTATCTATTCACAAATTGCGCACCAGGAAAAAATTACCTACCAACTTATGACTTCAGAAAGTGAAATTATAGCTAGACATTCCTATTCCACGCCGCATCCCACTGACTTTAGTTAATGTTTATTTGCCTGGAGGCATTCTGGATACTAGTGCTCTAGATTCCTTAATTACGTCCTGTCGAAAATAAATAATTTTTGCCGGGGACTTTAACTTTCATCATACTTCGTGGAGTTTCAAGACCGATTCTTGTGGTAAACGTTTGTGCGATTGGGCTGCTAAAAATAATTTATCATGCATTAACGCAAGAACACCCACATTTGGTTGCAGTGAGTCACTTTCCGCGATGGATCTCACCCTCGCTAGCTCTAGCTTGTCAATCTCCACATGGTCTGCTATAAACTCGGGCAGAAGCAGGGACCATCTTCCTATATTTCTCGAAAATATTTCGGTGGCTGGTCGAAAATCGCCGCCGCGATTTTCGACCAGCCACCGCAAGCTAAGTAAGGCGAAGCGGACCAATCGGAGAAGCCGGCACCTACCCTCTTCATGCGGTTATCTTTTTCACTGTGCTCGCTCGGCCACATCGAAACGCGCTCCACCAGAGCGTGCTCCTCGCCTCTTGTCAGCCTATTAGATAAGAAAAACCGCTGAGTGTAGACAATGTTATTTATTTTGAATGCGCACAGAGGTGACCTCCTCTAAACGAGGAGAGTGTTTGATTAGGTTGTTGAGACAACGCTGCAGGTCACCGCCCGATGCTTGCGTCGGTGGTTACGTAAATTTGACGTCAGGAGTTGGGAATCATTTTACGTTATAGCACCCACATGCAGGTGCTACCTGAGAATGCATTTAAGCGTTGCGGTGCGTTGTCCCACGAAACATAAATTTTTATGCACGCAGTTGTGCTGCTCAGCGAGAGGTTGCGGGCTCGATGTCCTGCCCCGGTGACCGCAATGTGGGGGAGGCGAAGTGCAAAAAAAAGAAAGAAACAGAAGAAAAAAATCCGATTGTGTACTCCTAGGTTTATTGGTACACCTTAAAGAAGCCCAGGTTAAAATTATTGCGGAGCCTTCGACTATGGCGTCGCTCCGAAAGTGGACTGCGCAGTTTAGCCATCTTCCGCGACGCACGCTGCATATTGTCTTCGTCCGCTATAGAGCTGCCTGTTGCGGCCTCCAAAATTCGTCGAACAGATGCCAGCAGTCTCGGAGTCTGCGTGGAGCACACAATGCCATCTAGCAGCACAGCCCTTTCTATTCCTTTAACGACAAAAAAAAAACTGTGTTGCGGGGCTAGTTAGCGCATGATTGCACGCGAGGACACCGCAGCAAGCCAGCCCTAGTCGATGCCGAGCCGTTGTTTACCGCCTTTTGTCATGCATCGATTGCCGCCAGGTTTGCGTTGCCCGGGAGCGAAAAAAATGTGAGTGCTCCGCCTATCCAGGCATTCTGAGGGTTCTAGAATTTCTATGAGTGGCCTGACACGAGCGCCCGCCGTCAGAACACGCGAGCGCTCATCGTAGCTTGCTGGCCGACATCGTTCACAAAAGGTTTTCGGTTACACCGAGAGTTCGTGGTTGGGAAATGCGAGCGAGGGTGGCACCGTCTATTAGCGGAGGTAATGGGAGTGGCTTCGGGGGGAGGACAGCTTCACTGGAAGAACTTTGCCTCCTCGGACTTTTCGGGATTCCATGGTAGTCTCCTAATGTTCGTGGAAAGTTGCAAAAAAAAATTTCAGTTTTTCTGACATGGCACGGACATTGATGCGATGGCTAACTTCTGCAAAGGCTTATGCTGCAAAGGTGCACTTCTCTGAAACTGCTTTTTTTATGGCATACCAAATAGCGTCCCTAGTTTTAATATCTGCTACTTTGACACCCCATATCAACCACGGGAGGTGGGGGGGGGGGGGGGGGACGATGTTAATAGCGTTCTTTTCATTGTTTATCCTCTGCAAGCACTGAATACAGTAACATGACACGGTTCTTCGAGCACACTTGACCACAGATTTTCCGAGCACCGTATTCGCCAGTAGCGTAGGGTGCGGGTGTTGCAAATAGCTGAAAGATAAAGAGAGAGAGAAAGCGAAGAGAGGAAAGGCAGGGAGGTCAACCAGACGAACGTCCGGTTTGCTACCCTACACACGGCGGTAAGAGAAAGGGGGAATAGAACGAGGAAAAGAGGAAGAGAGGAAACATTGTGTGTGTAGCGAGGCACCATGACACCAAAGTCAAGTCCCGTAGCTGGTGATGTGCGTTGAAGACATCTGACATGAACCAAGGGCCAGTGGTCATTGCGTGAATAGGACGCGGTGGGTGAGCCATTGGGCTTACCGAGACTTGCAAGCACTGGATTAAGAGTATCCAGTACTTGCACTCCACTTCGTGCTGACGGAGTACGCAGCTTGCTTAAGAGTATACGAAGGGTATTTATAAGGGACCGAAGCATCACAACCACTTGCCGGTCTTCTTCGGGCAATTTATCGGGAGTCAGCATTGTGGACTCTACCGCGGTGCACTGTATACTTTGATCTGACTGTGGTGCCGGCTGTGGCATCGGTTGTGGCTCCGCCTGTGGCCTCGGCTGTGGCGTCGGCTATGGCGTCGGCTGTGGCTTCAACTGTGGTGTTGGCTGTGGCGTCGGCTGTGGCATCGGCTGTGGCCTCGGCTGTGGCGGCGGCTGTGACGTCGGCTGTGGCCATGACTGTGGCTTCAGCTCGGGTATTCGCTGTGGCTTCGGTTGTGGCTTCTGCTGTGGCGGCGGCTGTAGCTTTGGTAGCCCGGGCCAGGCTTCAGTATTGGTGTTCTCCGGCACGACGTTGTCAGTATTAGACTCGACTCCGCCAGGCCTAGGGGGCAGAGGAGGAGGAGTTGTCGGATTTGCCGCGCTCTTCATAGAAGAATCTTCGTTTATTGGTCCGACGGCGTCCACAGCATCGGGAGCGTCGCTTTCTAATGGCCGCAACAGCTTCCCGACGAAACGAACGGTCTCTTGCCATCTGCTTCAAGACCGCCCTTTCTTTCCTCATTTTAGGGCAGTCCTTTGAGGTAGCATCATGGGACCCAATGCAATTGGGGCATTTGAGCACCGTGGCTACACAGGAGTCTGCAGCGTGGGGTTGTGCGCAGCGCGAGCAAACTCTCGTATTCTCGCACACAGCGCTCACGTGACCCAGCCTCGGGCAGTTGCGGCATATTTGTGCTCTTCGGATAAATGGACGCATGGGGTGTCTAAAGTGGCCCACCTTGACGTGTGAGGGAAGAGATTCGCCCTTGAAAACCACCTTCACACAGCGGGATGTGCCGAGTCGAGAAACATGAGTGATAGCGCAGCCATCAACGGCTGGCTTAATTAAAATCGGCAAGTCGGCGCTGGAGATCGAGACGTCCACGTCGCTGATGACACCAGTAGTGGTATCACTGTCCAGAGGAATGCACGAGCGGACCTTCATGCCGCCAAGTTCCGTAAGTTTGCTCAAAGTGATCCGTGCCGTCTCATGTACGACGTCAATAGCCAAGACATTTTTGCGCGTGTCTCTGACATCCGTGACTTGATTTGGCACCACCGCTTCGAGAAGCACCGAGACAGACTGTCGGTTGAGTCGCCTCAGGTTGTCGGTAGCGAGTTCTGGTATAAATAAAATTGTACTGACGGCGCTATTCCGAGTTGGTCCTGCAGTCGACGTACTTGAAGGCAAGTAAGCCCTGGTGTTTCTTCGTTTCGCCTTGCGGCTCCTCACAAGCTGAAAGTCGTCATCGGAGAAATCCGCACTGCTGAGCGAGTAAACACTGGTATCGTCGCTGTCGGTGTCGCTCTGGAAGCCGGTCCGCTTCCTAGACGCAACCACCGCTGAAGTCGCCATCCCCAGCAGAGGCGCGGGGACGTCAACTGGCATCCGTGCAACAATCCATGACGGCTACCCAGAGATTTATAGAGAAATCAGGTGAAAACACCCGTGCTACAGAAGTAGCATTCTGGCTCACAGAAACTTCCGCTGAAAGATAAAATAGCCATATCAACTATAGCTATTGAAAGATAAAATAGTCATATCGACCCACAACACGATCAGGAAAGACGCCAGCACAGAGCCTCACACTTGACAACAAAGCTAAGCAGAATGCCACCCGAGATGGTTGCCTTCACAGACGCCGCCCTTGGCGGAGACGGAAGCTTCGTATCAGTGGTAGTCGACGGGTCCGGAGTAGAACAGGGCGCGATATATACAAGCGGAGTAGACGCCACGGCAGCGGAGGAAGCAGCGATCGCTCTGGCGTGCGTTAGCACGGACGCGAGGGTGATCGTTAGCGACAGTAAATCGGCAGTAAGAAATTTCTGCAGAGGCAAAATATCAGACTACGCGTACAGCATAATATCGAAAGGTTACATAGACAGAGGGATCACCATAACCTGGGCCCCCGCTCACTGCAACATAACAGGAAACAAAGCTGCCAACGCCCTCGCCCGAGCGCTCATTATCCGGGGGGGACGGCGGCCTCAACCTAACTTTAAGGTCGAGATGCTCGTGACCTACCACGATATCACAGAGCACTACAGATTAGGACGCCGGAAATATCCACTCCCGGATAGGTCCCTCACGTCCGCACAGGCGGTCACCTGGCGCCGCCTGCAAGCCAAGAACCACATGTCTCCCAGATGGAGATACCTCACGCAAACGGGAAATAAGGAGGACCAATTCTGCAGATTCTGCGATAAGATAGGAACTTTAAGGCATATCCTATGGGAGTGCAGCTACTCCCCGGGATATAATTTATTCACGGATGAACAAGCATACGAGACCGCCCTTCATAGCGAAGACCCGGCGGCACAGGCCAACATTGTCCGTCTGGCAGCTGAAGCGGCAAGCCGCTTCGTCTACTAACCCCTGCCCCTTGGGGTGACATCGAGCTCCCTGGACGCCTACGAGCGGTACCGTAGCTCCGGTGTCACCCCTTACGAACAATAAAAGTTTACTCACTCACTCACTCACTCATATCGACTATAGCCCTCGCAATTCGATTTTAGATTCCATTGGGGTGCGAGCTTTTCGAAATTTTGAACTGTGCGTTTGTCACTGAACATGCTGCACCCCGCAAGACTTTCTGTTATATGTGGTAAATAAATATGGGAAAGCGTTGGTCTTGCAGCAGTCGTTGTCGCTTAAAACGTCGTTTGCAAGGCACTGAATGGGTTTCGTGTGGTGTAGTATACGCTTCCTGCGCTTAAGTGGTCATCACTGCTTTATATGGCTTCTGTAGCTACACGATATTTATTCTTCGGGGCTGTCATAGGAAGGGAGTTGGCGGTCTTCACTGGAGAAGTTATTTTACAGCGGCAGCTTTTATAGGTTGTCAGATAGCTTAGATTTATTCTTATTTTATTTATCATTATGGTGAGCGCTGCTGTATCTGACTGCAAATAAGAATCGATCATTCAGGAGTCATCAAACTGCGTGCCTAATTATGTGTGTAACAATTATGTAACATATTCGAACGAGACGATGCGCTGCGGTACATCACAGATGTTATTAGGGATAATTTCGGCAGGAATGTAAGTGTAGTCTCGATTCAAACCGATCCAGCAACAACAGGAAAGCCTGAGAGAAGAACATTTAGCGTAGAAACCTTTTACTGAAAAAAGCCGAAGAAAATGTCCCTCATAACACGGCCGCAGGATCCGATGGAATCCCATTATAGGTAATCAAACAGCTAGGTCCAAGAAGCAAGGCACTGCTCACTAATGCTACAGAGCAAGTGATTAAAATGAAGAAAATTTCTTTTGGATGGCGTAAAAGCACGATGACCGTCATGTACGAAGGTAAATGTGACAAGGATGAGATGAGCTCGTGCAGGCCAGTTACAGTGACGCCGATGGTTTATAGAATGACAATGCAAGCCCTTAAGATATGAGGCCAAGTGCTGGGAAAAAAAGCTTAAAAATAGGATAAACAGTACAACTTATTGGTGGACATCATAAAGCACACTTTTTTAGGCCCATGTGAGCCTTTTAAAGTTTGCATTATTTTTGTAATATTTTTATTATTTGAAAAATTTAATTAAAGCTGTCTTACGCCAATAGTCATAAATCTAATTTAACTCGATAAAAAAGCACAATTTTTGGCAGTAATACGGGAGAGGCTTCGATCTGTGCAATGAACCAAAATTACTGAGATCAGATGAATTATCAAAGCATAGTGATGAAGTAACCGAAAACGTGTGCTTCCATTGGGTGTGCCTTGGTGTAAAAGGCATCCATATCAAAACTTGTGGCACGATTTTACTTATTGAGGTTCATTGCACACCCAATAAAGTGAGAAAGAATTGTGCCAAGTTTCACAAAAAACTCTTCATTAGGGAAAAAGTTATGAATGTTTGCGTTTGAAGAAATCGCAAAAAGATGGGTTCTGAGAAAATCAACAAAAACATTTCAAAGCATAGCGCTTGCATAAGATGATCAGGAGAGCTAAAATCCCATATATTTGTAGCCAGTTCTGCCTTGGGTCTTGCTCTTGTCTGATTTTGCTTGTGTGGCACCTCGGCTTACTTTTTTTTCTAGCTTGCTTTGCAGTATTACAGGCACTTGCCGTACGTCTCCAGGTCCGTCGCCTTGTACTGATTACCGGCAAACTTCAATTTTGTGCGTCTTTGCGCTCTAAACTTCCCCATTCTGTGGCTGCCAGTAAGAAAAGTGAGCGACAGAGAGTAAGCACATCCATCAAACGATCCGCTGCTCCTTTAACGCGCGTGCAGCCTCCAGAACGTAAACAACACGTGCAAAACATTGCCCGTCCACCTGGTCAGTCGTTTATCATTTTAATTTATAAATAATACGTTGAAAATGCTATTATGACATTGCTACACTTTGTACGTGATACGATTCTTAAATAACCAGCAAAGAACTGCAAACCAGGACAGTTTTTCTCTTCTACAGAAAACTGGTACTTTCAGTTTCGGTTTCGTAGACGCCGGGTGGGTTTACATTTTTTTATGTATCTTTTGAACGAAACTGCGTAGGACGATACTTTTTGCAGCAAAATGATGGAGAATCAATCCCTCATCTAACAGAATGGAAAACAAAAAATTGACATTTTGAAAAAAAAATTGCAATTTCGACTTGGCCTCACACCTTAAATTAGAAATGTCGAAGTGGGTGCACAACACTGATATACTGGAGGAACTACAGAATGGGATCGTACCAGGAAGATGTTCAGAGAATAATCTATTTGTGGTAACTGACTGCATAAAGATTTCAATGGCTCCGAATATACGGTAATTAGTTTCTAGATATTAAGACAGCCTAGTACAACGTAAGTATAGGTAATTGTTATGGGATATTCTGTAGCACGAAGGCATGGATGATGATTTCGTGGAGCTTGTGAGGGATATAGAAAGAGATAACCCAGTACAAAGTGTGGGAAGACCAGAAATGCAAAACATTGGTGGAAATTCACAGAGGACTGAAGCAAGTATGACCTATACCTCCGTTGTTCTTCATGCTTTAGCTTAAGGGCATACAAAGACGCCTGGAAAACAGTGAATGAGGGTTTGATTTAGCTTACATTCGTAATGGACAAACGTTGCAACGGGAGATATACGAGCAGACGACTCAGTGCTACTAGCGGACAATACAAGAGATGTACAGAGACTTGAGAATATGTGTGGCAATGCATTCACAAATGTAGGCTTGGTACAGAGAAATCGGGAATTATTATACTCGTATTTCATGAATAGACGAGTGATTACGTGGTTCCAATTCAACAACGACTTGTACCCATAGTCAACCAATATAAATACGTGGGCGCGTACACACAAACGAAGGGAAGACTTACTGAAGAACCCATCGAGATAACGTGAAAATAATGGGAAGCGGAATACAGCACTAATGAAGCGTAGATCAATATGGTGCTACAAATAAATATGAGGTGGTGCACTGAATCTAGAAAGGAGTAATGGTGCCAGCACTGAGGTTTGCTATTGCCATTCTGTGCTTCAAGTCGGATATCTTCTCTGGTTCCGAGGTTAACCAGAGATCGGTAGACCGGTTGGCTTTGGGAGCCCACGGTAAAACCACAAATTAGGTAGTGAACGGTGACATTGCTTGGGCCTCCTTTGAAGCAAGAGAAGTGAAGAACAAAATTAGTTTCCAAAATAGACTGAGGCACATAGATGAAAATTGATGGGCGGCTAAAGTGCACAGGCCTCAAAAGCGTGGACACGGACTCGAGGAAGAGGTCAAGAAAGCTGGCAACAATGTGCAGGGTAATTGAAAGTGTTTATAGACAACCTCTCGTAATGAATAAGAAAGTGACGGAAATAGCAACGGCGAATTGGATGCAAAGGATAGAACAAAAAAAAACATCCGTGGAGATTTGAAATTACGGCAAGAAAGAAATCAGGAGAGATAATCCTTACAATAGCATGAATGGCTGTGCCCTGTTATTTGAGACCCGAACTAGGGACCTGAGCACGTAAGCATACAGGAAAAAAATATTCATAACCGGACGAGGGACACGATTTCTGCAGCAGAAGTCCAGAGACGACTGAGAGCATCGTAATGAAACGCCAAGATATTCGGCTAGCAAGACCCGGAGGGAACGTTCGCCTGCCATAAGCACTGGGATGCACAAAGGACGTAAGCAATACGTAGTCAGCGGTAGACATATGCAAGAGGCGTTTGCAGTATCGATGAAAAAAAAAGCATGGAACAGGTCGATAGAGCCGGCGTCGTTAAAGTCACAGGTAGCTGCGATATAGCTAAGGAAAGACGTTTTAATGCAGAAAGAAAAATATCCAGGAGAGATAGGCAAAATGATAAACTGTATTAGATATGTACAACCTGATTAGATCAAGTACGTTAGGTGGCTATGCACCGCTGCGCAGTTTCGGAGCTAATGTCAATAGAAATCAATAATAATCATCATCAGTCAGTGTTCTTGCGCTTGGAGTTTACGATTAACTCGACCTTGCTCTGCAATCTGCTATAGTTGTCTGTCTAGCTCGGCGGTGACTTCCCGGACGGGAACTAGGTCCCAGTTCCGATCGGCCGAACAGGACAAGTTTGTCTTTAGCTACGAAAGCATTTTCCTGACAAACCAGTATTGCGTTTTCACTCTAGCTTGCTGTATAATCTGGGGTGGATGACAATCTTTTTTTTCAGGATTAGAACCGATCACAAGACACGTTGATTTGCTCTGAAGAATGTAATTCGTTCCATGCCAAAATGTTACGAATAATAAGCAATAATGAATACAGAGCATAAATGAAACATCGATAGTGATAACTATAGCTGTTTACAGGCTGATTAAACCTATTGCGTATTATGCTGTAGCAAACGTTAGAGGGAAAAATAGGCCCATAAGCGCTGTTACTCTACCTGTATCGTACCACTTTACTAAACCAGTGATGTGCACGAGCTGTGGTACGTCATAACACATCGTTTTTGTCGCACTTTCGTCGCAAAATGTGGCAACGAGCTAGGCGGATGCTGCCACGATAGAATAATGTTTGTTTTAATGAGTATAGAAGAAACAAAATGGAAGTTGTGAAGCTCGAAGCCCTATGGCTACAGCCTATGTTTATATTGCTGAAATTAGAGAGCTTCAGATTAAAGGACGCAAGCAGCTTACGTAAACAAGATCCCTGTTTGGGTTCTTGTAGGAAACATCATTTCGTTAACAGATCAGTAACTACCCTCTTCCGTTGGTCCAACTATTCGAAAAATCATTACAGGTGTGCTGAGCACCCTGTTTCAACAATGAGACAAAAAATCATCCTACAGATAGGGTGCATAAGGAGCTTGTTTACTCCGTAATAAGTCGCGTTTCTGCGATGCATTCACTACTAATAAAAACACAAATGTTAAGCTAGACGTGGGTGCTTCATATCGGCATTTATGTGGGTAGACGAAAAAGCAACATGCACTCTGTCCTCTGCACTTATTGTACGCGTGTGTACACAGAGCCCAAACAACGGCAGACGGTATTATCGAGACGGTACATTTCTGAGAAAGTTGGTCAAAGCCGGGCATGTAAGCGCATATCTGCCAAAAAACCAACCGATCGATACCCCACATAGAGCGGTCGTGTCCGGGCAACCTGCACGTACCACGGCCCTCTTTTCTCTTGCTCTTGTGTTATTCTATTTATTTGTGTGTTTTACGTTCAGCTACTGACCGCTACGTGGCGTCCTGGCGCAGCCTTTTCCAAGACCTGTTGCTGGCAGGCGAGAGGAGAGCGAAAACGAGGAAGTCACGCGGATTGGCGAATCGCCATGACGCAGTTCCAAATCACTTCCTCGTTTTCAGCGACCCGATTTCGAAGAGGATTCCGGGAAATCAAAATACAAAACCAAGATCTCTACAGGTGCTCAAAAGGGGGAAAAAATAAAGGGAATAAACCTATCATTAAGAACTCCCTGAGTCGGGCGGTCAAGGTCACTGGTGGCGCAGCGGTGGGTTCGGGTTCTTGGCTGCCGCGGGAATATTTGAGAGGAGAAAGAGAAAGCGAGAGCTATGTTGCGCTTCCGTCCGCAACGCGGCGCCCTCTTTCACTCCACTTCGCCTTCCTCCACCTCACCCCGATGTGATATGTCTTCTGCTTGTTTCCTGTGCGTCTGTTCTTCTGCGCCACCTGTAAGTTAAGCGTGTTGCGTCTCCTCCGCTACGCGGCGCGCCATTCCACTCTCCTTCCGATCTTCTTTCTTCCTTCCTTTGAGCTTCGCAACTTCGTTTCTTTCCATTCGGCAGCTTCCGTTTCGTCTGGAAACGAAGGTGTGCAGCTACCAGCTGTCAAGGAAATAAATTTACGGAAGTTCTTGCAAGGCAGCAAGCATAAGAAAGGGGGCAGGAAAAATTGTGAGCTTCGAGGTGGAATGGGTGATATTTATCAGTTTTACGCACGTCGTTAGGATGCCTAGTTAAGGTCGACGATGCGGAAACATGGCGAATGCAAGAAACAAAACGCTGTCTAGAGTTGTTTACTATCGCGCAAGTTCTGTCTAGAGAAATAAATGCAGGGCAACGCTTATTAGCGAAGGTGGAAAACGCATGCGATGCACATAACAGAAGTAGAAGCGAAGCAAGCAAAACAGTTCGGAACGAATTGTTCTTGGCATAGGTGGCGTTCACTACAGGGAATAGTTACCGCTAGAGAAAGGAAACACAGTGTTGGCTTTCAAATCAAACTTTTCTTTACCTGGCCCACCACGGCGTCGCATCAGCAAATATCTTTCAGACTGCATAAATAAATGTATTTTGTGCACCGGCCCGTATAACCACCGCATGTTGAGCTTCAATGTTGTGCTGGTGCGCGCGGCTTTCTTTTGCGTAACCGAACAATAAATGACGAGATAAAACACCTAGTACACATAATGCCGCTTCATATGGCATCTATAATGCACTCATAAGTCTTAACAAAACAGCGCGTGTTGCTCGACAGTTTCTTTGCAATTTTTCATATTTAGTATGTTCCATTCTCGGGCTCCTGCGCATTAGGCCTGTTCCTTAGAAATCGCCTATAATTGGTATGTGCTATGTGACACAGGGGGGAATTGAAGCTTTAATAGTACCAAAACACATGCGCAGTGATATAAGGGGTATATTACATATATATCGCTATTATGTCTTCGTGGACCGACATACCGACGTGTCTCAGTGTATATCCACCTTAACTTGCGGTTGAATTTTGGCATAACTTGTGAGCAGGAACTTATTCGTTGCGTGGTATTGAAGCTGTGACCTGTGCAGCGGCATAAACACGACATATGATTGCACGCTGCGTAAAATTAAAACAAAGACAATTGTACGCAATGGGCTTATTTTTACATAAGATTAATTGAGCACCTTCACGATATCTTCAGTTCCCGTAAGTCTCTACCTAGGTGTTTGATGTAGGATTTGCAGTTTTTATAGTCCTTAATATAACTGCTTTGTAAAAGCTTAGACTCAGATGCATTCCAGCATGAGCGTTGGACCTGCATTATTATTTTGTTTCCTGGCGCTTCGTATTTACAGCGGTAATTGTATCTTTTGGCGTGAAAAGGCCCTTCTTTACATCGTTTCGACTTTCGTTTTCATTAAGGCGATTACCATCTTTAGTTGAATATATTAGTACACCGAGGGAGCTAGAATGATAAACAAGCCTTCATGTGTCTAAAGCAGACGGCGTTCTTGCGCTAGAAGAAGAAGACTTAAGCGCCTGATTCTCCGCGTCCTTGAGGGAAGGCTTAGGAGAGGAAGCAACGAAAAACTGAGCAAGAGCGACGAAAGCGGCGTTTTGTCGATGTTTTTTTCCTTCATCTGGCTCGCCCGATATATGGCGACAGCTTGGTCATATGGTTGCGAAAAGCGTTGGAATGTGCTAGCTGTGTAAGCTTCTGGCCGGGGACCCGGCATAACCCGGCCGCTTCGCGGATAACCGCGGCAAGCCGCGCTCGGATGCGGGCTCGTCTGTCGTCTGCTACGCACCTGCGCAGCAGCCGACAACGCTCCGCATGACTACACGCAGACGAAGGGTAAAAAAAAATATAGTCAAGTCAACAAAGATGGCCAATTTGCGACCGGAGATCAAACAGTATTTTGTTCTCGCTTTCGGAAAGAGAAAGAAGGACGCGGGAACCGGATATTTTAACGTTGAAAAGTTGACGTGCGCTCTATTAGTCGAAATGCTGGTGAAGGTTACAGGAAAGCGCGGACGAAATTACCGGGCTGAGGGAACGGCATGACGGGGCGTTCAAACGAAAACACAGTGGTGCCATACAGTAGCAGACGATTCTGCCCGCTCCAACAGTGAAGTAAAAAAAAAGGTCACTAACGCAAAGAAAGATGTCCGCTTCACGACTTCACATTGAACGGTCCTTTGTTCTCGCTTTGGCGAAGAGAAATTTTGACGCCGTCACCGGGGGGGGGGGGGGGGGGTTGAGCTCTGAACAGTTAACGGGAGCTTTATTCTTCGCATGTTGTTATGTTTTCGCAAGAGCGCAGACGAAATCGCCTAGCACGGCTCGAGTGTGCAGATGAAAGGAACAGCGGTGGCACCACTACTAGACGGGGAACCGCGAACACGGCTGCGTGCTTGCCTACAGAAATTTGTCACTGTTAGGCGACTTGGGTCTAGCCGTGGCGCGGCGATATCTGAAGGCGACACAGATGGAGTCGTCAAAGCGCTGCACCATCTAATAATACAACTGCGTGCTTTTGTTTGCTTTTTAAAATCCTTTTTGCACAGCGTGCAGCGTCGACAGTATACGTGACCGCGAAACTTGAAGACGATTGGCTGTCCGCGGTTTTCTTTTTTCCTTCCTTAGGGAGATTAAAGATACAATGCGGCGTTTACGATCAGTAACGGAGGAAGATTTTTGTTGACGATCCCTGTATCCAAATGGCGAAGAAAAAGACGCATTATTAGCGGAAGATAACGCGGGCTTCCACTACTTTTCTTTTGTATTTCGTAACGGACTGATTGTTATGATAATGGCTTGCAACATATTGAAACGAAGAAGGAAGACAGGCATAAACTGGCAGTGATAGAGAGAGGAGCCATAAACGCTTCCACGTGGCTTTTACGAACAGAGGCACAGATCAGCAGACACGTAAGCAGACATATATATATATATATATATATATATATATATATATATATATATATATATACAGGGTTTCTCAGCCAACACTTTCAAAATTCTTCAAAGTTGCCTGCGGCAGATACCGCAATTCTAGTTCATGAGCTGGTCTACTCGAAGAGGCGGACATTACTTGCACAAGAAATTGAAATGCATAATCGAATAATTAACAAACATTCACTAATTAAGTTTTTAACTAATTACCTGATGGCCCATATTGCAATTTACAAATTGTAGCCGTGGAGTTCGCAAGGCGGATCCACTTGGAACGAATTCTCGCGATGACACCACTTTCAAGATATTAATTCCCGAACTTTGCGGAGAAATGCATTGGCGTTCCAGTTAGGTTCTTAACAAAACGTCGCTTTATGCATTGAAGCACAAACTTAACTGGAACGCCAATGCATTTCTGCGCAAAGTTCGGGAATTAATATCTCTAAACTGGTGTCATCCTGAGAATTAATTCTAAGTGGATCCACCTTGCGAACTCCACGGCTACAATTTGTAAATTGCAATATGGGTCATCAGGTAATTACGTAAAAACTTAATTAGAAAATCTTTGTTAATTAGTGGATTATGCATTTCAACTTTTTGTGCAAGTAATGTCCGCCTCTTCGAGTAGACCAGCTCAATAACTAGAATTGGGCTATCTGCCACAGGCAACCTTAAATAAATTTTGAAAGTGTTCGCTGAAGCATCCAACGACGGAATCACTACCACCTGAACCTCGTCGCAGTCGTCGACTGGCGGGACTTCCACCTCCTCAACAGCAGGCATGTCCCGAGGAACTGAACCTTCGAGGCCGACGGGCTCTTCGCAACTTTAAAAGGAGCCACCCAGCTTTGCCGGGACTGGCGGTGAGGACGTGGACGATTGGTTGAAGCAGTACCGACGGGTGAGCAAACATAACGGCTGGGACTCAGCTGCTCAGCGGTTAAAGGTTGTGTTCTCGCTCACGAACACTGCTCTGATGTGGTACGACAACCGCGAGAACACGCTTAAGACCTGGGATACGTTTGTCCAAGAACTGAAAAAGTGCTTTGGGGACTCCGCAGCGAGGAAGAAGCGAGCTGAACAGACTTTGTCCCAAAAGGCCCAACCCTCTGGCGAAACCTGTACTATGTACATAGAAAAGGTCCTCAAGCTATGTAGACACGTGGATTCTAGCATGTCCGATTAAGATAAGGTGGGTCATCTTCTTAAATGCATAGCTGAAGATGTATACCAGTTCTTAATAGCTAAAGAAAACCTGACAACTGTGGCCGACGTGATTCAACATTGCCGCACGTTTGAAGCACTGAAGATGCGTCGCGTGGAACCGAAATTTGGCCGTTTGGCTAGTGTGCCGACCTTGGCCGGCGTTGACGCGAGCACACCATCCGATCTGTCGTCGGCGATACGACAGATAGTTCGGGAAGAGCTCCTGCGGTGCCACGAAATCGGCCGTTGTGGTAGCGGCGACTCGCGATGCAACGAGCCCGGACTACCACCTGCGTCGTGGCAACCCTCTGTTAATGCGGCGAACGTGGACGATTATAGAGCTGTGCTTCCATCTGCACCCACCAACCGGCCACGCTTCAACAACGAGCAGCAGCGCCGCACTTCTTATCCGGCGCAGCGGTACCGTACCACTTATTCAGGGTACACAGAATATCACGATCATGACAGATACCCCGTGCTTACTGGCGGAAATGAAGGCTTTGAGCAGCACCGTGAATTTCGGCCTCCTCGCGTGTGCTATAGTTGCGGTGTTCCTGGCCACATCGCCAGGTTTTGCGACCACCGCCGGCCTTTCCGAGAAGAACCTTCACGAGCGACGTACCATGCAGTCAAATTATCGACCATTTTCCACGTCATGGTCTCCACGCCCGCCAACCAATCGTGGAATTCGTCAAGGTAGCTTCCGGAACCCGTCACCAGCCTCCGATCGTAGCTTAACGCCACCGCCTGCTCCACGCACTCGGTGGTAGCCATCGCCGCGGCGTCGCCTGCTATCCCCACCACCGGAAATCTAGGTAGTGTGGCCGATGGGGGTGAGGTCGCTGGATATCGTTCGCTGCCAGCCGACATTCCTCCGCCCGTTCTAATGCTGAAAAACAAAGTTCACGTGCTTGTTGACGATATACCTACAATGGCTCTTGTGGATACTGGGCAACAATTTCTGTGATGAGCTTAAATTTTAAAGCCCTACTGGGACAAAAAGTGATGTTTTCTTGGAACAATATTTCCACGTTTCGTAGTGTTAGTGGTGACACGTTGTGCCCAATCGGTGTTTGCACTGCGGATGTGTTTTGGATGGCAAAGTATTTACCACTGAATTCACCGTCATTCCTCGATCCACGCATGATGTTATTTTAGGCATTGATTTCTTGCAGGAGTGTGGTGCAACCGTTGACTATCGAAGTGGGTGCCGGTACTACACGTCGTTCTTCTCTAACTCGCTGCTCTCCAAATGTTGTTGTGGCTGCTGATGCTGCCACTCCACTACCTTTGACGCACTGTGACAATATATATATACATATGTGTGCGTGTGTGTGTGTGTGTTAGTACAAATGACGAATAGATGACTATGCAGATGAAACGAAAAGATAAATAAAAACAAGAAACATACAGGGATGAACATGATATGTCTTTGAAGTCAGTGTTTCAACGCGGGGACTTATTTCATCTGCGAAACAACATCTAGTTGTAGCCTTGGCGATGACAAACCACCAAAATATGTTTAGAGAAGAGAAGAAAGATGTAAGAAACGTGTTCAAGGGTATTTTTGTCATCACGGCAACCACGTCGAGATGTTGCCCTAAAGTTGGAAAATACCCTCGAACACGTCTACTCCAGTTTCATTCACCTCTAGTTCGTACACTGTTGATCACTTCAAGTCTCCATCTTGTTATGACCCTTAAGTCCTTTTTGACATTTCGATTTTTTTTCCTCCAAGCATATCTACTAACTAGAGAACTACTGTCAACCAATTTCTAACCATCGGGAATAAGAATAAATAAAGAAAGCAGCTATCCAGGTCTTTCGATGCCATAGTAATTGGTTTCATTCGTTGAAAACAAGCTGTATTCTTTATCTTTGCGTCACGGTGTAAAACAACCATGTAAAAGCTTCAGCGTCGTCTGTTATGTCAACGGGCAGACGACGCGCGTCTGCAAGCTTGCATTTTTCTTCTGCCTCTAGTTCGCTTACGGTATGTCTGCTTCCATTATTCGTCTTTTGTTTGCG
This sequence comes from Dermacentor silvarum, assembly GCF_013339745.2. Taxonomy (NCBI): domain Eukaryota; kingdom Metazoa; phylum Arthropoda; class Arachnida; order Ixodida; family Ixodidae; genus Dermacentor; species Dermacentor silvarum. Next base: position 54,910,019 of record NC_051158.1, on the reverse strand, counting down.
TTTGTTATTGTTGAAAGGAAGAACACGTGCGAATGAACTTTCGCTCAAAGGATGAGAAAGACTAACAAATGTCGTACCGTAGAAAGGAGACACTCGCGGAATTGGATGACCTTCAAAGAAGAGAGCCTGAGTTAGCCGTGCTCTCGAACAGAAAGACACTCTTGTCAACAAGATAACACGTCCACTATGGGGTGCTGAGGGTTATATTTTTTTTATTTTCGTGCCTTGTTACTCGTAGTGTCATTGAAATTTTGCTCTAACATCAGGACAACTTGTAGCTTGTTGTATGTTGGCGTACAGCACGAGCCAATATTTTTTTGGTTGAAAGTATATATTACCTCATGTCAACACAAATTGCAACTTGCTTCGTCTTGGTAAGAGCCCGAGGCAATATTTTCTCGTTGAAATGTTGTTCAGCCTGACATAAGGGCAACTTGTATATCGCTTGTAAACTGAGCTTGTTGACATTTGGGACAACTTTTAAAGGGATCTTACACTGAGCTTGTTAGTTTTGGGACCACTTTTAAATGGTTTGTACAAAGAGCTTGGTATATGGGACAACTAGTAAATAGATCGCGCACTCAGCTTGTTATTTGGGACAACTTGTAAATGGATCGTACACTGAGCGCGTTAGTTTCATGGACCACTTGTAAATGGGTTGTACGATAAGTTTGTTGGTATTTGGGACAACTTGTAAATGGATCGTACACAGAGCTTGTTCGTTTTGGGACAATGTGTAAGTGGGTTGTACGCTGCGCTGGTTAGTTTCATGACCACTTCTAAATGGGTTGTACACTGAGTTCGTTAGTATTTGGGGGAATTTGTAAATGGATCGTACACTGAGCTTGGTAGTTTTGGGACCACTTTAAATGAGTTGTACACTGAGTTCGCTGGTATTTTGGACTTGTAAATGGATCGTACACCGAGCTTGTTACTTTTGCGATAACTTGTAAATTGATTGTGCACTGAGCTTGTTGGTACTTTGGACAACTTGTAAATGAATCGTACACTAAGCTTGTTAGTGTTCAGACACTTCTAAATGGGTTGTACATTGACTTTGTTTGTATTTGGGACAACTTGTAGATGGGTTATACAATGAGTTTGTTAGTTTCGGGACGACTTCTAAATCGGTTGTACACTGATCTTGTTGGTATTTGGGACAATTTGTAAATGGTTTTTACACTGAGCTAGTTGGTGTTTGGGACAACTTCTAAATGCGTTCTGCACTGAGCTTGTTGGGATCGGATCCCGGCCGCGGCGGCTGCATTTCGATGAAGGCGAAAAGCAAAAACGCCCGTGTGCTTGCGTTGTAGTGCACGTTAAAGAACACCAGGAGGTCAAAATTATTCCGGAGCGCTCCACTACGGCGTGCCTCATAATCAGAATTGGTCTTTGCACGTAAAACCCAAGAAATAAGATGCACTGAGCTTGTTACTTTCGGAAACACTTCTAAATTGATTGTACACAGAGCTTTTTGGTATTTGGGACAACTTGTAAATGCCTTATACACTGAGATTGTTGGTATTTGGAGCAACTTGTAAATTGATCGTACACTGAACTTGTCCGTTTTGGGACACTTCTAAATGGGTTGTACACTGACTTTGTTAGTATTTGGGACAACTTGTAGATGAGTTGTAAAATGAGCTTGTGAGTTTCGGGACCACTTCTGAATTGGTTGTACACTGATCTTTTTGGTATTTGGGACAACTTGTAAAGGGTTTTTACACTGAGATTTTTGGTATTTGGAACAACTTGTAACTCTGCTCTACACTGAGCTTGTTACTTTCGGGACCACTTCTAAATTGGTTGTACACTGAGCTTGTTGGTATTTGGGAGAACTTGTAAATGGGTTTTACACTGAGCTTCTTACTTTCCGAATCACTTCTAAATTGGTTGTACACTGAGTTTGTTGGTATTTGGGGCAACTTGTAAATGAATTGTACACTGAATTTGTTAGTTTTGCGACACTTCTAAATGGGTTGTACACTGGATTTGTTGGTATTTGGGACAACTTGTAGATGAGTTGTACAATGAGCTTGCTAGTATTTGGGACAACTGCTAAATGGCTTCTACACTGAGCTTGTTACTTTCGGAACCACTTCTAAATGGATTGTACATAGAGCTTGTTGGTATTTGGGACAACTTGTAAATGCGTTGTACACTGAGCTTGTTGGTACGTGGGGCAACTTGTAAATGGGTTGTACACTGACTTTGTTGATATTTGGGACAACATGTAGATGGGTTGCACATTGAGCTTGTGAGTTTCGGTACCACTTCTAGATTGCTTGTACACTGAGCTTGTTGGTAATTGGGACAACTTGTAAATGGGTTCTACACTGAGCTTGTTACTTTCGGGACCACTTCTAAAGGAATTGTGCACTGTCCTTATTGGTATATGGGACAACTTTTAAATGGGCTCTACACTGAGCATGTTACTTTCGTGACCACTTCTAAATGGGTTGTGCACTGACTTTGTTGGTATTTGGGACGACTTGTAAATGGTTTTTACACTAAGCTTGCTGGTTTTTGGGACAACTTGTAAATGGGTTCTACACTGAGCTTGTTACTTTCGGAACCAATTCTAAATGGATTGTACACAGAGCTTGTTGGTATTTGGAATAACTTGTAAATGCGTTGTACACTGAGCTTGTTGGTATTTGGGGCAACTTGTAAATGGGTTCTACACTAAACTTGTTACTTTTGAGACCACTTCTAAATGAATTGTACACTGACCTTGTTGGTATTTGGGAGAACTTGTAAATGGGCTCTACACTGAGCATGTTACTTTTGGGACCACTTCTAAATGGGTTGTACACTGACTTTGTTAGTATTTGGGACAACTTGTAGATGAGTTGTAAAATGAGCTTGTGAGTTTCGGGACCACTTCTGAATTGGTTGTACACTGATCTTTTTGGTATTTGGGACAACTTGTAAAGGGTTTTTACACTGAGATTTTTGGTATTTGGAACAACTTGTAACTCTGCTCTACACTGAGCTTGTTACTTTCGGGACCACTTCTAAATTGGTTGTACACTGAGCTTGTTGGTATTTGGGAGAACTTGTAAATGGGTTTTACACTGAGCTTCTTACTTTCCGAATCACTTCTAAATTGGTTGTACACTGAGTTTGTTGGTATTTGGGGCAACTTGTAAATGAATTGTACACTGAATTTGTTAGTTTTGCGACACTTCTAAATGGGTTGTACACTAGATTTGTTGGTATTTGGGACAACTTGTAGATGAGTTGTACAATGAGCTTGCTAGTATTTGGGACAACTGCTAAATGGCTTCTACACTGAGCTTGTTACTTTCGGAACCACTTCTAAATGAATTGTACATAGAGCTTGTTGGTATTTGGGACAACTTGTAAATGCGTTGTACACTGAGCTTGTTGGTATGTGGGGCAACTTGTAAATGGGTTGTACACTGACTTTGTTGATATTTGGGACAACATGTAGATGGGTTGCACATTGAGCTTGTGAGTTTCGGTACCACTTCTAGATTGCTTGTACACTGAGCTTGTTGTTAATTGGGACAACTTGTAAATGGGTTCTACACTGAGCTTGTTACTTTCGGGACCACTTCTAAAGGAATTGTGCACTGTCCTTATTGGTATATGGGACAACTTTTAAATGGGCTCTACACTGAGCATGTTACTTTCGGGACCACTTCTAAATGGGTTGTGCACTGACTTTGTTGGTATTTGGGACGACTTGTAAATGGTTTTTACACTAAGCTTGCTGGTTTTTGGGACAACTTGTAAATGGGTTCTACACTGAGCTTGTTACTTTCGGAACGAATTCTAAATGGATTGTACACAGAGCTTGTTGGTATTTGGAATAACTTGTAAATGCGTTGTACACTGAGCTTGTTGGTATTTGGGGCAACTTGTAAATGGGTTCTACACTAAACTTGTTACTTTTGAGACCACTTCTAAATGAATTGTACACTGACCTTGTTGGTATTTGGGAGAACTTGTAAATGGGCTCTACACTGAGCATGTTACTTTTGGGACCACTTCTAAATGGGTTGTACACTGACTTTGTTAGTATTTGGGACAACTTGTAGATGAGTTGTAAAATGAGCTTGTGAGTTTCGGGACCACTTCTGAATTGGTTGTACACTGATCTTTTTGGTATTTGGGACAACTTGTAAAGGGTTTTTACACTGAGATTTTTGGTATTTGGAACAACTTGTAACTCTGCTCTACACTGAGCTTGTTACTTTCGGGACCACTTCTAAATTGGTTGTACACTGAGCTTGTTGGTATTTGGGAGAACTTGTAAATGGGTTTTACACTGAGCTTCTTACTTTCCGAATCACTTCTAAATTGGTTGTACACTGAGTTTGTTGGTATTTGGGGCAACTTGTAAATGAATTGTACACTGAATTTGTTAGTTTTGCGACACTTCTAAATGGGTTGTACACTAGATTTGTTGGTATTTGGGACAACTTGTAGATGAGTTGTACAATGAGCTTGCTAGTATTTGGGACAACTGCTAAATGGCTTCTACACTGAGCTTGTTACTTTCGGAACCACTTCTAAATGGATTGTACATAGAGCTTGTTGGTATTTGGGACAACTTGTAAATGCATTGTACACTGAGCTTGTTGGTATGTGGGGCAACTTGTAAATGGGTTGTACACTGACTTTGTTGATATTTGGGACAACATGTAGATGGGTTGCACATTGAGCTTGTGAGTTTCGGTACCACTTCTAGATTGCTTGTACACTGAGCTTGTTGTTAATTGGGACAACTTGTAAATGGGTTCTACACTGAGCTTGTTACTTTCGGGACCACTTCTAAAGGAATTGTGCACTGTCCTTATTGGTATATGGGACAACTTTTAAATGGGCTCTACACTGAGCATGTTACTTTCGGGACCACTTCTAAATGGGTTGTGCACTGACTTTGTTGGTATTTGGGACGACTTGTAAATGGTTTTTACACTAAGCTTGCTGGTTTTTGGGACAACTTGTAAATGGGTTCTACACTGAGCTTGTTACTTTCGGAACCAATTCTAAATGGATTGTACACAGAGCTTGTTGGTATTTGGAATAACTTGTAAATGCGTTGTACACTGAGCTTGTTGGTATTTGGGGCAACTTGTAAATGGGTTCTACACTAAACTTGTTACTTTTGAGACCACTTCTAAATGAGTTGTACACTGACCTTGTTGGTATTTGGGAGAACTTGTAAATGGGCTCTACACTGAGCATGTTACTTTCGGGACCACTTCTAAATGGGTTGTACACTGACTTTGTTGGTATTTGGGACGACTTGTAGATGGGTTGTACAATGAGCTTCTTAGTTTCGAGACCACTTATAAATTGGTTGCACACTGAGCTGGTTGGTATTTGGGACAACTTGTAAATGGTTTTTACACTGAGCTTGTTGGTATTTGGGACAACTTGTAAATCGGTTCTATACTGCTCTTGTTACTTTCAGAACCACTTATAAATGGACTGTACACAGAGCTTGTTGGTATTTCGGTCAACTTATAAATGGATCGTGCACTGAACTTGTTAGTTTTGGGACACTTCGAAATGGGTTGTACACTGAATTTGTTGATATTTGAAAACAGGGCAAAAATGACCAAGGATAGAAAACATGACTGCAGGCTACCAACTTATATATATATATATATATATATATATATATATATATATACTAGATAAATATGGACAGTCGAATTGAGTAAAACGCGATACCGAAAGGCAACGTATCAAATTTAAATGATACCTGCAGCACAGATTTCTCCGACTTGGTCATACCACTAAACTATCTGAACACTTCTACTCCTTGTCAAACAGATTAACTGTTGGACCGCTGATGATATCGCTTAATTTGCCGAAGCCGGGCGGAGGCTCACGGGCTTCCCGTCCCAACGTGGGTGCGGCCCACGACCCCTGCCGACCACTAAACCAAGAGTGAGTGGGGACGGGTTCCTCAGGACTCAATAAAGTTATTTCCTCCTCCTGCCGAAGTCCATCGGTGGACTAGAACTTCTAATTTGATTCTTCGTTTGTACAGTACGAGGCAATATTTGGTCACTGGAAGTTTGTTACACCGCATACAAGGAAAAATTGTAACTTGCGTGTTCTAAGGGCCTATAACAGCAAAATATTTCGTCGTTGCCAGTTTTATTGCATTTATGGTAGTCATGAACATTGCAGTGGGAGCCCGCATACGACATTAATTTTCAAGCACCAATATGTTTTATAACTGCATCACAGCTTACAACTCTGAAGTCAATAAGTGTAACGTCAAGCCTTTTTTTCCCTTTTCAAGGTGGTTCATGGCACAATACATTGCCCAAATCTTATTGATGTGGCTTGATTTAGAAGTTAGAGGTGAGGTACAACTGAAAGAACTGAACTATAAATATGAAAGAAATGGCAAGAGTGCTCCTTCATATAAGTTGTAAGTTAACTTTTGACGCGTTCATTGCGGCTGGAGTTGGATCACAGATGCCGCCCCAAACTACCGCGGCACACTCTAGTAGCGGAAGGCGCACAGTAGAATACAATATTAGAAAGGCCGCAGTGGAGTGGAAGTCATACGATATTGAACAAACAATGCCAGGAGCGCGACGCATTAGTTTCATAAATCAAGCGTGGAAATAGAAGCATAGCGCTTTGTCGAACTATGCAACAAAATATTTCATTTCATCGACCCTGGACAATGGAGCATCAGGAAGTGCGTAAGAAAATTGCAGGTCTTTCGCGCTTATAATTTCATACCAGGGGGGGGGGGGGGCGCACCAGTTGAAGGTGCGCCCGAAAGAAATTCTTATTGGAGGAGATCACTGCAATGGTGATCACTGTCAGCAGTCGCAAATAGCTCAAAGTCGTCCACATATAGCATGAACGAATGATTGAATGAAGGGCGTTGCATTGCTGACAATATGCAGTTTACACACAGTAAAATCTGTAATACCAGTAAATGGTTGACCATCGCAAAAAATATTACGGCAGAACCCATCTCACCATGGCCATCGACAGTAACGCGATTAGTATTCAAGCAATGTGACAACACTGCGTATTGCTGATGAAGCACCTTTATTTAAAATCTGTAGTGCGCATGCCGAGACTTCCGTTGCTTCGGGTATGTGCGACAAACAAACACACGGTCTCTGGTATAGGCCCACTTTTTTATGGCACTAGCTTGCCAAGGTAGGCGATTAGCATGACGACGAACGAATGACTATAAATTTACCTATTTCGTTGCTGCCTCTCTGGAGTAAAGGAAGCTGTTTCGTGAGCATTTGCCCTCTTGCACCCATGCTATAAAATGTCACAAAACTCCTATACCGTCTTGCATTTATTCATCTTATTATTTTATGCATACCGCTCGCTTCTGCACATCTACAAAAAGACTCGACGGACCAGCTCAACCTGGTCAATGGAGCGAGAAGGGCAGCTAAGGCCGCTGGACTCCTGGACTGAGGGGACCACCCACTGCAGAGCGGAGGAGCAACCTACGCTCGCGTGCTCTTTGGATTAAAGTTTATTCTCTCTCTCTCTCTACAAAAAGGTAGCTGTAAATGGATCGTACACTGAACTTGTTAGTGGCTGGACCACTTCTAAATGCGTTGCACACTCAGCTTGTTAGTTTCGAGACCACTTCTAAATGGGTTGTACCCCGATTTTGTTGGTACAAGTGTACGTCGGATTGTGGCGTATAGTTTCGGAAACTAGGCACGGGAAGCTTAGGAAGCTTGGTTTTATTAAATTAATATCGCTCTTGGTTACGCATATTACTCTAAATGAGGATATTTAGGTGCCATTCGCTTCATCACTAGATAATTTCGTAGCAAAACAACGCCAGCAGCCTGGGCACCTTCAAGGGTTATACAGGATGATAGGGCCACCCTGTGTACGACCTATTTCCCAAGACAGATGCTGCCGTATCCAGCCCTTGGTCAAGGTCTGGAAACTCTGGGAGGAACCACAGGGAAACATCACCTTAATTTCAAAGTGGTGGCTAGCCGTGCTTGTTGGCTCGACGAGACGCGGATGCGGTCCAATCTGGGTGACGAGGCCGGCGCGAAATGAAGCATGTTGCATCTCGACGACGCCTGCAGTAGGGTGACACCGACGAGCGCCGGATACATCGTGCCACGCCTCGCGCCGGACTATAGAATGCTGCGCGTTCGCGCGTCAACGCTACGTCGGACTATAAAGCGGCCTTTAGAAGACTGCGCGCCAACCCAGAGTATCGGGACGATACTCGGGCTCGGCCAAGTTTGGTAAAGAACTAGCCAAGTCAAACTAAGTTAAGGAAAGGAAAGCACATATAAAGCTAAGAACCAGCCAAGCGAAATCAAATTAAGCAAAAGAAAGCAAAGTTAAAGCTAGGGAAAGGCCACCAGCTTCGCTGTTTGCCCAGTATTCGTACCACTTTGTGTAAAGCTGCCCCTATTTTTTTTATTTTTTTCATTCTAGAAGGCTGAATCAATGCGAGTCAGGTACATACCGAAATATGCCTGCTATAATACCCAGCATGCTTCGCATACAGAAAATGAACGAAAAAAATTGGCAACATTATTACTTTTAAGGCCAGCTTCTATTTTATTTTGCCCTCATCGAAATGCGGCCGCCAGGGCATGGAACAAAGCAACAACCTCAAGCTTAGCAGCGTGACGCCATAACCTATATGATACCGCGGCGCCTCGATTTTCCTGTCTCAATGCTACGGGAACCCAAACGGGCCCTTTTTTTTTGGCAAACGCTGAACTGATTTCAATAAAACACGTTGCGGTCGACTGGACGCATCAATGAGTAGCAGCAGCGGCGAACAGAATGTAGTTTACTTGTATGTCAACTTAATATACATCCCAACAGTTAAATGCCTAAAAGTTACGTCACCGACTGAAACAGCGACAGAGCAAAGTTTTGATGGAGGAGCGTTCAAGTTCTGAGAACTACACCGACCACGAGGTTCAGGGCATACGATATCGGCTGTAGAGCAGGAAGTTGTACTAGTTGGTGGATGCCCATATTGTACAAATGGAATAATGTGGTATGAACACATGGACAACATTAGCATAAGTGTGCGCGTCCTGTCCACTTCTACTTCTGTTGTCCGTGTGTTTCTAGCGCAGTATCCCCTTTGTACAAGATTACTTGACTATCATACCCAAGATTTCTCTGCACAAGTGGGAGCCTTTTAAATCTCCTGATGGGGTTGCATGACGGCGGGATCATAGAACGCTCGATAGCTCTGTTAGGGAAGAAGAGAAAGATGAGGAATCCAAGGACTAGAAGACAGACGGTGCTGACGTCACTGAACTCACTCGTGCGATATTTGGAAAGTTCAATTGCTTTCTCAAAAGCAGAAGGGAGAAAAGCGCAAAGGCGCGCACTTCGATATACCGCATCGCAACGTCCTTTGCTGATTCAACAATTGCACTCGTTGTTCTGCATCTTCTTTTCTGGCGGCAAACTTTCTTAAAGCTGCGTTACTCTCTATACGCACGCACGGAGATATAACAGCGAGAAAGATGCTTCAAGCAGCGGATGTACTGTGCTACGAAAACAGTAAATTTTGTCAGTGCAGTGGACTCGAGTGCGATCTGTCTAAAATAGAACTGAACTGCGCGAATGTCACGCCTGTCAGGTCATGAGACGTAAAGGATGGGAGCTTTATGCATGGCTTTCACTTTCGGGACTTTTCTACTTCAGCCGGATAGCCTGCATAGAATGCGCGTTGTGCATATGACAGAAGCAAATCGGTTCGCAGTTAGGCATTGTGTACGCTCCTGCGTTTCCCTTTTTCTTGCTTTCAGGGATGTAGCCACTACAAGCTAGTTGTGTGTTTTTTTATGTATATAGCGACTCCCTTAAGCCCAGATGGCATTTCTTGTATCAAGTAAATTGTTGTGGCGATTTGCTAGTATTGCTTGAGGAAAATATTCAATTTATTGTGCTATTTATTTTTACAACAGCAGTGCTAACCCTGCAATATGAAAAGGGAGGAGGGGGTTACATCGTAAATAAAAATAAAATATAAGAAAATATCCAGCTGAACGCATTCGCACGAATCTACGTTCTGCCGAAAAATAAAGCTGCAATTGTCCTGGACTGCGGAATAGTTAGAGAAGGTTTGAGAAAGGAAAATAATTATAAAGAGCTGTATACAAGAATGCTAGAAAAAATATATATTGTGTACCTGGTGAAATCAAGCTGGCTATAGGTGACTATGTCACCGCCGCGTTTCGAAAAGGATGTCAATAAATCATAATCACCACCTTCATTAGCATCGTATCGTGCCACTTGTCTCGTGATGTTTGAAACCGCAGCGCAGCTTCAAAGCCAAACTGGATGGTGTTAAGTGCCATTATGCGCTTTGCTCCGAACAAAGGCCGTGAATGCCGCTCTCGGCGAGCCTGTGGTTTGGGCGCTGAATACAAAAAGAAGTACAGCTTTCATATCGTGCTAGGGATCCCGAATGCACTTTGCGTTCGGATTGGCCGTGACTGTACTGAGGCGGAAAAGTTAGGAAAGAAGAAAAAAAGAGTTACCGCGAAGAATTGCATTGCTGCCACGACATCATGAGCGAGGTGAGAAAGACAGCGAACCATTCCAGCTAAGCGACATTACATTTACGTATATAATTATAACTATCCGGTCCTTCTTTTAAGGTTTCCGGGAAGGCGACTGCGAATTTTGTGCGCTGAAAAGCCCGCTGCTTGATATTTCTTTTGGTTTCCCCAGCCACTTCGTGCTCTGGCAAATGTGCACAGGAAACTGCGCGTCGGAGTCCAGTGCGAATACAACGTTTCGGAATGCATTTTGTCTCAAAAGTAGCGAAAAGAATAGAAAGGCGAGCTCCGCTTTAAAACGAGCTTAGGAACGGAAAGTTCCTAGACACACAGTTCTTAAAAAGAGAGTTGTTCAGTGATAAATATTCTTTACCACAGGTGTTTCTTGGAAGATAGCGTTGTGTAATAATTACACCACGCCACATGAATTGTGTTTGTGGAACAGCTTTTGTGTCGTTGAATCATGCACGAACGCTCTTTTATAGCATCACGGGTAACATTAATTGTTACTTTTTCTTCTGAAGGACGGTGCCTAGTTATAGACGAACGCGCATGAACGTGACATGCTACTTTACAAAGGCAAAGACTTGTGCGGACAGCAAGATCTAGAAAACTTAAAATAATGTAGCGCGGCAGAGAGCGCTGCAAGCGGCAGTGATGGCGGACGCCAGATGCGCACGTTTGTTTCATCTGCTACGCTTCGTCTGATAATTTCGTGCATTTGCGTTGCACGAGCGACACTACTAGGAGCATGATTTGGTGGTATATGAAGTTTTTCTCACTCTGGTTAGCAAAAATGTTAGAGTCGCCTTTGACATGTAAGATGGTTGTACTGCTTTAGCTGCATTACTAAGCCACATACGAATATTACTTGCTAGTAAATCAAAAAGGGTAGTTGTTTATATACCAATTTTCGTTAATGACCTTATCAAAAAACTAATTCTCATAAATCATACATCCAATAACATCATATGATATGTAGAAAAAGCAGGTTTTTTATTAAATTAAATTATGGGGTTTTACGTGCCAAAACCAGTTCTGATTATGAGACACGCCGTAGTGGGGGACTCCGGAAATTTTGACCACCTGGGGTTCTTTAACGTGCACCCAAATCTAAGTACACGGGTGTTTTCCCATTTCGCCCCCATCGAAATGCGGCCGCCGTGGCTGGGATTCGATCCCGCGACCTCGTACTCAGCAGTCCAACACCATAGCCACTGAGCAACCACGGCGGGTCAGGTTTTTTATGGGATCTTATATGTTTCATATCAGATTGTTGAATATGGGAGTTATGGGGGATAAAGATCTTTCAATAGGGGAATGTTTGAACTAATTGCTTTACGGTACACGTTGCAATGAGGCGAAGTTCTCAAGGCAGATCCATTAAGAACAAATTGGGAGGACTGCTTCAGTTTCGAGATCTGCGCTCCTAGAATGTGGGCATCGGTGTTCCGGTTAATTGTTTAGTCCTTCAATGCATCAAAAGGCCCCTTTTAAGGTAAGTGGAACAACAGTTCACGTTTATCGCGTTTGACTGCCCTTATTCTAAAATCGGTGCTACTTTCAGCATTTGTCCAAAGTGGAACTTCCTTAAGAAGTCGCAGGTCTTATTTTGTAAACTTTAATATCTACACTAATGTAATTACTAAAAAAGTTGATTGGGAAAATTTTCTTAATTTGTCAATTATGCACTTTGATTTGTGGAAACAATATTCGTCTCTTCGAGTAATCGCGAGCAAGGCATATATCAAGCGCTATATACCACAGGCGATTTTAAAAACCATTGTAACACTAAAAAAGACACCTGGTAAACTTATTATATCACAGGGAACTTGTTACAAAATTTTTGCAAGCTGAAATACAAGGCATTTATTTATTTATTATTCTTCAGTATATTCTAGTATATACTACATACCTTTTAAAAACTTAGTGCCCTTCCACTCTGTGAAGAAGGACGACCAGCAAAGCTGTCATGTGTTCATCTAAAACGACGAAATTATATGTATGTGTGACTGTATATATGCAATCAGCAGATATGTAGAAAGACGCCCTAGTCCACAATAATCCTCCTTCGTCAACCTTAAGCGACATAATCCACATTCATCAACCCTAATCCTTCTTGATTTACCTTAATCGACCTTAATCCATCCTAATACACTTTGATCCGTCTTATAGTCTACACTGCTACACCTGAAAAGACCTTAATCCACCTTAATCAACCCTAGTCCTCCTTAATCCACCTTAATCTTCCGTCATCCACCTTAATCCACCTTAGTCAACCTTAATACTCCTTCAAGCACCTTAATCCACCTTAGTCGACTTTAATCCACCTTAATGTGCCCTAATCCTCCTTAATCAACCCTAATGCTCCTTAATATACCCTAATCAATCTGAATAATACTTTTCACCTTAACCCACCCTAATCCAGCTAACCCACCCTAACCCACCTGAATTGGTGGATTGGTGGGTAAACTGTGTCGTAATGGTTATTCTTCAGTGGTTTTGACACTGATATTAAGGAACCTTAATACATAGACTACTGTGAATTCAATTTTGTCGACGCGACGTTTTTCTACACAACCTGCCGACGCGCGAGCTTTTGGTCAGAACCTAGCCATATTCAGCTTCGCTGTAAAAATGTGGCAATGTGGAGGGGTTATCTTCCTAACACGAAATCAAAATTACGCTTTCTTGACGACCACAACTGCTGTAGGCATAATTTACGTTCTTAATTTCAGTGGAATCTAACCAAGGAGCCAATTACGTATACGTAGAAGTATTCGTACTGATTAACTATGAAAGATTAGGATATAGTTAGCAAAAAACAATTTCTTAAAGCGAAGGTTTATATGTCTAGGCGAAATCGCCTGTGTACAGAAAGATATCGTCATCAGCATTGGCGCGAGCGCCATCGTCTTCTTCATCAGCTGGCTCGTTGGCGCTCCTCGCGTTGTTCGCGTGCCACTGCTCCCGCGTTCATCGTCGTTGTCTGCTTCCACAGCTGGCTGCGTTGCCGCTCGTCATTCCAGCTTAGAATATCAATTCTCTTCTGTCGTAATGGGGAGGCCGCGTTTACGGGGTAATGAGCCACTGCTTAAGGACAATGAGCCATTCATTGCCTAACGTAACGGACAGATTTAATTTTGAAGCTATTTAATTTCGAAGAATCGCAAGCGGCAATGGCGGGCGAATGCTGCTAACCACACCGCCGAGCAAACTCGACACATCGAATGCAAGCGGCAACCGATTGCGGGCGTACCGCCAGTGACGTCGTACTCTCTGTCACAGCCGAACGTGCGTGCAACCTCATAATTTGGAAATACTTTAATGAATCCCCGGGATTAACCCAGTGGTACACACTGGGGCAGCACGTTTCAGCTTCACTTTTTAACCATCTTCACGGGGTAGAAGGGCCGACGAATTTTTTTTTTTTGATTAGCTCAGAAGAGTTTGTCAGAAGACGCATAAAAAGGAATACCACTGTTGAAACTAAAAATGAAAACTACATCACAGTCTGCAAGTTTAGTTATAATTTGTTGTAAAAGATACTTCTCCAAGGCACAGAAGCACTAAACGAAGGAGTCTTCGTTTAGGGATATAATAATGGTTGAATTTTTATGAGGTAATTTTCTGCGTTAGATTAACTCAGCGAGGAATCGGCATTGTCACCTTTTGGAAGTGCGCGAAAAAAAAGTTGTTTCACGAAACGACCACATTTACGTTCCTTCTAATGCTCAGCAGTATTAACGTTACATCGTTAAGGGCCCGTGTCGCAGAAAATTTCGCGTCGGTAACTGGCGTTCGATGGGGGTGGTGGAGAAAATCCCCACCGAGCCCGACCGCGCAGGCCCTCTACGTGGTGCAAGGTTTTGGTGAACAAAAATTGTATTGCTCCCAGTGAAATCCGTCAGGAAAATGGTAAAGTACGGCTGGCGTCTAATTCGCCGTCGGACTGTTTACCAATCGGCGTCGGATTATAATTTGAATGTACGAGAAAACCTATTTCTACTATGAGGAAACCCAAACACAAACCCCTTTTCCAGCATTTCTACCAGACCTACAACCACGCGTTGCGATGCGAACGAGTTCCGATAACGCTATCGCGTTCTACTCTTAAAGGCTAAGCTTAAGCGTCCCCCTAATTCTTTTTTTTTCACACGTGTTAACGAGTCATCCCCCAGTTCTTGGGGTAGGAGTATTGCATCTGGTTTAAGTATAAAGATTCGTTAGAAGACATTGGCCTTGTGGTAATAAACTAAGAATCTGATTGATTAACCAAACCTAATTTCTATTTTCTTACATTATAGCTAACGAGCGTTTAAGGTATTTTTTTTCTTGGCGAACAGACCAACGGCGGTTGTTACTTTACGGGGTAGTGGTTTCGCCGCAACATGATGCCACTTGCAGGAATGCACCCTTTCAAGGGTGCGTCACCAGCGAATTTTGTGCACTGAGATCGCATTGCGGGCTTTAGAAGGTCAAGGTATTACCTAATGAACAAAATCACACATACTCGCTTCCTGAAGGTCATGTTGCTGAGATGCACATTTACTTGCTCCGATACGATCTGGAGACCTTAATCTGCCGAATAAATATGCTTGAGTGATAAAGCAACGCAGATGAATCCGGTGAGACCTAGCCAAACTTCGCACTATAGCAAAATGACGAAACACTAGTCCGGTGCTTGAGCAAGCTTCCCCGGCAACAGCTCTAGCAAATGTCTTTGCAGTTCCATTTCCCAATGCCCTATGCACACCCTCTCCTTCCACCCTTCCTTTTTAAATATACACTCTCAACTTCGGCTTGCAGGCGAGCAGGGAGCACCTATCGCCCGCTTCTGCGTAATGAAGAAGCACGCAGCGGCCAAGGCCAAACAACTGCTCCTTCACACCTTCAACGCCTCGTACCCACTTCAGAAGGCGCGGGGAAGGGTCACGTGACGCGTGCAAAACTTCGCGAGAGCAACAGCCGGGCCGTGTCGGCGTGTAGTTGGGGAAAGATGGGGAAGAGGAGAGACAGCGGGAGAGAAAGGGTAAGTAAAGAGAAGGCCAGCAGAAGGCCCGTCTGGTAGTTTCGATCGACTCTCGCAGGGAGGCGCTAGTCGTCTACCGAAGACTCGCGCCTAAGCACCGGCTGCTGCTGACTGCGTGATGCTCCCGCCGCACCTTCCTCCTCTCGGATAAATCTGTGGGCTTCATTTCCTCCCTTCCTTCGGTCACTTTGCGTATCTCTCCATCTGATTCCAAGACACGTCGTCTGCTTCTCTCCCCCGGTGTCCCAGACGACTCCCTTTCTACCAGCGACTCCCAGTAACATATAGGGGCGGATAGGGAAATACCGGCACCTGAGTGAGTGGCTGGATATCGCTCTGTGATGCGCAATGGTCCCGGTGTGCGCTCCCGGCGTGCGCGCTCAGTTGGGCACAGTTAGCGTGTGCTTATAACTCGAGCACGCTATGTCATTTATGTCGCCTGCTTCGATAGGGTTCGGAGACACATAGGACTTTCCGCGTCTTCTGCAACATTCCTGCTGCCCAAGCACTTCGTCATCTGCTGCTACTGTGGGGCTAGAATTTTCTGCGCCACGTGTACGTGTGAAGCGCGACCTTGCGAGAACTCAAACTGATTTCCTCCGGCCCTCACTTTGTATCCACGTGCATTGGTCATTGGCATGCCTTTAGGGCGGGGCTTCGCCAAACTGTCAGTGCAATTGGTGAATATCGGTTCGATACGCATTTTTTCCTTCTTCGCATCCCTGCGGCTTTTGGCGTATCATTGCGAAAAGGAATTACATTAGCAGGCCGAGAACGCATATTTTGCATAAAGGTGGGGGTCGTCTGTTTTTATTTTTATTGCGCCAGCGATGCTTCTTTGATTTGAGCAACAGCTTCTTAATAGACAACTCATTTTCAACGTAGGCTTCGTGGTAATCTCGCTCATGGGCGCCGATAATCGCAGTACAGTGCCATCCACTGCTGTTTAGAGCGCATGAACAGCCGACTTTGCTCTTCGGGGCGACACCTGGCGGCTGTCGCTGGGTCCTAGATAGCGTGCCCTGGAGCATGCACGGCCTAATAGACACGCAAAATTGCGCGTGTTGTATTTAACCAGACGTGACGTTGCTAAGCATGTTTCCTATCTCCAACAGTATGAGAGCGCGCTTCATTCGTTGCAAATTAGTTGCGAAAAGACCGGCGCGCGTTATCAGCCTATACGCTTCATTCTAAGGCATTTCCGGCGTAGCAAGCGCCCTCAGACCGAGTGCAGATTAGGTTAAACAAAGGCACTTTTCAATGTCACCACACGTTAAAAGCACTTCTGCATGTCTATTAGGCCGCGCATACTCCTGTGGTGGAATCTTATAACGGTTCCGAATGCGAACCGGTTCGCTTCCCCGTTTCGTCACTAAATAGGCCACTCCTAAGGCCGAGGTGGTAGACGGGGAGGACGTGACCAATAAACGAGAGGGTGCCGCCTCTGATGTGTACGTCATCATATGACAAATTATTCGAGGAATTGCGGAAGGTTTCTACTTGCTGATTAAATATGAACTAGTATTTAAATATTGTCCTGAAAGTTTTCAAGTATCGTCGCTTGTTGACATATTCCTTTATTGTACATTAGGCAATATAATATTACCATTTGTTTAACTGAACGTCGCGAGGTGGTAACCCACGCGGTAAAAATTGTAACCACTCGAATCAAAGTAAATAGCCACATCACCATCAGTTGTGCAGAACTTTTGAAAGTTGGTTCTTTATTCTATGATGTCGTCGCACGGCCATCGGACGGTTCCCTTTGACAGACGATAATGACGCCGCAACTCCTCATTTGTCAGCTCTGAAAACTCGTCTAGCCCCGTCCAGTCATTCAAGGGTCCAGAAGAGCAACCCGAGGCAAGGAATGAGGGGCGCCGCCATGTTTTCATGTGTATGTAGTCGTACCTTAGCTAAAAGATAACGCGCGCGCACCGCACGCGAGTCTCCGAGGCGGCACGGCCTGCGCGCGTGGCCAAGGTCGCAAGCAAACAGCCAAGCCACAGCAACGGAACGCAAAGCGGACTACCTCTTCGCCGGTTCCACTCATGGCCGACGACGGGTTCGCTTTGAAAATGATAGACAGATGCGTGACGTGTTCAAAATTTGCGGTACCGCCCCGCTGTCTCTGACGGCCGCTGACGCCACCATAATTGTGACCAATCACGTGAGGGCAAGCGAACGGTTCGCATTCGGAGCCGTTACAGGATTCCGCCCTTGGGCACACTCTCTCGGACCCAGCAACTGCCACCCGGTGTCGCACTACAGAGCAAATTCAAACTATAAATGGACAACCAGGAGTCATCAGAAAGAAAGTGAGAGAAATCGAGACAATGGATTGGATGCAAAGCACGTAAACAAAAAGGACAATAGATATTTACCAGAATGAGAAGAAAGAAATTAGAAGGGAAAATCCGTACGATAACACAAAGGGCGGTGCCTTGCTATTTGAGGCTCGAGCCGGTTGACTAAGGACCAAAACATACCGGAGCAAATATTCGGA
Organism: Dermacentor silvarum; assembly: GCF_013339745.2. Lineage (NCBI taxonomy): Eukaryota > Metazoa > Arthropoda > Arachnida > Ixodida > Ixodidae > Dermacentor > Dermacentor silvarum. The sequence continues at coordinate 54,891,934 of NC_051158.1, read as the reverse complement.
ACTAGATGAGGCATGTGTATGCTGCAGTGAAGATCCGGAGATCACTCAACACATCCTATTGAAATGCAAAGGGGTTCACCCAGTACACATTCCAGGTATCGTACACCTTCCACAACCGCTGGGGTTTAAAGCGGACGAAAACATCAACCGGTCAGCAGTCCACATAAGCAAGGGAGGTGGAAAAAAAAAGCAGAGAAGAGATTGATACGACCTGATGCGAGAAAAATGCTAGATAAAAAAAACGTGTATAGCATACCTGAATAAATCAAGCAGGCAATGGGACTATTTGTCAGCGCCTCGTTTCAAAGGGGAGGCCTTTAAACCATCACCATCATCAACCGCCCGCTCGCGCGCTCTACACAGCAGTGGACGGCACTGTACGCTTGCTGCCAATGGGTGCAAACATTTTTACTGCAACCCAAAAGTGGAGCGTGTCGTTCGGTGCAACGTCGTTCGCATGAAAAATCTGCTCACACGATTTACTGCGCGATGTCAAAACCTTCGTTGCACAGATATAAAAACTGCAGTACATTTATCGCCGATAAGCAAAAACGTTTTTGCTCGAAGTCCAAAGCTACGCGCATCGAAAACGCGTTTACTTTGAACAATCCGGTGACACGCTCGACTTTGCGCCATCGAATATTTAGTTGCAGAATAAATAGCGCCATGCTAAGGCTGCAAATATGTGTTTGCTGCACGTCTTCCGAATACTGGGTGCCGTGTAATGTCAGCATGGTTTCATTTCGACGAGCTCATCTTCAAGTCAGCACCGCCAAATCTACATCTTTTCTATTCTCTCCCTGTGTTGAAGAGTAGCTGTGTTCGGAAAGACCCGCAGAACACTACGTATGTAAGAACACAGCTTTTTTTTTCTGAAACAGTTCTAAATCTTATCTCTCCTTTCTCGCATGCTCTAGAAGCAATGTAGTGAACAAAAAAAAATACGGTTGCTGTTGACCACTAAATCTGCGGGAGGCTGCTTAAGGAACGCGCCAAGACTGATTGCCGAGCTTATGCGCTAGCGCCCATGCCAACAGGAGGAAAACAGGGATACCTCAGCAGGCCAAACTGTTTCGATGACGCCGTTGTACATTTGTGCTTAGCTGCGCCGAACGTAAAACCAGGAACAGCCGAAGTTCGTAAGGGGCGATGTCGTAAAACTGTCAGCCCAGCAGTCTGTCTGAATAGGTTGTTACTGCAAGCGAAGCTGAACGGGGAGAGGCTGCGAGAGCGCTTGCCGTAAGTTTCGTAAAAGGCTTGTGCTTGTGTGTGGGTTTGGGAAAAGGGAAGAAGGAAGAAGAGGAAAGAAGGAAAAAAACACGTCCGTTGGAGGCGCCACGCAGGAAACTGCTGGCCATTTTTTTTTTACAAAGGAGGCGCCCATCGCAAAAGAACGTCTAAGGCACGCCACGTAGCAACGTTAATTCACGCGATGAAACAAACAAAAAACAAACAGTACGGGCTGAGAAATCTGTTAAAATGTGTACTGCAATATAGATGGAACGCTTCGAGCTTCGCGAAACAGAAAAAAAAATTGAGTCTGAAGGATTTTAATGTCGAATCAAGCTGTGTACTTCAAGCTGTAGTTGTTCACTTTGCGTTCGATGCCAGTTGCGTTTTGAGGCCAAACTACACGTACGCTTGGCGGCGCGCGCTGGCGCGCCGACGCATGCGCAGGTGGTGTGGGATAGATGGTAGTATGAGTTGACACGTGGCACGACCCGAGATATCTTCTCCAGAGAAATATCGGTGCTCTGGCTGCCTCAGAAAAAAAAAAGTCGCAGTTTCGCCCGAAAGCCGAAGCATCGATTGCGATAGACAATTAGTAGACAGCTATTCGAAATAAGGATAGTAGTTTTGTCGGTTGTGTAAAGTTGTATATATTCGCTGAATAACTAAATGAACAAGCACGATGTCCCGCGCGCGCAGGTTAACATGAACACATCTCGCTCGATGACCGCGGAAACTCGTCAAAACGCTGGAGTGAGAAAGCGAGCCAGCAGCAGCGAGAAAATTGACCTGCGCGCGGGCTCTCACTTCAACGCGAACTAAACGTCGAAAGCAAAGCGCATACGAAGCTACCGGCACTCCGTGCATGCACTTTGTACCCACCGCAGATCGCTTTGAATATGAGGCTCCCGCGGGCGCACACTTCGGCCACATCGCCGATCGCTTTCAAGATAGGTCCGCGCGGCAGCTCCGGGAGCAGCAGGCGCAAGTGCAGTACGCACCCCCCCCCCCCCCCCCCCCACAGCTTCTGTCACCTCCTCCGCGTGACTCGCTTCCGGCCGCCTTCCCCTCTCGCGTGCGCGAGATTAAACTGCAGTTGCCGGCTGACCATCGCACGCGTTTACTCGCACACACAACGTACGGCGCGCCGCGCCGGTTTGATCGCCGTTGTACTTTATACGAAACCTCACGGCGACGACGGCGACGGCAAAAATGTGCTTGGAGTTTCCATATAATTGCGCAATAATACGACGTCTATTAAGACGAATGTAGTGAGCCAAGTGGGCTTGTAGGTTGGAACCGCCGTTCCTCGCTTAGCGCGGCAAACGCAAGGCGCGCCGGCGCAAGCTTTCATGCGTCTAGTTCGGCCTTTAGAGCTGACAGCGGCCGGTGACGTCTTGCCAGAACTTTGGAAAGTGACACCGATGGCGTTGTCTGCTTTGACTGCATCGCGCACGGAACATGGGGAGCGGTTCGCCTTATCTTTTGTTTCGTTTTGCACGTTACAAAAGAAGCATTTTTTAAAGTGTTGCTATGGTCGGTCCGCTCTGCAGCTCGATCACACCGAAGCGCCGTTGATTTTTTGACAACTATAAAGATGTTTTAGGCTTGCTTGGAAGATGTTCTTATTGTTGTTGGCCTTAAGACGCTACGGGCAGTTTTGAGTGCGTCTCGTATATATTCAGTGAGCGATAAGTTTAATCCATATTTGTGTATATGAATGAAGTTTATATTACTGTCAGGTGGATTCCGGATTGCGTGGTAGCAGTTCGCTGAAGCGAAAAGCGAAGAGCGGAAAGCGTGTGATTGCGATGCCCTAGTTCCCTATATTTAGGACCGAAAAACGCCTGTTCTTGGGCAGAAATCAAAAGTTAGCAAAAAGATTCTCTGAACAACTATATATAACAAATATACTGCCTATGTCAGCTTATCAGATTTCCGCAGGTTATATACGCAGAGCGTTCGGCAATGAACAATACACGTGTATGTTTTTTTTTCTTTCTATTTTTTTTACTAGCTGCGTGATGTGTAATCACCGGATGCCTATAGTTGTCACAACATTTAAATGTTTGCAAAGGCTCTCAGTGAATAGCGCAGTGTGTCATTCAAGGAAGACGCATGGCGTTTGTGTCAACACAGCTGTGGTCTATTAAAAAAACAACTGATGCAAAACAAAACAGACACGCAAGCCGCGGTTACAAAAGATCACGGCGCATGTATGGAGTAGTTGCCGGTCTCTGCGGCGGAGTCTTCCTTAACGTCAGGGTGAAAGAAAGCGCGTATTCCATGGCACTCTCGAGCGAACGCGAGATGGACATATTGGCGACTTTCTTGATACATCACAGTATGCGGTATTATAGGCGTTATTCGTTGTCCTCGGAGAAAAATAATTTCGCGGCCACGTTCCTACCTGAAAGAAGGAACAATTTTCAAACGCTGACAAGAATAATGTTGAGGATTCGATCCCCCTATTTCTACAGAGGTGGATTTAAAGAGCGCTCAGGCATAGAGTTGCCGGTGATGCGAAAGCGATCGCCTTCATGCGAAGATGTCGCGTTCGTAGTTCTTCACTGGTAAGAAGGAAGCTTGCTACACGCGCCAAAGTCACAGTGCAGGATTCGCAGTACGATGTGATAACCAGTTAGGCTGTGTTAGGTGTTAGACAAGTGCTTTATACTTCTCGTTCTTCTTGTGTCCGCGTTTTGTACGTCTGCTTTACCGTATGCCACGAATTCCGGCCAATATACTCGGGTCTCTGTCGTCATAACCAGTTAGAATTCCTTCTAAACTATATTATTACTATATATTATTAACTATATTACCTACTGCGGGTACATTGTTGTCTATTGTTCTCTTTATTTACTTGTATCTGTGTGTCATTATTTGTCATTCTTGTAATTGGACTGATTCAGCTACTGTTCCTGCCCCTAACTTTTATGTTAACCATGCAGGTCCAAAATCAGTTTTTACTGTGGGAACCACTTTTCCCTATCTCTATCTGTAAAACGTTTTGTGAAATAATAAACTTGATTGATTAAACCACTTATCTTTCTCTATCTCCCTAAAATGTATGCAGTCCTGCGAGCGCTTATGCCATTTTTCTTAGGACTAATAATTCCGGCGACAACAAGCTGGTTTCAGCACACGGGAAAGGGAAAAAAATATAAGATACATATGCTTGCAAAAGCTATTTCGGAACCGTTACTGCGGCTTTTCCGCCGAATTGAAGGTGTAATTTTAGGACGTATTACTCCACGAAGAGTTGTCAAAACAAGAAAATTGCTTTAGCTAGGCGACCAAAAACGAACGTTGTTTGTTTATCCGCACGTAAGGTGCTACGCCGGAAATCAAGTAGCATGATACTGCGCCCCACCAACGCGTTTCGTCGCATTGCAGCAACTCGGATGATGTGTTATTCACACGAGCAGGCCAGATTCGGTTAATTATTGCAGCGGGCTGCGTTCGACGTGGCATTACAGGATTGCCGCAGGTCTGGTTTGTCTTAACCAGGAAGTTTCTGCCAGCACAAATTTTTTTATGTGGCTCGGATATGTGTTATACATCAGGTATTCACAACGTACAGGTTATTTCGTCGAACTGCACACCTTGATTTTCCTATTTTACCCCCGAAAAAAAGGATAACTATAAGTTCCACTCTGAAACACCTCGATTTCGTGCTTCGTGTAAGCCGTTAAAATTGACGATTACGACCGGTTAACGTTTAGTAATCGCTCATGATTCACGTTTATTATTCCAGGGGCGTGCTACAGACTTCGTCAGTTTCCCGCAATCAACTTTTTTTCTTTTTTTAAATTAGAGTAGACTGAGCAGGTGGGCTAGCTGATATTGCATTACTGTATTGAACCTCAGAGCGGAGCTAAAGACGGTAGACCAGAAAGGTGCGCAGAACACTAGCGCTATTTAAATGAAATACTTCATAGCGTCGTGTTGAAGTATGCTTTCGATATACAGCTGGCAGATTTTCTTGTTTCTTGCCAACTCTGGAGTGACATAAATTCCAGACACTTGTCCAAGCAGCGAGTCATTAAATATACATGTACACACAAAATGAAAAATAAACTACCCAAAAATGACTCAACGATTCCAAGTATTGTTAAAAATGCTGTGGCTTGAAAATTCGCAAGTAACAAGAAAGATTCTGGTCGTGGCCCGTAATGAAAAATGCACTTTTTTACAGGAATGCTTTTGAAATAGATAGACAGACATTGATGGACATTGATGGACATTGATAGACATAGATAGATAGAGAGATAGATAGATAGATAGATAAGATAGATAGATAAGATGATAGATAGATAGATAGATAGATAGATAGATAGATTATAGATAGATAGATAGATGTTTCCATAGGCGACCGTACCGACATTCACTGGAAACACTTTTTTTCCTTATCACGCCG